>NC_056500.1:40314113-40329322 GCF_014905685.2 Nematolebias whitei
ACGGAAGATAAACGGACCGAGCACACACAAACACGAACACACACGAAGGATAAATGGACCCGGTAGCAGGGAGGTCTGACAGAATGCCTTTTCACACCTGGCTGAGCCCAGCGGAAGGTGACAGAGTCTCATCTCCCAAAGTGAGCGCACACACATTCACACACACACATTGGGGAGTTCAGGGTCATAAGCAGCATCATGAATAAAATGAGGCTTTCTTAAACAGAAGGAGCCCTGTGTGTGCGCGCATGTGTGTGTGTGCATGTGTGTGTGCGCATGTGTATGTGTGTGTGCCCCTAACCCCCATGCCAGTTTGGATCTGTAACGACCTTCTGTTCCCTGTGCTTAAATGGCTTAAATACTTCAATTAGACCTGGGTCACAATCCTCCACCCGTTAAAGCACAAACACACAGCATTCACACAAAAAAACAAAAACACATTTTCACCCTCGAGCAACCACAGACTCTCGTCTGCATCGTCTCCTCATCTGTGGTTCTGAGTGAAACCGAAGCGAATGAGCGTCTTCCACTGAAAGACGAGCAACAATTAAACTCCGCCGCCGTCCTCCCTGCCAGCGTCTCCCCTGGAACTTCTCTGTCCCGCTCCCTCCTCCTTCCTCTTCCTCCCCATCTCTCCCACCGCGCTACCCCGCGCTAACGATGCTGCCTTTTCATTAGACAGCCCCTGCTAATTAATCTCCATAGAGGAGAGTGACAGACCTCCGCCAACACACACATGCAAAGTGCACGCCAAGATATATGCAAACACACACTCCTCTTGCTTCTTCCTCGCCGCCTCGTCCCGCGTGGTGTTGGCAGCCCATTTCATGCTTTATCACGTCTTTTAATTGACAAACAAGCTGCTCTTTTCTCTTAGGCTGAGGTCTATATCACCCCCTCACTCAGACACACGCACACAAACACACACACCAAGCCTGGAAAAGTACTTTCAAGCTTTGGATAAACACACACACACACACAGATTCTTTCTCAAATAGGCAAATGCCTCCCTGCTGACATGTGGCCCATGTGAGTGTCACAGTTTTCAACTTTCTGACACATTGTAAACACACACACACACTCACACACACACACAAACTAACATCACACACACACATAGGTCAAGCATAAAGCACATAAAAAGACTTCCATCTTCTTTGGCATTTGTTTTTTTTTTTGAGGTGGTGTGGGGGTTGAATATAAGAACTGCAGTGTAGTCAGGCAAACAATAAAAAAAAAAAAAAAAAAAAGGTTTAAGCATTAAATTATGAACAGAATGAAGTACGGGTGAATAAAACACCATTTACTTGACCAGTTTGTTAGAAGCTGAATGCTCTCTTCTGTCAGACGTGTGTGGTTAGATTTGATAGATTTTGTGTCTGATTAGACGTATTCTGCATGAAGTAAAGAACATAAAAAAGTCTGTCACTGGCTTTAACGTAAGCTGGGTTTAGAAAGCTACAGGCTTAGTCTGTCCATCCACAATCAGGTCTTGTTGGTTCCCATCTCTCTGCTTTAATTGGAACCACTGTGGTAAGAGAGTAATCTAATGGAAACACTTGTAGTACATGCTGTATTGTCCTACTGTTTTAATGCATATTCATTATTATTTTTCATTGAGTTTTCAATACTTTAGACTTTTTTGTAATCTATTAAAGTGATCCTGATCAACAGTTCTTTAGGCATTCTTTTTATTTTTTACTTTGTCTTCTTTTCCACTCTTTTTCTGTCCAGCTCTTGTATCCATGATAGGATATTGTTCTAACCCTAACCCTAACCTAACCCTGACTCGACTGCACAGTGCAGTGTGAATGCAAACACACCAGCTCAAATGTAAACAAAATGTCATGAATATTGGACCCGAACCGAACCAAGTCTACCTGACTATCTGGTGTGAAAACGACCTGAAATCAAGGTTGATGCCAAAATCTTGTTTTTTTCAAATATTCTACTAAAGAAATAAGAACAAATAATAGCTTAGTGAAAGGCTGCTCATAAAGTGTTTAAAATCCAATTTAAACTAATTCTTTGTCACAGCTACTCATTGTAAAGTCATGGAAACAGATCAGAAAAATAAAAAACTGAAAAACCCACACGTTTTTCCTGATTTAATAGTTAAATGTGTCCTATAATAAAAATTTGTAAGCAAAATTTGTGACGTAATGGAGAGGAGCGTTTTTCTGGACTAAAATTGAACAGGGATTGCAAGTAAACCTTAATATTTTTGGGTCAAGGTATTCAAATGGGTAGGAGTTACACAGTGGAGAAGAACAGAGGCAGTTCATTTATTTATGTATTTTTGTTTGTCCAAGGCAGCGCAGAGCGACAGATCCTGGTGAAAGCAATATTATCCACCACCAAGCACAATGGAGGAGCAATGGGGTGGCCAATGGTGGTCATGGCCATTCTAAATTAATCTTGGGCCACCCCAATCATTTGAGGAAGCTATATTTTTAAGCAATATAAAAACCTGAAAGCATAGTTTCTTCAAATAATAAGGGTGGCCGGTTTACATATATGCACATTGTTGCACCTACTATTATCCAAGGAGGGCGAACTGCCCTGTCAACAGAATTGAGCACCTTGTCCCCAAGTTCCGCTAATAGTTGGGGAGCAGAAACTGCTGTCAAGGACCGGTCACCTTGGGATAAGTAGCTTCAACCTAGCATTAGTAACTTAGTGCTCCCGTAATTCCCATGGCCAACAACCCCCGGCATTAATAACTTAGCACTCTGCTACCCTCCGGCCTCCAACAATCACAATATCAGTCACTCATGTGTCACTCGTTCATCTGTGAATGACTCATGGGAGGTAGAGAAGACCCAATTGTATCAATGTGTCTTTAGGTTTGACATACATTTAAAAATAAAATAGATTATCATTACGTTAGAACATCAATATAATAAACTAAAACTGCATAGTCTTAAAAGACTAAAATCTACTTCAGAGATTAAAACATGAACACGTGAAGCAGTGGTCAGGTGAATGTAAGAGCAGTGGAGCTTGACAAAGTTGACTAAATGAATAGATACTCACCATATTGTTGTACTGTCTCCAGGTTTCTGGACATTCCTGGAAGGAGAGGAAAAACGCATTTTAATGTAGTATAATTCACATCAAATGGATATTAAAGCACTGTTAAAATCATGAACATTATTTTAGAGGCACACAGAAACATTCCTGCATCTCTTCCTAAAGCTAACCCGAGGACTGGCCCGAGACCTTGGACAAGCTACATCTGGCTCCCAAGAACCTTAAGCAAACAGAAAACAACTTTTAAATAAGTTGATAGAAAAAAGATAAGAAAAAAACCCATTCTGTCACTGAAACTTAAGGAAGTCTAAATTAAATATCTTAGACAAATGCGTGTAAAATCTTTTAGTAAAGATTGGCTAAACATGTTTTAAAGTTGGACCTGTTAAAGGCTCTGGGTGGTAAGAAAGAACTTCCAGATGACTGGGCTACTAACAGTAATTAGAGACACAGGTAGGAAAGTACCTGGTGTGTCATCTGGACAGAGAAAAGATGATAAGAAAACCTGGTGGTGGAACAGTGAAGTGCAGGAAGTTATCCAAAGAAAGAGGATAGCCAAGAAGAAATATGACAGTGAGAAGGCAGAAGAGAGGAGACAGGAATATAAGGAGATGCAATGTAGAGTAAAGAGGGAGGTAGCCAAGGCAAAGCAGAAGACATGTGATGGATGAGTTGTATCGGAGGCTGGACACTAAAGAGGGCGAGAAGGACTTGTACCAATTGGCAAGACAGAGGGCTCATGCTGGAAAGGATAGGAATAGTATGTGAGGAGTGTGATGGGAAGATGGAAAGAGTACTTTGAGGAGCTAATGAATGAAGAGAATGAAAGGAAAAGAAGAGTAGAGGTCATAGAAACTGTAGACCAGGAAATGGGAAAGGTCAGGGAGGATAAAGTTCATAAAGCTCTAAAAACAATGAAGAAGAGGAAGGCTAGGGCTGAGTACCGAACCGAGGTTCTTAAATGGCACCGACTGAACTGCACCCACCGGTCGGTGTATGGATTGAAACGTCACTCTTTTTTCGATGTAAAGTTTCAGTATTGGCTGTAACGTGTCACGTGGTTTCAGTACGCAGGCAGGTAAAACACCAGACATATGACAAACAGACTACGTGTTTACACCCAGAGCTGTATAGAGCTGCCGTACCTAATCTATGTAAAATGTATGTCTATGGTGCTGGTGATGCCCACAGATGTGGTTCACGTGTGCAGCGCGTGTGTTGTCGAACAGTTTTAATTTATGAGCAGAAAGTTGTTCTGTGTTTTTCTGCGAGGAGAGAGGAGGACAGCAGCCTCCCCCCCTCCTCTCAGCATTAAAGTCAGCCTGTGAGTGTTAGAGAGCATGGACGCCTGATTCATTATCTCCACGACTGGACTCCTCTTCATCAAAGAACTCCGAGGACGGAACTGTGTCTGGGACTTCAGCTTGTAAGTTTACGTTTGTTAACGTTACTGCAGCTTAATACGTGCATCGCGGTGAATTAAACTAGAATCCATGTAACGCTAACTTTAAGATATTAGTGTGTAAATTTATTTTATGGGTATCTATGTATCTAGCTAAAATCAGAAGCTAACTAAAGATTGACAGTAACAGATAAAGCTTGTAAAAATGTGCTCATCCATACAGTCAGCTGCTTAAACAGTTCACTAATGTTCACTGTTTATGTTCTCCTCACAGGAGGTTCTGGCCCAGATGTGAGGAGGACAGACAAAAGAAAAGTGAGGTGGGGGCCACAGGACAGTCACAAACATACTTTTTTGTTAAAAGTTTGCTGCTTTTAACTACAGTGGAGGCTGCATGGTGGAGCTAAGTTAACTTTAAAGGATGCTGTTGACCAGTTAAGCTTTTATCTCTCAGCCTAAATAATGTTTTTTGAGCAATAAGAACACACCGTGTTATTGTTGATGTTTTGTGTTCTAATGTCAATTAGGGAGAAGATAAGAGCACTAAACCCCAGAGAACCACAGAGAAGATTCAGGTAGAGACACAGAGGTGCAGATGTATGTATCAGCCCTAAGCTCAGTGAATCCAGTGACCAGCTGGTGGAATGTGAGGGACACTATGCCAATGCTGTTAAACTGGTAACCAGGTATCTGTGTGTGCAACAAGCATCATCCACACCCTCAGAGTCAACATTTTCTACTGCTGGAGACACCATCAGCCAGGAGTAGGCTTGTTTGTGTCCAGAGAAAGCAGACATGTTGTTTCTGAAGAAAAACTGTTAAGTGAAAAGGTCCTCAGTGTGTAGCAGTGAGCATTAGACACTGACGTGTCACTGGTTTGAAACTGTTCTTTTGACCTGAAAATTATTTGTTTATTTTTATGTAAGAAAACTGCTTGGAATAGAGAAATACCTAAGTTAAAAAATAAAAATCACAATTTGTACTGTAATGTGTAACATAATTTTATTTTTGTTAGAATGAATATTAATTACAAAATTGGTACCCAAAAAAGAACTGTCCAGGAACTGACACTGAAGTGAAGGTACCGACACCGGTACCAATACAGATTTTTTTAGAAAGGTACCCAGCCCTAAGGAAGGCAGTAGGGCCCGATGACCTACCAGCGGAGGTTTGGAAATGGCAGTGAGATTTTGACTCAAATATTCAATGGTATATTTGAGGGTGAGAACACGTCTGAGGAATGGAGAAGAAGTGTACTGGTGCCCGTTTTTAAGAACAAAGCTGATGTACAGAGTTGTAGCAACTACAGGGGACTTAAGTTGATGAGTCACACAATGAAGATATGGAAGAGAGTTATGGAAGCTAGACAATACATTTACAATTTCATTTCAATGAAATCCAAAATTTAATTGAGGAACTTTACAGAGTACCAGAGAGATATATGCACAGGCTTTTTCACAGAATGGGCTTGAATCTGAACTAGATCTGAAAATCAGTTCAGTGAAAAGGTGACAATTTCAATTCAATTTAGTTTTTTTTTTAATGTCCAGAGGACCAGATTGAACTTTTTTGGATTTTTCTACCTGGATTATTGAGCATGCATCAGGATGTCAATTTAGTTTTATTTGTATAGTGCCAAATCACAACAGAAGTTGTTTAAGGGCACTGTACAAAAACATTAGCATACTGTAAATGCAAAAGTCAATTAGTAGAAGTTTTCAAAGGAAGGAAGCAAGCAGACTTGTTGACTCTTCACTTCGTCACAATCTCACATCAATTTCACAATCACAATTTGTGAGCAGCAGTATGGTTTCATGCCGAGAAAGAGCACCATAAATGCCATATTTGCTTTGAGGATGCTGATGAAGATGTACAGAGAGGGTCAGAAAGAACTTCATTGTGTCTTTGTGGATTTACAAAAAGCATATGGCAGGGTGCCGAGGGACGTGGTGTGGTATTGCATGAACAAATCTGGAATAGGAGAGAAGACTGGTACAGGACACGTATGAGGACAGCAGGACATGTAAGAGGACAACAGGGCATGTATGAGGACAGCAGGACATGTATGAGGTTGACAGGACATGTATGAGGACAGCAGGACATGTATGAGGATGACAGGACATGTATGAGGACAACAGGACAGTGGTGAGATGTGCTGTAGGAGTGACAGATAGCTTCATGGTGGAGGTGGGATTGTATCAAGGATTGGCTCTGAGCCCCTTCTTGTTTGCTCTGGTGATGGACAGACTAACAGATGAGGTCAGGTGGGAATTCCCATTGATTATGATGTTTGCAGATGATGATGTCTAAATAAAAGTTGAATGAATTGTGATCTGTGAACTTAGAGAGGTGGAGGTATGCTCTTGAAAGAATAGGAATGAAAGTCAGCTAGAGTAAGAAAGATTCAAATACAGGTGTGTGAATGAGAAGGAGGCTGGTGGAACAGTGAGGCTACAAGGAGCAGAAGTCACAAAGGTGCAGGACTTCAAGTACTTGGGGTCTAGTGTCCAGAAAAATAGGGAATGTGACAGAGGTGAAAAAGTGAATCTAGGCAGGATGGGATGTTTGGAGACAAGTTGCAGGAGTGATTTGTGACAAAAGGGTGGCAAAGGTCAAAGGAAAGGTTTACAAGTCAATGGTGAGACCAGCTATGTTGTATGGTTTGGAGAAAGAGCCATGGACAAAAAGACAGGAGACAGAACTGGAACTGGCCACAAGGAAGTTGTTGAGATTCTCCTTAGGGGTGACAAAGATGGATAAGATTAGTAATGAAATCATCAGAGGTACAGCACAGGTTGAACGACTCAGAGATAAAGTTAGTGAGGCCTGACTGAGATGGTTTGGACATGTCCAGAGGAGGGACAGAGGTTATATTGGCAAAAGGATGTTAGAAATGCAGCTTCCAGGAAAAAGACAAAAAGGAAGGCCAAAGAGATGAGTGGATTCAGTTAGAGATAATATGGAGGTAGATGGAGTGAGGACAGAGGATGCAGACAGAGAGACAAACTGACCACAATTTTCACTCTGCTGCTGTCTTTACTTACTCTGCTCAACCTGTTTTGTATTTGTAATTATTTTTTCTATCTTTAACATGTGATTTTTTTTGTCTTTCAGATACACCTGGACCTATACCTAGACCTACCATTCTATGTTCGTCTGTCTCTCCTTCCTGTCCTCTCAACCAGCCGGTCAAAGCAGATGGCCGCTTGTCCTAAGCCTGGTTCTGCTGGAGGTTTCTTCCTTTTAAAGGGAGTTTTTCCTTTCCACTGTTGCCACTGTGCTTGCTCAGGATGGGAGACTGCAACGAAGCCAAGATTCAACTTGTCTGCTGGATTCCTTAGATAGAGAACTTTACTAATTGGCTTTTATGTATGTGAATGTTCCTGTAAAGTGCCCTGAGAAAATTTTGTTGTGATTTGGCGCTATATAAATAAACTGAATTGAATTGAACTGAAGAGAGAAATGGAGGAGGATGACTCGCTGTGGCAATCCCTGAAGAGGGATGTTTCTAGAACTAGAATGAATCTTAAGGACTCCAAAAAGCAAATGTGCGTTGTTGTTTTTTTGCACATTTAATCTAACATATTGTCACAAGAGCCAGTTTGCAGTGTATCTTATTCATTCAACCTTTACTTAGACAGATAAGTCACATTGAGCCTAGAAGACTCATTTACAAGTGAGATCTGTTTAGACAGACAAAAAGTAGTGAAACTGGACACATGTAGGAATTGGAAGCAAAAAGTTCCTATCAAACATTTTTTTCCTGCCTGAGAAGAAAAAACTCTGATATTTAAAAACACCTCACACAAACAAGCACATAGTGACGTAGACATTCTGCAGAGGGGGATGACGAGAGCGGTGTGCAATGTTCAAAGATGCTCTCAAGGTCACTGTAAGAGTTCTGATAAGGATGGGATAATTAACCAGTGTCCTCCGGTGAGATCCGTAAACATTCTCGAGGTATGTCGAGGAATGGCCAAGAATAACAACTATGAGAATCCAAGAGTCCTGAAATGATGACACAAAGTTTATTCAGCTGGTTTCATCTAATTATCAGTTGGAAATTCCTCAGGGAGGGGTGATAAGCATCAGATCACATTCTCCAGGCGAATTCAGATAAGATGGCATTCAAGGCCAGCCAAGGGAGCCAATTTCAGATAAACACACAGTTGTTTTGGGGACAGGCAGAACTTAATGACATCAACCTTGAGTCTGTGTTGGTCCACTCAGTTCCGAAATGTCCAAATTACATGGCCACACCGATGGAATGTGACTGAGTAAAATCCCCGAGATCTGATCCATTCTGCCCAAAGTATTTGAGTCTGGGTACCCTAGACACGAACCAAGCCATCATAAAGGCAATCAGCGTGATCAGGACCAAATTTGCTGCCGACGACTTCCTTGATTGTTGATAAAACCAGCAACCAGCAACCAGCCAAATCCAAAAAAGCAGGACCCAGTTATCGTAAATCCAATTAAATATGCATCCTTAAAATCCACAAATGGCAGCAGAGACAGACACATCATCAAGTCTTCAAGTCGATGAGATATCCAGCTGCGTGCATGCCAACAGGGCAAATTGGCTCGCCTAAAGCCTGTCTTCTCTTCAAAGAAATGTTGTAAATTGAGTTGAGGGATCAACTAATCAAAACAAGTCTATAATTATGGTTCGGAAGATATGCAAGAGAGGCTCAGAAGCAGTTTCACAGACAGACAGACAGAGCAGCAAAGCAAAGCGGAGAGGGAGGGGATGGGAAAGCGTCTGATCTCGGCAAGAGCAAGTGGTGAAGTATGTTCCTAAAGAGTATTAAAAAGACATATACAGTTGAAATCAGAAGTTTACATACACTATTTAAAAAGACACATATGCATTTTTTTCCCACACTGTCTGACGTGAAAGCAGAATAAACATTTCTCATTTTAGGTCAATTAGGATTATCAAATTTTTATTTTCTATTTGTGAAATGTCAGAAAAAGGAGTGAGATTTTTTTAGGGCGATTTTTATTACTTTCTTCAAAATCAAAAGTTTAAAAACACTTCATTAGTATTAGGTACAATTGCCCTTAAACTGTATGACTTGGGCCAAACGTTTTGGATATCCTTCCACAAGCTTCTCACAATAGTTGGCAGGAATTTTGGCCCATTCCTCCTGACAGAACTGGTGTAACCGAGTCATGTTTTTGTAGGCTGCCTTGCTCACACATGCCTTTTCAACTTGGCCCATAAATTTTCGATAGGATTGACATAAGGGCTTTGTGATGGCCACTCCAAAACAAACTTTTTTTTATCCTTGAGCCACTTCGTAACCAGTGTGGCAGTATGCTTTGAGTCATTGTGGCAGCATGACGGCTCAGTGGTTAGCACTGTTGTCTCACAACAAGAAGGTCCTGGGTTCAATCCCCGGTTGGACCTGTGGTCTGAAATTAAGGTATTTGTCCCTGTGTGCATTCGCAAACATTAATCTGGCTTTTTTAGGTTTCTTTTGAAGTAATGACTTCTTCCTGGCAGAGTGGCCTTTCAGCCCATGTCGATACAGTACTTGTTTCACTGTGGATAATGACACACTCTTACCAGCTTCAGCCAGCATCTTCACCAGGTCTTTTGCTTTGGTTCTTGGGTTGATCTGTACATTTCGAACCAAAGCATGTTCTCTGGGACACAGAACCCGGCTTCTTCCTGAGCGGTATGATGGCTGGACATGACTGTCCATCTTGCTTGTACTTGTGTATAATTGTTTGTACAGATGAACGAGGCACCTTCAGGCATCTGGAAATTGCACCCAAGGATGAACCAGACTTGTGCAACTCCACAATTCTCTTTCTGATATGTTGACTGATTTATTTTGACTTTCCCATGATGTTACATAAAAAAGCAGTGTGTTTCAGGTGTTCCTTAAATTACACCCACAAGTGTGCCTCTAATTAACTCAGATTGAACTGTTGGAGTCAGACTGTTGGAGTCAGCCTCCTCACCATCACAAACGTCTACAGCTCTAGATACAGGAAGATGGCCACCTGCATCATGAAGGACCCCACTCACCCAGCACACTCACTTTTTGCCCCGCTCCCCTCAGGAAGGATGTTGAGGAGCATAAAGTCTAGAATCACTAGACTGAGGAACAGCTTCTACCCTGAAGCTGTTAGACTCATTAATCTCTAATCAGGATTATCACTGTGAAAAGAAAAAAAAAGTCAATGTAATGCCACTTGATCATTAATATGTGCTGCTGACTATCCATGTTGCTGATCTTATGCTGCTGATTTATTTCATGCCGATGTATTTATTCGTACTCATCTGCTCACACAGACTCATGTTTGTGCTGCTGTTGTTCAGTGTATTGTTTTTGTATTACTAATACTTGGTGTATTCTTAGTTTAGCCTATTCCTTAGTTCATATTTTAGATCTTACTACTATTTATCTTTAAAATTTATACTTTTGTTGGATGTAACTGGGATCCTGTGTACACAATTTTGTTCCACCACGTTGTGCAAATGACAAATAAATAAACTTCGACTTTGATGTTATCAATAAACCTATCAGAAGCTTCCAAAGACATGATATCAAATGTCCCAAATTGTTTAAAGGCATAGTGATCTTAGTGTATTTAAACTCAACTTTGAAGAAAGTAATAAAAATTGCCTTAAAAAAATTCTCACTCATTATTCTGGCATTTTACAAACAGAAAAAAAAAAAAAAAGTTAATCCTAATTGACCTAAAACAGGAAAAGTTTATTCTGATTTCACGTCAGACAGTATGAACAAAATGCATATGTGTCTTTTTAAATAGTTTATGTAAACTTCTGGTTTCAACTGTAGCACGCCAACTATACCACAAGATAAAGCTTGGGGGGGGGGGGGGGGGGGCCTTCCAGGTTATCAGTTTTAAAGAAAATGTATTGTCCAATTATCTCTGCAGAGCTCCAATTGCTTTAAATACCTTGATTTGGCTCTTTGGAAAAATAAATGTTGCCAACCCCTGCTGTAAAGCCCAGATTTTTACAGTTTTCCAATAATGTGTTGATCAAACAGTCAGGAAGTGAAGCAGACAGTTGTTTTGTGCCACTGTGGCTAAAGCATTATCTCCGGGGCTTCTCTACGCTGTTCCGTAAGCATTCCGACAACCTTTGCCAGCCAGCACCACTTCCCACGGGGAAATTGAAAATGCCGCAGTCGCCTCAGGCAATAAGATTTATCTACTTACATACCTATTGAGTGAGAAACTGAGTGAGACACGGTTCAGATTCAAGCCCGTTCTGTGAAAAAGCCTGTGCTTAATTCACTCTTGTACTCTGTAAAGTTCTTCAATGAATTTTACATGAATTCACTTCTCAACAAAGAGTCTAATTTGGCCTGAAATTTGCGCAGAGATGTAGTTTTTCTAGCTAAATTCCATCTGTGTAGATTTGAATAAAAAGACCAAGTAATATAAATTTTGATAGGTGCATCTTTTCCTACCCCTCATCTATCTTCTTCCCTCCGATAACTCCCCCCATCACCACCACACACACACACTCCCTCCCATTTGCTCTATCCCTCCAGACCGCCAGGGTAGTGTGCCGTTGTTGAGGGCGACAGGCGAGGCGAGCGACATACTCGCGCTCCATCAACCGTCTGTCTTTAATGAGAGACACAGAAAGGCCCAAGGGACTGAGACTTGACTCCTTTTCTCTCACAAATACACACACACACACACTAATACATTCAGTGTAATTTGCCAGTATAAGAAACAAAAAAAGTTATGCATTACAAGTAAGAGGTAATTACAGAACTGCACAACTTTGGACCGCTCCTGTTTGGAAGTGAGAGGAAGAAGAACAGATGGGAGGGGATGATAAAAAGGGAAAAAATAAAAAACAGTTTGTGAGAAAGAAAGAGGGAAGGAGGAAGAATAAAAGAGAAATTGGGCTGTGTGTCCTGGTGTAGCCCGTCCCTCTGGTGTTCACCTGGTTACTCATCCATCACACAAAGCATGGTACATGACTGACTGAAGAAAAAGGAGGGAGAGGAGAGACTGGAAGGGTGGGGGTGGTGGGGGTCGACAGCCCCCATACAGTTTTCCCTTTCTAGACCTTTGTGTAAAGGATGCAGCATTAATGGTGATTAGATTCAAACCTGGAACAAACAGCACGGCAAAAACACAGCAGAGCTGTAATTACTGAAGTGCAGCAATTAATTTAAAGATCAGTGTGTGCTGACCTCTAAATGCTCGTTATTACTGAGAGGGAAAGTGATAGATGGGTTTGGGTTTTTGGGTTTTATTTAATGCCAATTTATACATTTCAGAATGGGAGTAGGGATTGTTGCTCTGCAGATGAGAAAGCAGTTTCATTCATGTTACAATTTACAACATATAACTTACTTAAGTCAAAGCTGTAGTGGCTGTACTATCCCACGACAACAAAGACCACTTCAAGGATCCTGTGTGTCAACAACACACATTTTATGTAAAAAGATTAAAAATCACCATGTCCAAACATGGGGTGTATACTTGTTGCCTAGCCTGTAACAGACTTCAACTCGTATCATTTATGCATGTTAAGGAATTTTGCCAGTAATATCAAAAATAATACTAAGAACTACAAAACAATGTTGGAACATATTTATTGGAGAAATGAATTTGTTTTTGTCATATTTAAAACTTATTGAAGATAGTCAATAGTGATGTCAAACGTAATGCATCAAAACACTTTAAACAAGACATTCTAATGTTTGTTGTCACAATAAAATGTTTTTACTCCAGAAATTATTATTTTGTTGTTGTTTTTTGGGCATATGCAGCTCAGATTCCTTCATTTAAGTGTGCCTTGAAAGATTTACACACAGGACCAGACAGCCCTACCTCTTTGTACCTCCAACACCACAAAAAGAAGTGGGATGCTCCTGTTCCCACATGTGATCGTGTGCAAAAGCTGCAGGTTTAGGGTTAACGGGAAGGGGGAAGGATTGGCATGAGTTTAGCTTTGGTGTGTCCGTCATGTATACTTGGGAAAAAAAAAAGCAAACCGACATGAGAGCGGAGCAGACAAAGTAAAAATTTTAAAAACAAAAAATTACTTCCAGTGTTGTCTCATTGAGGATTAAATGTGTGTAATGTCTTTGCACAGCTCAGCTGCAAAATAAGACCCAACAGCCAGGCACTTGTTTCTGCTCATTCAGACCATCTGGACAGTTTCTTTTTTTGTTGAGAAACGTTTCGCCCTTCATTAGAAGGGTTTCATCAATCTGAAGAGTCGCATACAAACTGTTTTCCCCACTAAGCCATACCAACCAGTTTGTTGGTGATAAGATGGTTTCTGTGGGCCACTCTCACCCCCGTCGACTCCTCCCAGGCAGCCACAGCCTCTCTCAACAAAAAAAGAAACCATCCAGATGACCTGACTGAACACTGCTTGATTTTTTTACCTGGATTATTGAGCATGAACCTTGAAGCACTTGCTTCTGGTTTCCTGTTTCTTGCATTTTGAGCAGCTGTTTGTGTCATAAGTAGGGATGGGGCCGATCCGATCCAGTATCGGCCTCCAATACCAGCATAATTTACGTATCGGATTTTTCCGATCCAACCTGCAGAGATTTCCTATACATGATGCATGTGTGTGTCTGATGAAATGTCTCCTCATGTGATTCCCTGCCAGTTGCTCTGCATGTTGGCTTCAAACTATGGAATGGATTTCCTGAACAGCGGCGTGTCTCATGAGCCCAGAGTAATAAGACCCGCCTCACATTCAGGAAATCCAGTTCATAGTTTGCAGCCAGCTACAACGTGAGGGCTGAGTTAGCAGCACTGTGGCTAACAGCTAACAAATTTTTCATCTAAACATGTCCGTTGTGTGGAAGTATTTTACACTAGAAACACCACAAAGCAAGAGAGCAACGTGCAATGTCTACAGAGCCATAGCGCCATATTAAACAGCAGTAAAGTTAGTTTTACGATGGACATTGGACCTCTGTGGCTTCAGAGGGGCGCTACTCTTGCTCATTCTGAAACAGACAGCCCGACCCCGGCCAGCCGTGCCCAATCTGCCCCGCTCAGTCTACCCGTCTCTGAGGAGGGGCAGACTGAGCGCAGCTGACCAAAATCATACTGCCTGCTTCAGAATGAACAAGAAGAAGACACAGCTGAAGCCCCGGAGCTCGAATGTTTACCGAGAAGTTGCTAAACTTCATCATAATTAATGACCAACCACCATCAGTTGTAGAAAACAAAGGAGTTCGCAGCTTGATACTTGCAGCCAAGATATAGTTTACCCTCCAGATATTTTTATCAGTACAACAGTAGACAATCATAAACTCATATGAATTGAAAATTACAAAAAAAAATTATTAAAAAAAAAACAAAACAAAAACAGCTACATTATAAAGCAATGTAAATAACTAAAAACAGAAACATGTCTGTTTGTTTATGCCATAAACTTAGCAGACGTTTAAAGCCTTTTTTTATTCATTCATTTAAAAGAAACAAAACAAACAAAACCATCAACAAGAAAAAAAACTCTGAATGAAAAGAGTGCAAAAAGAAGAAAAAATTATAATATCTGCCCCTTATTTAAAAAAAAATACAAAATTTAAACAGACAGTCACTTAAATTAATCACCTTAATATCCACTTTAAAGCTAGAAATAAAAAACATGTTTTGTGTTAGCAGAATTTAATTCCAACTTTGAAACGTATCCAACATTAATAAAACTTACCTCAAGTTGCCTTTTTGGACATGCATGCATATATTTATGCAAATTGTACTTGAGAGGAGATTATTACAGCCTCATAAAATCAAT
>NC_056500.1:40329722-40352646 GCF_014905685.2 Nematolebias whitei
GGATCGGAAGTAAAAAAAAATGTGTATCGTGCATCCCTAGTTACAAGTTTTGGTCTGAACACAAACGTCCACTGAGGGGTTCACCTAGATGGCCCATTTTATTACACAGAGGCCTCCATGCACTCATGACATGTAAATCACAAACTGTTCGGTGTCACAGCTAAATGTGTCAATTTGAAGCTTTTCTTATTCTGTGAGACATGTTTGCCTGTTTTTACTTCATTTATCTTTATACATATTTTTGTTTAAATCTCGATTTTGTAATTATTTTTTGTGTTTCTATACAAAGAACTCCTAATTAGTTGTGCTTCTATGTGTTACACAACATATATTTTGGAATTTTAACCATGTCACCAAAACCCTGTGTTTACATCATATATGTGTTCTTTGTGTTGAATACACTGCATCATCAGACATGTACACAAATAACTGCAATACTCACTCAGCATGGTATGGCTTATACTTATTTGTAATGTTAGGTCATTTTTATCATAAATCCTGATCAGTGCATACAGAACTAAAAAGCTGGTGTCAATGCACTCGGGAAGCATTAAGATCTATTGGCTCATACATACTGTAATTGGAACTGGAGGGATCTGCATAAGCAAATCAAGGAAGGACCACCTAACCACCTAATATGGACTTCCTGGTGATATTTTTATAGTGTGTAATACTAGATATGTTTTAATTTCAGATGTATTCAAGTTTCAAGGCAATTGCATACAAATAAATTCTAAGCAGAAGAGCATTTTTTGGAAAGTTTTTTTTTTTTCTAATCTTGTGTGACAAAGCAAGCTGCAAGCTTTAAAAAGACTGAACTCAAGACTTGAGTGACTTGTACAATTAAAATGAGCTCTAACTGGGCCGTACGAACTGTTGGACAAACAAAGCTAAGCTGCGTGCCTGCAAAATTTATACTTGCTATGGTGTAAAACTAGTTAGCAGTAATTTGTAATTTTTTAATTCATTTTTCTTGATAAAACATAAAAACATGAAGTGATAAAGAAGGTAAAGAATATTCTATAGCTACTCACATCAAAGTTGTGACCCTTCATGTTGCATCGATTGCAATGTTTGTGCCAATAGGCCTTCTCCCGGCAGGACTCGAAGCTGTGTCCAGGATGTCCACAGTTGGTACAGTGTTTGCTGGGACATGCTTTGGCCATGTGTCCTACCATACCACAGAGGTAACACACCAACAGCTTCTGTGCACATACACAAAAACACACTGTTAGTGTGTTTACATCTATGCAGCGTGGACGAGCCAGATGAACAACTGTGCTATCTGAAGAACGGACTTTGCTCTCGAGACAGTTCTTGGAGAGATGTCCGGTCTTGTTGCAGTTTCTGCAGTGGATGTTCTTCTCAGTGAAGTATCTGTTCGACACCCGCTGTATCCTGAGACCGCTGCCTTTATTAAAGATCTGAGCCTGAAACACACAAATTAAATATCAAAGTGTTATAAGGAACAACCGAACAACTTTGAATCGTTGAAGAGGAGGTATTCTTATTAAGGTATTGATGTTTTCCAAATCACTGTCACAAAAATACTACGATGTCAAAGAGCTGCTTTCTTTTTCTACTGTATACATAACGAGACACAAACCAACCTTAAACAAGAATGATATAATTACATAGTAACAATTTTAAAGAGTTAATAAATCTAATTTTTTTGCTATATCTCCACAAAAATCTTTTTCTATTTCTGACTACAAGCAGAAATTATTCAGTACTGGCTTTAAAAACATAAAAGACTAAACTATTACTTAAGTAAGAATTTGAAATGGATACATACGTCCTTGTCTCTTTCTGAAACAAACCAAATGCCTTTTTCTTCTTCGTCACAAGCATCTGGCAGAAAAGAAAAAGAATGCTATTAAAAAGCTGCAAAGGTTACAACATACAAGTAATATTTTGCTTTCGTATACTAATTAAAACAAGTTGTGTACCAAGTTAAATTATTGATGTAATGACGTCGTTTTGCAATCCAATTCATTATTGCAAGATGATCCCAAGACGTGTGTTTGTACTCAAAGTATTAAGAATGACTTGCATCTACTACCACTGAAATATATATATATTTTTTAATTTAAACCTTTATTTTACCAGGAAAGAAATCCATTGAGATTATTAATCTCTTACATGGATGTCCTGGGCAATGTGCTAGGTTCAAACAAGCCATTAAAAGTAGATGATTATCTGTAAATTTTACTGAGTTATAACCATTTTTGTGTTTCCTAAAATCATTTGGCTGTGGCAGCTATTTTTATGAGAGTTGAATTCAAAATGTAATACGCCAGGGCAATTCAACTAAACTGCTCAGGGGCCACAGTTACTGAAAGCCGACAGCTCAGGGGCCAGACATCCAGCAATTAAAGTCATTATGTAAATAAACCAAGTATTACAATGATCCGATACCTTTTAAATTTATTTATTTTGTTAAGTTATGGTTGTTTCATTCTCCATCTGAAGCAGAGCAGTTAGCTCATGGTCACATGATTTTAGTTAATTTTTGTCACATGCCATTTGACAATGGGAGCCGATTTCTCGGCTTCCAGTGGAGCATGAAATGACCTTTAGTGCACAGAGTATGTTGGGGATGAGTCTCAGCTACTACTACTTCAAATCATAGCCCAATAAATGGAAAAGTGGCTGAGTTAAAGCCGTTTGTGTTTTCTAAGGTTGCTTGGCTGTGGCAGCCATCTTGAATCAATTATTCAGTTGTAGATGTACATTCACTGATTACTTTCTGAGAGTCCCACTTATATCAGTTTTGTGCCTTGTGATATTTTGCTAATTCTACAGCCAAAACACTCTCTCTCACTCAGGCTAAAATATCAACCCTCTATTTGCCTTTGGTAATAAACTTTAGCAATAATGCAAAACTAAAAGAATGTATACAGATCACAAAGTACATTTTAAGAAGAATAAAAGACGTTAGCTGAGGTCTTAATACCTTGGAGTAAAGCTACGATCATCTCTAGTTTTCATAACCATCTCTAAATATTCTGACTGTTCTTTCAGAATTTATATTAACTGCTAAATAAATCGTGATAGCAGCCAAAATCTATAAAAAAATAAAGTTAAATTCAGCTTTTCTTACTCAAAACCCATCACACATTTAATGAACAGAAGTCGGTAAAAGCCCAAATTGATAAATTCAACAAATCATCCAACGCAATGAAGAACTCTAAAGGGAGACATTTTGCTTCCTGTATGAGGAGGACACACACATGCACACGTTGACAATGTCACAGTTGCAGCCCAGCACACATCTGTATGAGAGTGGCACTAACAGCACCCTGAGGGAGTCTGCTGTATTCTCCTCAGGCCCACAGGAGTGTAACTGACATCCAGAAAGTCTAACATACACACAAACACACACACACAGACACGTGTAGTCAGCATAAATTATGTGCTGATAGCAATGACCCACACAGGCTCACATGCTCCCACAAACAGACACACCCCTCCACGATTAGCTGGTTGACAGTCTTTAGCTTTTGGATAAACACACGAGCCTTGAGCCATAATCAAATATTACACTCTCCTTTCCAGTGTCTCTCTCCTCCTTTTTCAGATTCTCTCTCCACCCCTCCGACCACCTTATCACTATTCAGCTCAGCCGTTCTTCCTTTGCTTTTTGCTTTCGCGCCTTGTTTTCTAACACCACCCCCTCTTCCCCGGGTGAGCGGCTGCAGAGGGAGGTTATCACCTCTCTCTCCTGTCAAACAAATTAAAATGGCTGCTGTTTGGATGAGGCTTCTTCCTGCCACGACCTTCACCTCCAAACACACGCAGTTACAAACACTAGCTACCTATTGTTGTCACCGTACAGGTACTCAAACGTTCAGGCAATACTTTAACTGGATCTATTCAAGTGAAAAGCTGTCAGTATTCTTTAGACGTTGGTCTTACATCGTAATCCAGCTGTGAAGTCAAAATGTGCACATCCATTACGTTCAGATACTCAGTCAACTCTGAAATGACCTTAAGGAAGTTCTGAGAATAAATTATTAGTTTATAGTAATCAGTGACAGCTTGATCAGCTCATGACCTTCCCAGAAATGATCAACTCACGAAAGCTTGAAGTGATGATGCCACTTTGTGGGACACATTTACAAAATCAAAAATACTACAGGTTGTCAAAGATTTTCTCTTTAAAAACCGAAACTAAAGCTGGTATTTCTAACCACACATTCAATCTGATCTGCCTTTGTTCGTTTTACAAGTCGTTGTTGCATTCAGTGAATAACAATGTTTGGCTAGGCTTTATTCATTGTGACTTTAATCCTTTAACCTGTCCAGTTTGAGGAATATCAAGAATTTAAATAGAAGACATAGTGAAAAGTTTTGTCTTCTCAAACAAAAATTAAAACAGATACCAGTTTGAAGCGACAAACCCAAAGACAACATCCATCCATCCATCCATTATCTTTTATCCACTTCTTCCATTTTGGGTCACAGGGGTCGCCGGTGCCCATGTCCAGCAATCACTGTGCGAGGGGCGGGGTACACCCTGGACGGGTCGCAAGTCCATCACAGGGCCACATAGAGACAAAAGAGACAAACAACCATTCACTCTCTCACTCACACCTAGAGACAATTTAGAGTTACCAATCAGCTGAACATGCATGTTTTTAGTCTGTGGGAGGAAACAGGAGTACCCGGAGAAAACCCACGCATGCACAGAGAGAACATGCAAACTCCACTCAGAAAGGTCCCTGGACCAGGATTTGAACCAGGAACCTAACATATAAAACAAATTTTTAAAATTAGAATTATGCACAGAAAAACAGAAAGGTTTAACAAGAGGCATTAAAAACTTTGTTGATAAATCATGGTCCTCCACCAGAAAAGGGTGGATTGCTCTCTTCAAGTCGAAGGTGAGGTTCTGCCTCAAGTGGAGGAGTTCAAGTATCTCTGGGTTTTGTTCACGAGTGAGGGAAGAATGGAGCGTGAGATATACTGATGGATTGGTGCAGCATCTGCAGTATTGCGGACTCTGTGCTGGTCCGTTGTGGTGAAGAGAGAGCTGAGCTGTAAGGCAAAGTTCTCTGTTTACCTGTCAGTCTATGTTCCTACCCTCACCTATGGTCACGAGCTCTGGGTAGTGACTGAAAGAATGAGACCATGGATACAGGCGGTTGAAATGAGTTTCCTCTGCAGGGAAGCTGGACTCTCCCTTAGGGTGAGAAATTCAGTTATCCGAGAAAGACAGAGTAGAACCGCTGCTCCTCCACATCGAGAGGAGCCAGTTGAGGTGGTTCGGGCATCTGGTAAGGATGCTCCCTGGGCGCCTCCCTAGGGAGGTGCTTCGGGCATTTCCGACAAGGAGGAGACCCTGGGGATGATCCAGGACACACTGGAGAGACTATGTTTCTCGGGTGGCCTGGGAGCGCCTTGGAATCCTCCCAGAAGAGCTGGAAGAGGAGGCTGTGGAAAGAGATGTCTGGACCTCCTGCTTAAGCTGCTGCCCCCCCCCGAGACCTGACTTTGAAACAAGTGGAAGATGATGGATGGATGGATGGATGGATGGATAGATGGATGGATGGATGAAAATATTAGGTCTGCAACTAAAACTATTATCAAAGTCACTTATGACAGGGTTGACTTTCCCAAAGCATTAGTGCCACACACAGCACATTATACACTTGTCAACAAACTATTATACATCCAAAAATAAAAAAAATCTGTATGTCTTTTTTATAACTGTCAATTGTTGTTGCTGTTGTCCATTGTTGTCATCATTCTTTGTTGAAATCAGGTCTCTATTGTAAATGAGTCCTTGAGGCTCAATGGGATTTACCTGTCTAAATAAAGGTTGAATGAATGAAAAAAAATCTGCAGCAATGGTCTGCACGAGCAAAGACCATATACAATATTTAATCTTGATTTGTGACCTTGAAGCTGGGGTGATGGAAAGTGTACACGACACTCCGTCTAATGATGATTCATACGTGTACCAAGTTTCATGAAATTATTTGAGCAGATCAAGATAATTTTTTACAGACATGGGGTGGAGACTACCACATCAATCTTTTGATGGGCATATAAAGACATCTGTCTGGAAAAAAAATTCAAATAAAATACAACAACAAAAAAATTAAAGTGTATTTATCTTACCTGGATTATTGAGCATGCATCAGGATGTATTTATTTTACCAAAATTCCAAAGTTGGATAGATGCATTATTTGTTCTAAATCATTCATAATAAAATGCATTTTTAAAAACATAAACAAGAGCAAACAGGTCACAGGGTTATCCCACAATAGTTCTAATCAGTTTATTAAAAATCTACATTAAGAACTCCTGTTCTTAACTCACAACAGGAGGAGCTGTGGTGAGTACAGAACAATACCAACGACTCGGGGCTTCAAAAGCTTCCTTAATTTAAAACTTATTTTTTTTTTTTTTTTTTACAAAATGTGGACTCACAAACTTAAAGAACATTCCCACCTTTCAGCCTGAAAGGTTATTTGATTTATTTGAAAGTTATTTAGATGTGTAACATGTAGTAATCAAACCTGTACTTGATTCTCTTTATATTTATAGCTTCAGCATCTCTAAAAAGAGGCAAAGTAGCGTTCCTGAGAGAAAAGGCATCTATAAACCATCTGTATCTGCATGCTACATTTTTATATTTGTACATTTATTTTCAAGTTAAAATGATAATTAAGCTGCATATATATTACAATATAATAACTTTTAATGAATCTACTGTGTGCACATCATCACACTTCCAATTTGTAAGAGTTTATCTTCTGCAAATATCAAAGTGTACCATAGTAAAGTGTATTTTTATACATACGTAATTTGACAACTTAGAGATTCAGTTTCAAATATGTGAAAACTTTAAGTTCTTTTTGGTATTTTCAGTTGAGAAATGTCACCCAACTGATGCTTTTATCTTTAATGTAAAATGTCAGCTAAAGTGTACTTTTCTGAAGGAGCCTGCAGAATGATGGGTTCTTTTTACTCATTGCCAAATTAGAGTAAGCTATTTTATTGTAGCTAGCAACATCTGTTATTGTAAAGAGGAGTGTTAAAAGGGCCTCCTAATACAGTGCCTGGCCAAAAAACAGTTGCCACCTAGATTCAACTAAGCAAATAAGTACGAGCCTCCTACCGGATAATTATTTTTTTCATTTACCCGTTATTTATACAGGTAATCTCATTGAGTCACGAGAACTCATTTTCAAGAGAGACCTGTTTAGGGAGCAAATGGTGGGGGTTAAGGTTAGGGCATTAACAGAGTACTCGAGTAATCTACACATCGATTGCTAGGACATCTATCAATGTTAAAAATGTAAAGTCGGGTATCCGTAGTGACGTCATATTATGTGACCACGTATGACCGTAGGGGGCGGTGTTGCACTGTTGCAGGTCACAGAGTATGGTGTAACACCGGGTCCAATCCACTGAACCAGAACCAGTTTCGGTTTAAGTTTCGTTTTTGATGTGCTGCATGTTTATTCACGTTTGCAGTTTAATAATAATAACTAATGGTTTAGTTTTTCCTGTGACTTATTTGCAGTATGATAAATGGTAGGAGCATAATATACGCTCCCAATGTTTTGTTGGTCTTTTTTTGTAAATAATTACATTTTTTTGGAGTTTTATTTATTTATTTATTTTTGTATCTTGAGATCTATGACGTCATCAAATACTCGAGTTCTACTCGGGTTTTATTATGTTAATGTCGAGTTTAAAAATTATATACTCGTTCAACCCCTAGTTAAGGTCCTTGCTCAGGGGCCCAGAGTGGGGCGAATGAGGGTGGAGGCAGGTGTGGGTGTTTCACATTTTCCACCCACATTTTGATGTTGACGATACCGGGAGTTGAACCTGCAACTTTCCGATCACAGGCCCATCTTCTAACCTCTGCGCCACCACTCCCCAATCATAATTACTGCATGGGTGATTATCTTTCAGCTGCAACAAGTTATTTAACTCCCAACTGGTGCAATGAGTTGCTTCTCATTTCTTAAACAACCATGTTGAAAGGCACATCGCTTGGTCATGGAAAAGATGTCAGTCTGTTTGAGAAAGGTCAAGTCATTGGCATCAAGCAGAGAGAAAACATCTAAGGAGATTGCAGAAACTACTAAAATTGGGTTAAGAACTGTCCAACACATTATTAAAAACTGGAAGGATAGTAGGGACCCATCGTCTTTGAGCAAGAAATGTAGTCGGAAAAAAATCCTGAATGATCGTGATCGACGATCACTTAAACATTTGGTGAAATCAAAAGGAAGAAAAACAACAGTAGCACTCAGGGCTTTGTTTAATAGTGAAAGTAAGAGCATTTCCACACATACAATGCGAAGGGAACTCGAGGGATTGGGACTGAACAGTTGTGTAGCCTTAAGGAAACCACTAATCAGTGAGGCTAACCAGGAAAAAAGGCTTTAATTTGATAGGGAGCATAAAGATTGGACTCTGGAGCAATGGAAGAAGGTCATGTGGTCTGATGAGTCCAGATTTACCCTGTTCCAGAGTGATGGGTGCATCAGGGTAAGAAGAGAGGCAGGTGAAGTGATGCACTCATCATGCCTAGTGCCTTGTCATCAATACAAGATCTTGGTGAAAAATTAATGCAACACTGGATGGAAATGCTGCTGATCTGTTTCATGGTGATGTGTTCATTCGTGCTCATCTGCTCACACAAACTCATGCTCATGTTCGTGCTGCTGTTCGACGTAATGTTTTTATGCTATTAGTGCTTAGTGTATTTTTAGTTGATGTTTTTCTTAGTTCATATCTTAGATGTTATCATTGTTTTTCTTTTACATTTTATTGTTGGATGTAACTGGGACCCTGTGTACATAATTTCGTTCCACCACATGTGGTGCGAACGACAATAAAGAACCTCTGACTCTGAAATAGATCTTGCAACATTGCAGAAGCTGATCGAAACAATGCCACAGCGAATGCATGCCATAATCAAAGCTAAAGGAGGTCCAATGAAATATTAGTGTGTGACCTTTTTTTGATGACGACTTTTTTTGGCCAGGCAGTGTATGAACAGACTAGAAGGCCTCGGTGGGACATGTGTTTGTGTCTTTGCACGCTTAGCTGGTGTTACACAACAACCAGTGCGTGGCCAAAGGGCAGCCTGAAAAAGAGCAGGGGTGAAAGGTGTGCATGTGCATTTGTGTGTGCGTGCGTGTGTGTATAAGTAGGCGTTAGTGACCCAACGAAAGTCATTCCCAAAGCGTCTCCCGGGGGTACTCCCCAAATAAAGAGCAGGAAGCTTTCCCTTAATCTAAGGGCCACCCCCCATCTCACCAACCCAACACACACATGGATAAAGGGTGAAGCTCTTTGTCACGGACGAGGAATCAAACACATGGGTGGGAGGTGGGGTGAAGAGGGTGGTTGGGGGGGGTCTGTTGTCTGTACACAGGGTGAAAATATGCTAATCGAGCTGGAGGCCCTGTTCAAAACCAAACCCTGCGTAGCCTCGTTCCATCGCAGCCCGGCAGATCTGGAGGAGTCTGGAGCTGAGAGGGCAGATGGCAGCAGCTTCCTCGAGCAGCTGAACAGCCTCACAAGAGGCCTGAGCTGTGCTGATTACATTTTCAACAGATCCAACAGTGAGGCGCTCCTAACGTTCGTCTTAGAGGTCAAAGTAGACAAATCTTAACTAGAAAAAAGGGGGGGAGCTTTATCTCTCATTGATGGTGGGAACTTCCAAAGGGGAAAACACCAATGCCAGTGAGCAAAGTTTGATCAGAGTCAAACTGTTCGTGAACGTGCCATTAACAGGACGCACCGTGGGTGCCGTGACTTTAATTCTGCAAGACGACCCACTCGTTCATTATTTTATCATTCCATCATCAAGGGCAATACAACACAATGGCATGGAAAAGAGGGAGACGCAGGACCAGAGGGAGGGACGGATCAGGGGAAAGAAGGCGACAGATGCTACCTGTCTGTCTCGAAGGTACCCTGATTACTTGAAGATGAGAGGGGGGGGGGGGGGGGCATGTCTGTTCATCAGTGCCAGCAGAACAAAGCAAAACAGAGGAATTGAGTGTGTGTGCATGTGTTGTGTGTGTGTGTGTGTGAATGCATTGAATCTGTCCCTTCTACCAGCGAGAGCAGAACGGAAGTGTACGTGTGGCTAATGAACCATGAACTCCCAGCTCTCCTGGGGTAGCATACGCACACGCACATGCATAAACGCACACACTAAAGGGATGGGGTTCACACAGGAAGGTTTGAGTCTGATAAACCAAGGACAAGGAAGAAAGTGTCAGTCTCTTCACATTTACCTGGTGTGCTAACTATTGATCAGTTCTGCGTGCACGCGTTTGTCATGATGTTGATCTAAACAGAATTAGAGTCTTGAAGTGACTTGTCAATCCTTATTTCTCTGTCCTGACACTTAAACAGTCATCTCAAGCCAGCACCGCCCACAGTACAAGATCTTGACCAGACCCATTATTACACCAGTCAGTGCGCGCACACGCAAACACACAAACTGGGAGTGAAAGAGGGGCCGTTTCACTTCAAATGGAGGTGAGGTTGGATGCTGCAGCAACAGGGCTGGATTTGCAACACTACATATGACAATAGTGAGGGTGGGTGGGCGTGAGCAAGCTCTGCCTGCGTCTATTAAAAAAAAACTAAGTGCTTCATTTGTGGCATCACCTTTGCCTTATGGCCTTGGCTCCTGTAAGATGAAACACACCAAAAGTGTGTAAAATGCAGCAGAAAAGGAGAACAAGTGGGATGAGCAAGTACGATGAGAGCAGAAGATGGAGATATGGAACACAACATGAAGCATGCAGGCTGAGCATCAATAAATATGCAAGTGGGAAAAAAACAGTTTGGAAAACAGCAACTGAACAGGAATGTTATATAGAATACAGATGCATTTTATAACTGTGGAATCAAGTTCTCATTTTTTGCTCATGTTCCTAGATCTTTTCTACACATCCACTGAAATGTGGCCTAGCTAATACCGTTATTTTAAGTCAGTTTGAGTTAAAAAATAATAACTTTTTCCCGTCAGGGGCCACTTAAAATGAAACAGCAGGACAACGGTATCAGAGCTCAGAGAAGACGCAGAGCTTAGATTAAAAATAGTGAGACCCGAGATCACTCAGCTAAGAGTAAATAAAATGTTTACACTAATAAAAGATGAGAAATGTGTTTTAGTCAAGTTTTGTTCAAGCAAAAACTTACAATAAAATACAAACAGAAAACAGCACACAAATGAAAAAGTATCTCAAGAGAATAAAAGCAGAAAATCTAAGAGCTGTCAGCAGTCATTACTTGAAAAAACATTTTTTTAGGGATGATCGATATTATCGGCATGGTATTAGTATCGGCTTATATTAGCATTAAAGTGCAATATCGGACATCGGCCATTCCATCAAAATAACTTGCCGATATAAAAGGTGCTGTTTATGCCTGCAGCGGCAGCACAACGTAATGACGTTGCACACGCCTACCTGATCTCACAGCGGAGAGGAATATTCAAAATGTCGGCGGTGTGGACGTTTTATTTTTGTTGGTGAGGATGTCGGATTCCGAAGAATTATGGACTACGTTGAGCCTCGCTACATTGTTCCCAGTCAGATATTTTTACGATGTAACCTTACCAGAGTTACAAGCAGTCATTTCCAATGTCATTGAGAAGCTAATAGCCGATAGCACGACTTGTTGGGTGAGTTTTACCACAGACATTTGGACGTCATGTTAGCCTCGTTAGTATGATCAGTCTTACGGCACAATGGCAAAAGCTTTGAACTTAAAAAGTAGGGGTGCACCGATAAATCAGCCCCGATTTCCTTAATTTTGGGAAATCGAAAATAGGCCAATACTCGCATGAGAAACCAATTTTACAGATTTTTTTTTTTGTTTTAACAACAATTGTCTGAACTTCATTTATATTTCAGAGGACTACCTCATGGCCAGTTAAAACAAGTTTGTATTGTTTCTAGGATATTGTTCAAGGGTATGTTTTTCAATAAAATAATATTGGAAAATTAAAGGTGCATTGTGACCTTATAACTCCTGACAGTGTCGCTTAGAAAACAAAATCGATATCGACCAAAATCGGAATCGGCAGGTCAGACTTTTTAGAAATCAGTGATTGGCCAGAAAACTGCAATCGATGCACCCCTAATAAAAAGGCTGTCCTTCATGCACAGGAGTGCAGATGATCCCGCACTGCAGCTAGGAACCTGGAACATGCCTCCACAGGTGAAACAGCATCGCGGGTGACTAATGCTAATAAATAACATTTAACACTTTTCATTTACTATAAGTTAAAGTGCTATGCATATCATATGGCTGTTACTGAATATGTCACCAGCTCTTACAGCTTTTACACAATTTTTGTAGCAAATAAGCCTAAATAAGAGGCTATGTTCTGACAAAGGAAAGTATATAAAATATCGGTATTGGTTATTGGCCAAATAAGTTTTAACATATCGGTATATCGGCCAAAACTCCAATATCGCGCATCCCTAATTTTTTTACACCTTCATACAAACAAGGTTTACTATAACATAAGTATCTTAAATAAGAAAAAAAAAACATTCTTCTGGTAATTCAGAATAAAAATAGTTGTGTTGCTTCTAGGACTTTAACAGACTACTCGAGTAATCAACATCAATTCCTAGGACATCTCTCAAGTTTTTAAATTTCACATCGAATACTCGTAGTGACGTCATTACGTCGCCGTTACATCCTTGCGTCACGTGATCCGCAATGGGCGCGGGCTACAAAATGAATTCCTCCAAGCAGATGGATGGAGCGGAGCAGGCCCAGTCTTGGCAAACAGGTAGAAACACATCAATAGTCTGGAAATATTTCACTAAAAATGAATCTTCCGGTTTAACTACCGTAAGGAAACAGAAAATTAATCATCTTTCTGACTGTTTGGAGCTCGTTGCGAACCGATGTTACACCATATTCTGTGACCACCGTATATTAATTTGTGACCGTAGGGGGCAGTGTTGCATGCACTGTTGCAGGTCACAGAATATGGTGCAACACCGGGTCCAATCGACGGAACCAGAACCAGCTTCCTCTGACCTTGTTTCACAAACAAAAAGCAAAAAATATTAATCTCTAAACCTATAAAAAAAAACTATAAACATATTAATCTCTAAAACTAAAACTAATGCGCAACACAGCTGGCGGTGGTGTGGGGTGGTCGAACGCCCCAATGTTTTTAGTTTCGTTTTTTTACATGCCGCACGTTTCTTTCACTTTTGCAGCTTAATAATAATAACTAATAATTTTGGTTTTCCTGTGACTTATTTGCAGTATGATAAATGGTAGGCGCATAATATATGCTCCCAATGTTTTGTTGGTCTTTTTTTTGTAAATAATTACCTTTTTTTTGCGGTTTTATTTATTTATTTATTTTTGCATCTTGAGATCTTATGACGTCATCAACTACTCGAGTTCGTCTCGAGTTTTATTATGTTAATGTTGAGTTTTAAAATTATGTAGTTGTTCAATCCCTGGTTGCTTCACAATGCAAGAAACAAAACTACTGTACACATGAAAACAGCATGTTAACTCTTTTTGTCTGAATTGTTTGTTGTGTAAAACATTTAGTACCCTGAACCTTATTTTGATTGTGACTCCTAATGTAAAGTGTCAACTTTATAGTTTAAGAAAGACAAAAATTCAAAACAATATACAGTCCCTCCAAGTCAAAATCAAAAATAAATACATTATATAAAACCTGTAGGTTGAAAGTCCAGGTAATTATTTAGTATAAAAGCCGCAGAACCAAGAAAGGAACAGCCTGCATTATATCTTCAGACAAGTGGCAGGGCATCAGAACTCTATTTATTTCCACGATTAAAACATCACTTTAGTTACAGCATTGATTTTTCTAACTAAGGTTAAAACCATAAAACCTTTTGGATTTTGAACCTTACAGCCCTTGTTGCTTGTTTACTGTTGAATAACTAAAGTGAAGCCAGATGCCATTTCCCATGATGCTTTGTGTAAGGATTTTTTTTATTTTTTGAGTCTGCCCAACACATTTCAGCACAGTCCATCTTTGATTCTGAGATGCCCAAGCCCATCCTGTGTTTTCCCCTGTGACATGTCGAGTGCTCGCCCCTTGCTCGCCTGTGCCACTTCCTCCCATCGCTTTACTCCCACCCCCCTCCACGCCATGTTGGCAGCCAGGGCAGGGCAGGTGGCCAAACCTGTCAGTCAAACCACCGTCGCCACGCGGCAGCACCACAGACACCAATTACCAAACAGCAGGGGTGCGGCCTGGCAACCGCATGGCAACCACACGGTCCAATCAGGGTACACAACAACAGGGACCAAAGAATGCCAAGAAAAGTGAAGGAGCATGTGTGTGTGCGTGTCTAGCAGAACCACGTTCTTCTCCGAGGCTGAGCCAAAACATCTCTGCAGGTTTGACAGAAGACAGGTAGTCACTGTGTCTTTTTAATATCCGCCTGCTGTTCATTTACTGCATATTATTAATTTACAGTACAAACATCTCCATCGGTCTGACGAGAATTTGAGTGCTTCTTATTAACCCATCAGACTCTGTGAAATAACCAAGACTCCTACCTTCCACGTAATGTGAGCATTACATCAACATTTACTACTTAAGAGCAATTTAAGGAAACAGAAACGAAACAAAGAGTGGGGAAAACGCATAATGGTCAAAATTAAAACGGCTCTTTTAAATGTAGTCTTATGTTCGTGTTAAAAGCACACGGCGGAACCAACCCTGTTCATGTGTGGGTGCTGAAGCATCAAAATTTAAAGCTATTGTTTTAACGGGCTGTGCAACAGCAACCTTACTCTGCAATGACAGAAACAAACAGAAGCTTGGTCAAATGCAAATTTAAAAGTAGTCTAGGTGATGTTTTGGTAAAACAACTGTCTAATAAGAATATTTTTGTAATTGTTAGAGTAATTTAAATTAAACTCTACAATATGTCGTTATTTATAGTTTACTATATTATAGAACAGGAGTGCTGCACAGACAGAGAGGGGTTGTGAGGTTCCAGCAGGAAAAACAAAACATCTTTAATTTTTTTAAGACAGGTTGTCCATTTGCTACATTTGGCTGTGAACAAATGTCAAAAGAAACTGTTAAACCAGAATCTGGGCTCATGTTTGATAGTAGTGTGCAGGTGTGTCAAGTTTTGTTCCACGGTTTTCTTTTTGAACTCTTTTGTTTCAAGCAAGTGTTTTTTAATAAAAATGCTAAAAGAAAAGGTCTGGGTTTCTTTTTAGCCCCTTTTTGATCAATATAGCAGCAAAAACATTCTGATGGCTGAAAACCTTCGATGAGGGAAAATATCTGACGACACGAAACGAGCGGTAATCTGCCAGCTTCACTTTATCCGGTTTAAACACATTTATTTGGGTAGACAATGTTCATTGTTAAATAAAATTTTCATATATAACAAAATAAATACAATATATATTGTGAGAAGTGTAGACTAAATTAGAAGAACATTTGTCAAAGTTATATTCTCCATAACTCCATTTTAAATAGTGGAGCTGTGTTCATTTCTGATAAGTGAAGTCATGTGACTGAATTGATGCAAAGAAGGATTTCTCAACAGTTTGCTGCAGTTCAAACCAAAAATGGTGTTTTGTTTTTTCCAATATATGCACACTCCAAGCATCATTTAATTTATTTTGTATTGCCGGAGCCAACAATTTAAACCTATTTAGTTTGCACTTTAATTTGCCAGTTTTTTCTATAAATTTTACCTATACTAGAAAATGCTACATTTGACTTGTTAAATTAAAAATAAATGAATTGCTGATTGTAAGTGTTTGAGAAAAATTTACTGTCTAATCAAAATGTAAGCAGTTGTTAGTGGCAACTCTATTTAGTGATTTCTATTAAAAAAAAAAAGTAAAAAAAATTAAAAATGCAAATTTAGATTTCTGCAGCATTGCTTTGATGAGTCTTGTAGCCGAACCACTCTGACTGGGCCCACTCCTTATGGACGTGTTAACGCATGACCCAGATATGGCAACAGAAAGCATTTAGAACAACCTTGTTATGTTTGAACCAACCATTAAGCCAGGTCAAAGCTGGACTACACAGCTAGATCTGGGTGACACATTCAGCATATGCACTGACAAAAGAGGTGTACAAATTACATTTTGACTCAGTGTGCGTTAGAACGTAAATGATGTGCAAAACATGTTGTTGTGTGTACTAGTGAATGTAGATGGGTTGGGTCATTAATATGACACTTCGTTACGCATAAAGTTACAGTGACATTATCGTGGCAGTATGATAAGGTGCCACTGAAGTTCTGTAGACCTCACCTGAAATGCATACTTGGCCTTTACATTACATGATCTTGCAGGTATTGAAATGTGTATTTCTGATGTAAAACCTGGTAAATCTGAAAGTTATTTGATGCAGGAAATAGCTAACATTACTGTACAAAAGAAGAAAGAGTGGATTTCGTTTAGAAGGTTAAGCTGCAGAAACCCATTAGCATGATTAACTGTTCTGCACTAGAGTTGCATTCGGGCCCAAAAAATCTGATCCGACCCAGCCCGTAGCCATCATTTTCGAACCCCGCCCGACCCAACGAATTAACAATAATTACAGGTCCAAACCCAACCCCCTGACATTTTTAATTAAGCTTTGACTGCTTATATAGTTACTAACAGTCGGCGGACGCACGCGGCTGAATAAAAGGGACAGAAGATAGGAGCTGAGGGGGTGTTTGTCCTTTCATGCCCGTCAAAGCGCAATAAACCCCTGCTTCTGCCTGCATTCTGCATTATTCAGACAAGGACCCTGCTTTGACATGTCTGCTTTGGAATCTCGCCTGTTTGGGTCGTCGGCCGCGGGCATCCGCTGAGTGTAGCGGCTGAATGAACGTCTATTTGGGCGATGGATCGCTTCCTGGCAGTCTCATCTGAAGATTAACTGAACTTTATTTTACCTAGCCCAATACAAAATGGCTACCACAGCTAACTGACCTTAAAAAGACAACACTATTTTCTGTCAATTTTACAGATACTGTTATAAAATGAAGTGTTAAAAGTCTACCACAACACAGACTCCAAGGGCAACACATTGTGCAACACCATTGTTTAAAACTACCATTAATAATTTGAGTCAATACTGTCTGTTAGCACATTTCATTAACCACTGGACATATTTTAATGAATAAAAGGCATTGAATGTGCATCTACAACTGATAAACTTTTTGTAGAAGACCAAATTTAAAATAGCCGCTGAAACTAATCAACATTAGAAAACACATTAAGGATTATAATAACTCAATTAAATTTGCAGATATTGAGCTACAATTTAGTGTGGTAGTAGCAGAGAGTCATCCTCAATACATACTCTGAGAATTTAACAAGATTTCACAGGAGACCGTGCATAACTTCCTATGCAAGGCTTGACTAAAACAAAACTCTGTCATGAAAGAGGGCAGGTGAAGTGAATTCTTTCTAGCTCTGGAGCTAACGTCATAAGCTACTAAAAACCAAACACCACTTTTTCTTAAATTAAACATCACTAAACATAAAAGTCTATAAAATTCATGTAAATTATGTACTCCTTCACTGCTGTGCAGAAATGAAATTAGATTTCTTTCAATTTTGTATAATTCACTGTACAATTTTGAATGACAAAGTTTTATATTATTATTATTGTTGTTGTTATTATTATTATTATACATTAGGTCTGGAGCTAATGCTATATATATATATATATATTAGCTCAGGCGTTAATACTATATAAATTAGCTCTGGAGATAATGTCATATACCGTATATTAGCTGTGGAGCTAACGCAAAAGCTGAGTGCCAGTAATTTTTGCATTCTCCTCTCTATCAAAACACTCCGGTTTGAATTAAAGGTCTGTAATTTAAAAAAATAAACAGCCCACCACCGTTCTTTTACGGTCTTGTTTAATTAGCTGAAGTAATTGTTTATCAAATAATGTCTATTGTTATATGCCCATGGTACCATGCTTGTTTCTTTTAAGAATCTGCAGAGAAAGTAATGGAGGAGCAGCCTTTAATCAACAAGTGTTTGAATTTTATTAATAAAATTGTTCTTTGTATGCAGACAAAAAGTGTCTTCAATAAGAAAATGTCCACATTATTCATAGTGTCCCTTTTGTCTTTTGCAGCAAAAACACACAAACACACAAGCACACATCATCTGTGAGGGGCAAATATATTTTAATAAAACCACTGAGTTGCAACCTCAATTTCATTTTGATGAATTTCCTCCTGCGGGAGTGAGCCAGGCAGAGGGCGGGAGAGGGAAGCAGGGTGATGGGGCTGGGAGGCAGATAGAATTTTCATGATTGTTATTTTTGTTATTATACAGAAGGGGGGTGGGGGGTGGAGATAAACGGTGCTGGTTAATCTAACCCATTTTGCGGAGCGCTCCATTATCGGGCAGGTTGGCTACGTCGAGAGGGTTATTTTTCCGAGGGATCTTTGGCCCCAGTAATTAAGCTCCATTCAGAAGGCCCTGTTCCCCAAATTAAAAATTTGTCATTAAGTGGAATTTACCATAATGCCTTTTTATCTGCCGGCGCTTTGGCGTGTGGGCATGTTTTGTATGCACGGGATAGAGAACAGGGAGGGGCAACAGCAGAGGGCAGCCAATAACCAATAACACATGAGCACACACACACACACACACACACATTTTCAGGGGAAAAGGGTAAATTGAAAAAGTGAAATAATCCTGGATAGCAGCACATGTTTGCACACACACAGACCCTTCAATCCTTCAAATCCACAGCCTTTGGGGTAATTAAATAATGATGCTTTAAAGTTTTAATTTAGACTTGCCTTTTTCCTTCCTCCGACACATGCACACACACACACACACACACTTAGAAACACAAACTCAACGTGTTAGTCGGCATGTGTTTATAGACTTCTTCCAGAGAGATAGCCCTCCATGGGCAGGGTACTCTGCAGTCTGAGAATCATTGAAGAGCAGAATCTCTGTCTCAGTGGGCTTTAAAAAAATATAATTGTTAGTCTTTAATTAGAGCAGACCCTCTGTGGGACAGGGGAAAGACAAAGAACAATGGAGGATTAGAAGCGGAGCACCTAATATGGCTCTTTTATCGCTTTATTCAAATATGGTTTATAAATGCATCCAACTGGCCGTCAGAAGTTTTCAGCCGCATCTGAAGGAAAAAAAACTCTGAGACCAACTTCTTCCCCCAATTCTTATAAGCAACACTGCCTTTAAACAATCAGTAATTGAAAACAGATTCAAATAAATAGTCAAGTCCCTGTTCAGCACTGAAGTTTAAGATTCAAACTGTGGACAACAAATACTTCTGTATTCTGTACATATTGTTCCAAATACTTATTAAATCACCAAAGCAATGTCTTAGAATAATGCGTTTTGTAGAACGGATACTCACAAAACAAATATAGCATCATAACTTAGAATAAAATCAGTTTAACTTAAGACAACTACAACAGATTTTATTTTTTTACTAAATGATTTACCAATCCAACACTATTAGTATTAAGTAGAGTGGGAAACTAGGTAACATACTGTCTTGAAAAATCTAAGGAACCGTAAATGTGTGTATGAAAACCACCAATCAGAAAGTTCAGAGATAACGTGTTAATCAAAAATTGAAAAATGACTGTAAAGAACGGAGTTCGTATAAGTACCTACCAGTAATTAGGTTTTAAGGGTCAGCAATGGAGAAGAAAATGTAAAAATTAACCAATCGTTCTGTGCTTCTGTTTTCTAAAACTGAACTTCAGGACTGCACAATCAGTGTTCCCAGCATTTCATGGAAACAAAATTCAGAGTTTTTCCTGATTGTTCCCTGAGTAAATGCTGAAATTCCTGGAAATATTTCAGTCACACGAAACGCCCAGAACTTAGAGCCTTAACTGGCGGGCAGTCACATTCAGAGATGACAGGAAGTGGAATGCAGCCTACATTACGTGTATACGGCAATCATTTCAAATAATTAATTATATTTTACTAAAAAGCCACCACAGCCAATCAGTAAGGATGCATGTATTAAGTAAACACACTGCCTGACCAAAAAAAAAAAAGTTGACACCTGGATTTAACTAAGCAAATAGGTACGAGCCTCCTGTTGGATACTTACTGCATGGGTGATTATCTTTCAGCTGCAACAAGTTATTTAACCCCAACTGGTGCAATGAGTTGCTTCTCATTTCTTAAACAACCATATCTAAAGACACATCACGTGGTCATGGAAAAGATGTCAGTCTGTTTGAGAAGGGTCAAATCATTGACATCAAGCAAAGAAAACATCTAAAGATATTGCAGAAACTACTAAAATTAGGTTAAGAACTGTCCAACACATTATTAAAAACTGGAAGGATAGTGGGGACACATCGTCTTCGAGGAAGAAATGCAGCCGGAAAAAAATCCTGAATGATCGTGATCGACGATCACTTAAACATTTTGGTGAAATCAAAAGGAAGAAAAACAACAGTAACACTCAGGGCTGTGTTTAATAGTGAAAGTAAGAACATTTCCACACACACAATGTGAAAGGAACTCAAGGGATTGGGACTGAACAGCCGTGTAGCCTTAAGAAAACCACTAATCAGTGAGGCTAACTGGGGGGAAAAAAAAGGCTTCAATTTGCTAGGGAGAATAAAGATTGGACTCTGGAGCAATGGAAGAAGGTCATTTGACCTGATGAGTTCAGATTTACCCTGTTCCAGAGTGATGGGTGCATCAGGGTAAGAAGAGAGGCAGGTGAAGTGATGCACCCCTCATGCCTAGTCCCTAGTCATCAATGCAAGAGCTTGGAGAAAAATTAATGCAACACTGGATGGAAATAGACCTTGTAACATTGCAGAAGCTTATCGAAACAATGCCACAGCAAATGCATGCCGTAATCAAAGCTAAAGGCGCTCCAACGAAATATTAGCGTTACCTTCTTTTTGATGGCGACTTTTTTTTGGGACATGCAGTGTACTATAGAAGCCGAACATGGACTCAATGATACTAGAATGCTAACATTAATATAAGTAAATGTAAAAATATCTGAAAAATGATCTTTTAATCAGTAGATCAGTGTTAAATAAATTCCCTGAGTTTCCACTGTCTGGAAAATGTGAGTCATTTTGTTTCTCTGATTTCCAGAGTTGCAAGGACCATGATAATATGCTTAAAACTGTCAGTGCAATATCAATGTGCACAATATCAATAACAATTCAATTCAATTCAGTTTATTTATACAGCACCAAGTCACAACAGAAGCCATCTCAGGGCAATGAACAAAAACATTCATATATATAAAAAGTAGGTTAACAAAGTTATTTATCTGAGGAGCAGACTGCTGTGAATTTAACTCCATCACAGAACTCTCATCTTGAGCAAGCATGAAGGCGACAGTGGAAAAGAAAAACTCCCTCATTAGGAAGAAACCTTTAGCAGAACCGGGCTCAGGACAAGGGGTCATCTGCTTCGACTGACTGGGTTTGAGAGGAACAGGAAGGAGGAACAGATACACAATGGCAGGTCAAGAATCACATGCTAAGATAGAAATAGTATCAAATAAAAACTATTCAATTTTAACAATTATTTTAAGGAAATGACGTCAATTTGTCCTCAAGTAGTCTAAGCCTATGGCAGCATAACAAGCAGACCCTAACTATAGGATTTATCACAAAAGGAAAGTCTTAATCCCAGTCAAAACTGGACAATGTGTCAGCCTTATGGACAGAAACTGGAAGTTGGTTCCACAAGAGAGGAGCCTGATAACTGAAAGATCTTCCTCCCATTTTGCTCTTGTAAACTCCAGGAATCGCAAGTAGCCTGCAGTCTGAGAGGGAAGTGCTCTGTTAGAAAAATATGGAACAATAAGATCTCTAAGATGGAGCTAGGGTGTTGAGAGCTTTGTAGGTTAGAAGTAAGATTTTGAATTTAGTTCTGGACTTGACAGGGAGCCAATGGAGAGAAGCTAAAACTGGACACAAAGAACAGCTTGGATAAATCATAGGCTATTATCCAAAAGGTTGAAGCAGGTCCTCTGGATGGGTTCTTCTTTGTTGAAACATTCAAAAAACAGTCTTTTGGATAAAAGACAAAACGTTTCAAAAAAGAAGAATCCTTCCAGAGGACCTGGCTCAACCTTGTTATCTACCTGGATTATTGAGCATGCATCAGGACATGGGCTGTATTCAAGTGTCATTTATTCATGCTCTATACGCTGATAATAGGTTTGACGTCTTACTCTTGACAGATGTCCACACCTGATTTAGATGATGGTGATCAAATGAGAGCTGTGATGAAAGAACAGAAAAAGAGTAAGCAAGTTCTGGGTATGTTGTTGTTACGAGAGATAAACCGATTCATTGGCTGATATTTGCCACATTATTATCATTATGGGTTTATATTGTTCTGAAAGTCACTGAACATACCGGTACATTTATTGAAGTACTGTATATTCTGTTAAATTAAAAATACATAATGGTCAAGTATAAAATGGTGTTGCATATTGTCCATCGACAACTGTGACTCTAAAGATCAGCACTGGCAATAGAAAAACTGCTGACCTTAAATTGTTATTGCAGTATTTAACTACATTGCAATTGAATGTTTTCTAATATCGTACAGCCCAAAGTAATGCTGGATAAAGTAAATGGCACACACACTGCTCCTCCTGTTACAGAAATATCAACATTCCTCGGACCCTCTCACAACAAGACTTAATACTCTATTTCTCTAAATGCCATTGAAGAAGCATTAATAAACACCTTAAATGAAAAAGAGGGAGGGAGGGAGGTGCTGGAAGAGCAGGAGGAGAAGGGGTAAACAAGAGGGAGATAGTCGGAGGAGAGTGGACAGATGGCAGAGGTTCTGTCTGGTTGAAAGGGGCAAGGCGGGAGGAGGAGTGTCTGTGTGTGTGTGTGTGTGTGTGTGTGTGTGTGTGTGTGT
>NC_056500.1:40352656-40387162 GCF_014905685.2 Nematolebias whitei
GTGTGTGTGTGTGTGTGTGTGTGTGTGTGTGTGTGTAAGAGAGAGCGTTCAGAGAGAGAATCTGTTCAAACTCTTTCTTTTAGATACATTCAAAAAACGTTCAATACAAAAACAACTGGACTTCAGTATGTGTATTGAACGTTTTTTGAATTAATCATGTCCTGGATGACTGAGAGTCTTCACCAGCATTCTTTACATACAACTCTGCCTTGGTCATTTTTTCATTGTCTAAAGACCGAATTCAGCGAGGAACAAAACAAAATTACTGCACGTTCCATCACTTGACTGACGGGTAAACCCTGGTTCAGGTAAACCCCAGAAGGAGCTGAACAACAACATGCTGTCAACAACAGCAGGAACAATGACAAGATGGGAGAAGGAGAAGAAAGATGTATTGGGGGGGCATTGTTTTATTGAAGTATTCCTTAATTTTCTTCCCCCTTTTCAATCCATGCCTCCGTTTTTCTGACAGGTAATAAAAACAGGAGCCTTCCTGACAAGCCCATCAGAATTTGGATTGCAGGGTTTCTCACACAACGCTGCAGACACCAGCAGCCTCATTGTGATCTCTGTAAATAAGGTGTACGCAAACATTTGCATCATGATATTAACACAACAATCAGAAAGTCCTGCAACTAGCCACTCAAATATAATATTATGCACATCTGGACTCATCTGTTTTCCCTTACCTCCTCTTCCTGTTTCTGGACCTCTCTAAAATCCTTTTATCCACGTCCTCCTCCTGTCTTACCTCATCCCTTCCTCCTCCTTCTCCTGCCCTCGGAAGCTGCTGAAATCCCATTCCCCACGGGGCATGCTAAATTGAATTGGCGTGTTTATATGAACAACAGGGCCATTGCTTTAATATACCTTTGAGTTTATGCCTAATGCCTCCCTGCTAATACCAGCGGAGCTTCAATCTTCACTCAGCACACGTCGCCTTTATAGAAGCCACGCAGGAGACAGAACAGGGACGGATGAAGAAGCAGAGACGCTCTGGGAGCGTGCTTGCATTTGTAAAGAAGAAAGGGAAAGAAGAATGCATCGTAATGATTTGTATGTTACCACAATACTTTGAAAGATAATTCAACAGCATCTGTAGAAACCTACAAACACACACAAATTATCCTCGAGTGTGAATAACAGGGAAGGAGAGGAGATGCCAAAAGGATGGGAGATTGATTTATTTATTTATATTCCAGATTAGTGAGTAATGCTGAATAAATATCCAGAGTTTTGGTTGAGGGAGTCAGTCATGCTCAACGACTTGCAAACACTCCCCGTTTTCTCTTCGTCTCACCCCTTTTTATCCTTCTCTTTACCCCTCTTGTCCTCTTTTCTCATCAGGCTCTGTGTCGGGCTGCCAAAGAAAAAAAAGGCTTACAGTTCAAAGGCAAGAAACAGGCCTGAGACACTCAACCCAATTACTATTGATCAGTCCGCACTCAAGAGGACAAATGTGCCCACCTGCACGGCCACACACACCCGCGCAAACGCTAATCTGTTTAGAAATAACAAGTCCTGTAAGGTTAGGGCTGGCCGTTTGTTCACAGCTGATTTTAACGCTCTCCCAAAGAAACTCGTAAATACTGGAAAACAATGGTAAAGCTTTTTCAGGAGCACGACTTACCTGAACAAGAGTTTGGTTCGATTTATTTTATCCTCAGAGCTGGGGGGGCGGAGACGACAACAAAAAACTACAGATTTTCCAAAAAACATGTCCTTTTTTCTAGTCATGTTTGTTCTGCTAATGAAAAATAGCTTAGAGCTTAAACTTGAAAGAAAATTTTAGAAAAAATGTAAAAGCTAAACCACAAAATGTTAAAGTACGGGTACCTAAGTAGGCACCAGGTGAGAAATAGGTTTTCTGCATGCTCAAAAAAAATAAAAACTATAAGTTTAAACACTCTTTCAACACTAACACACAATTCTTATTCTTACAGGCCTTAAAATAAAACCATTACACCTTTTATTTGTGCTGGATCTTTCCTTTAAACTCACCATATTTGTGATTTTTATCAAAACTGGAACTTGCAAATAAATAAATAGATAAGATTAATTTAAAGTGTGTCGAACTGCTTTTGCTGTTGTTAGTAGTGAATGTGTTAATTAATCCCAGAAAATTCATGACCTGCCACTAATCTACATTTGTTTTCCCCTTGTTTTTTTAATAGGGAGATAAAACAAACAACTCTGCTAGCTTTATTTAAACATTAAGAAAGCTTATAAAATATTTTAAAAGTCAAAAATGTATTTAAAAAATCTGCATTTTCAATTTGTTCTATATTATATGTGTGAAATACGGGACACATGATGAATATAAGCCATCAGTAATAATCACATGTACAGGAGAAGTTAGAACATATCTGCTAAAATAAGAAATGTTTATTCTGAGTATTAAATCAGTGTAAAACCCAAATAAAGCTGGCTCCGTCACCAGAATCTTAAAGTTTAGCTAACACACACACTTAAGGAAGCCCTCACAGAAATATCAGTGACTAAACTCCCAAGCGAGTCGGTAACCATCTCCGACGCGCTGATTTTATCCCCAATAATTAAATTTCTCTCCCAACACCAAATTTGGCTTTATCTGGCACCCGCTGCCAGAATCTCAGCATTTCATTTAGCCATAATCCCCAGGATGAAGGGCCGAGGTCAAGGTGTGCTGTTGCACGTGCATACGTGCACTCAGGAGCACAGACACAAGCAAAGACCTACATTTTTACGAACGCTTGATGATATAACCCAGTTACACAGACAAGTGTAGGATGTTTATCAGACAAAAAATATTTATTTCCACATTAGAAACCTCTAGAAAAGCTTTGGATTTTAGCTCAGTTCAGAGGTTTAAATAAAACGTGATCCGTGAAACATACGAGATACAAATTGGAAAAGTCTGGGTACGCTACTGCAGGAATCCAGAACCTGCAGTCATGGCATGGCAACAGCCACGTATCCTGGCCTGGTTTTGTTGTTGGGATGGAAGTGGATGAATACAAAGATGGGATGGACAAAGGGAGGGGTGGAGCTGAAGGAACATGCAGTTTGGGTACAACTCAGCTACAATCTGATAGTAAACCTCACACTGCAGCCAACATTTCTGGATATTCTCAAGAAAATTACACAGAGAAACATATTCTTATAATCACACGAAAGTCTTAATGTAATTGATCCTGCCGGTTTCAAATACATAATACTTTTTAGCAAATTAGCATGAGGACTGAAACATACAGTTCAGTGCTAATGTTTTAATATACAGAACTTAACACTACCCAATCTGATGCATACAAACTTTCATGGTGTTTTAATTTAAAGGTAAAATATCTTGCATCGCCTTTCGCAGAAAAGTATAACAGCGCTTAGGTACTGTATTTTACGGATTATAAGGTGCACTTAAAATCCTTTAATTTACTCAAAAATCGACAGCGAGTCATAGTTCGGTGTGCCTTATGTATTAATTCTTGTTGTGCTTACTGACCTCGAACCGATTTTATGTGGCATCAAAAATCTGTCAAAATGAACTTGTTTCCTTTAATGTGCCTTGTGTATGAAAACACCCGTTCATTGATACTGCGCCTTATAATCCAAAAAATACAGTATTTAAAACAGCTTAAAAGCCTTAAGTGGCAACGTCTGAGATCCTAATAGAGCTTCTAATTAGTGCTTTACTAAAGGTAGATATGAAAGAAAGGTCAAACTGTTATTCTTACTGTAAACATACAGGAAGTGCAAACACCATTAAAGCAGCTTAAAAAAAAAGAGCAGAACTCATTCAATTAAAAAAAAAAAACAAAAGCCTCGTAAATTTCTAGAAGAGAAAACAGGCGAGTAGAAAAGCTTTTAAAAGAGGATGAGTGAAGAATTCAAACAGATTTTACAGTGAGCATCAGCGAGGCCAGACCAGGCCCAGCTGGTCTCCGTCTGACGAGGGCCTTAATTAAGAGACGTGGAGAGAAGCCTTGGTGTGACCACATACACACCACCAAGAGCCGCCGGAGACAGAGAAGTGCTAAACAGGCACCGTTGTGTGTCTGTGTGGTACACCGCCAACAATCAAACACACACACAAGCACGAGCATCAATCCACTGGGACGTTGAGAAAAACATTGGCCAACTATTATTAGGCAGCCCTTTGCATACTGAAGCGAGTGCTCGAACCCTAAACATGTGTTTGTGCGTTCTTATCCTGTTGACTGTTAAACTGAACTTCTGAGGCTCCGCCGGAGGAAGAGGAGAGCAGGCAAACGAGAAGAGAAAAAAAAAGTAGAGCAGAAGCAAACGAGGTATAGGTCCATTACTGCCTGGACACCCCCCCTAAGATCAACCCTTCTTAGCTCGCACCCCTTTCCCCTGGTCTCATCCCAAAAAACATATTAATATTAATACTCCAACCCGTTCTCTTCAACTCCTCCACAACCTCCCCCTTACAAAAAATATCACCACCCTAGGCTACCAGTTAATAAAGCCCTCTTGACTACCCCCCCCCTTCCCAAAAAAAAAGAAAGAAAAGACAATAAAGGCAAAGTTCTGCAGTCCAAGCAAGGAACAGAAATTAATACAGTCCCACGGGACCTCCTTCTGTCCTTCTGTCACCCCCACGATTTGATTTCCTATTAAGTGACTGCTTAATTAAAATGATTATTATTGGTAATTGTAATTGACATTTTTTTCTCCCTCCTACTCTTCTCTCCTCTCCATCCCCTCCCTAACCTGGAGTCTCCTCTCAGTGGGTTGTGAAAACATGAACATCTGTTAAGGCAGCATCTGTCGAGTCAAAAAGAAACACGTGAATATAAAATGATTTGCGTTACGTGATCCACCAAAACATCAAATGTGGGATTAAGGTGCCGAGGCCTGGAAGTGCCACTCAATCATATGTGTGTTTCTGTGTGTATTAGTCAGGATGGTTCATCCTGTAGCTTCAGGGCATGTCTGCTTTGGGTCTCCTTTGGAAAAAAAATATTCTTACTCTCAGGAGATCCTGGTGAAATAAAGGTTTGAGCAGAAGACAGGGATTCCCTTTTCTTCGCATCAAGCACCCCTTTTCACGTAGTTTAACTACAGTAGAGACCCTCTGGACTCCGGTTTATTACCCCTACCTCCAGGCTACAGCTCCTTGAAACATCTCAGTCGTTCAGACAGTTTAGGTTTTGAGTTGTGCTAAAAATATATAATAAAAAAATAAAAGAAGAAGAATCAGAAAATTACAAATGTCACCAGCAGAACGCTGCCTCGATTAAAGCTGCGTTCGTTCTCTATTCGGAACTAAAGACGGTGAAACTCCATTCCACTGGGCCCAGGCACGGTTATTGGGCTCACCTCAGGCGTGGTGAGGCCGACACTGCCTCACACTTTTGTCTTAAAATGCACACACCTTCACACTCCAACACACACACACACACAGAGAACACCTCCAACCTCACATCGCACCTTCACTTGACTTCATCCATCGACTAAAAACTGCTGTTTTACAGACGGCCAGGACCGGTTTGTGCGTGCGTTCTCTGTAAACCCAAGCAAAGTGTTTTCGGGTAATTATATTTAAATTATTACCCGTTTACTCACTCTGAAGAACAAACAGCCACATTAATACAAATGAGCACCTGCAGCCACAACCGCAGATGTCTGTGGGTGTTTTCAGTCAAAGTCCTGAAGAACAAAAAATAGAGACGTTTATTTTCATAGATTATTTTGATGAAGATTACTTTCAAACAGGATGGCTTGTCCCAACCAGATGTAGATAATGTATGGTGGTATAAATAAACTCTACATAATGAGCACAAAATCACACGAGGGACGTTCTGCAGCGGGACAGACAAAGCTGCACAAAGCACATCTGCAGGAACTCAAAGCAACAATAAGTCACGACTAATTTTACTCTAAAGTGTTACGCTCTCCGTCTGTTAGATGATATTTATGAAATAAATGTACAAAAACTACAGTTACTGTAAATCTGTGTTAACATTAACACAAGTCAAACAGCATTATCTTAAAGCTTCAAACAAACCAATACAAAGCTGAAACAGAACGCAAGACGACATAACGTCCCACTCGGTCTGTAAAAGGCACAGCTGAAACCAGATTTGTGGATTTGGATGAGGCCACATCTGGTCACAGATTAACATGGAAACAGAACAACCATCTTCCACAAACGGGGACAACCGTCAGATGAAGCCAGACTTCCCGACTCAAGCCGAGTTCGAGCCACTCCAGGACGCGAGACGAGTGAAATCCTCCCCAACAGCTCGAGGCTGTGACCGATGTCGTCTCATCTAGTTTCCGCTCTCGTATTTGTCTCGCACTGGACTGTCTGTCCACACTGACGTTTTAGGACTCAAGCACCTCTTGACATTGTTCATCAAATCGTTTTTTTCTTATCATCACCCACTTGACAAAACTGAAAAGCGGTGACGAGACCAGTTCAGCTCAGAAGAAACAAACACTACAAAAATAAATCTAAATATCTCAACAAAATGACAGTTTTAAGTAACTGTGAGCTCAAATAGAGATGTACAAGTGTCACATTACACAGAAACCAAACACATATTTTCTTTTATAAATTAATCAGTCAAAGATGTGCTTTTTTTTAACCTATTTAACAAATCACAGCATCTTACATAAGAGATTTTTCGCAAGAAGCTGTTGCTTGGAATTCACTACGTTTCAGCGGCTGCAAGCATCAAACGTGTTCAATCAGATTTTTATAAATATAAACCCATCAAGCCTTCAGTTTCATTTCTACAAATTATTTTTAGGCACTAAATTTAGGCCTTCACAGTAGCCTTGTGTAATTTGCATTTTCTCTGTAAAAACTGGATAATACAAGTCAAACTATGGCACAGAGATTTCATGATGTGTGTGTGTGTGTGTGTCTGTTCAAACACTGTGTGGTGGTGTGGGTGTGGCGTTACACCTCGTGTGGCACTGGGCAGCCAAGATAAGAGCTGATCCTATCCACATCGCCCTTCTGCAGCGCCTGCCCACACACACACGCAGCCAGCGCAGTACCCAGCACGTCACTGTAATCTGGTTTCCCAATCCTGACGCTCTGTGCATAAACATGCTCTCTCACGCACACAACCAGAGCGGCGAGCACAAAGAGGAGCCAGCTAAATCCATTTTTCACATTCTGTATACTGGCATGTGACCTCAAAGTGACGAAAGTCCAACCAGGGTCTCAGACTGAAACAGGCTCCAGGCCCAAAGAAGCATCATTCACACAGATATCAACCTGAAAACATCATTACTGCTGCTGCTGCCGGCATACAGATCTGGGACTAGAAACGAGTTTAGTTTCACCGAGATGATCTGAAAGCATGAGAAGACTGTAAAACACAGCTTAGAGAAGAGAAGAGCTTACCTTCCTCCTCCTCTGTGACTTTACTCTGATGCAAACACACACTTCTTTCTCTCAAACTCCCAAGACTTTTCTTCGCAGCACCCCACCACCACCACCACCCCCCCACCCAGGCACACTTTGATGTGATCGGCCACCCCGATAGCAGACCGGAGCTGACTCGCTAAGCCTCTAACAAAGTATGGTGTGCAGCGACCAAGACCGAGAGGACAAAAAGGCAAAGAGGAGAGCTGGGGGGGCCGCAGCAGAAAGAGAAGAAAAAAGTGGGACCACCGAGTGAACTTTAACCACTTGCGATTCAAGTTTAGCTTCAGCTCAGCCCGCCTACACCCAGGACTCTTTCATGGGCGCGCACACACCTTTTCTGGGTGGGAGAGGCACCGAGTCCATCTGGTCGCTGCTGGACCGACAAGGAAGCCCCAGTTTAACCCCTTTAATGCTACTTTTTTTAAAACTTTCTCACTTCTTTAACGTCCTCACAGATCCACCAACAGCTGCCACTTACATCCAGGCGACATCCTCCTGGGTCGTGTGTCAACTTCTGATTAATGTAAATCTCTGACCCGAGCCAGTTTTGGCTTCCTTCTATATAAACTATAAATAACGGAATACAAGGACCGCTTTTCTTATTTATTTAAAAATCTAACTAATCAATCAATCAATCAAACTTTATTTATAGAGCCCTTTCCAGCAGCCAAAAGGTGCACAAAGTGCTGCACAGTACAGAAGTTAAAAACAAACAAGAATAAAAAATCAGTCAGTTAAAAACAAAAACAATTAAAACATAGCAAAATTGTCAAAGACCTACTAGGTATTAAAAGCCTGCCTGAATAAAAAGGTTTTAAGATTAGATTTAAAATGCTCCATGTCAGTAATGGTGTGCAAGTCCTGAGGTAGCTGGTTCCAGAGTCTGGGTGTGACAACCGAAAAGGCCCGGTCACCCCATCGTTTGTAGTTGGACTTTGGGACAGAAAGTAGAAATGTATTAGAAGATCTCAGTGTTCTCCTATATTCACGGACAGATACAAGATTAGACAAATATAGTGGGGCAAGACCATTGAGAGCTTTAAAAGTGAATAATAAAATTTTAAATTTAATTCTAAAATCGACTGGAAGCCAGTGGAGAGAAAATAAAACAAGGGTAATGTGCTCACGTCTGGAGGTGTTGGTTAAAAGTCAAGCTGCAGCATTTTGGACCAATTGCAGTCGTCTAATGGAGGATTGGGAGATTCCTGCATATAGGGAATTGCAGTAGTCGAGCCTTGAAGTTATAAAAGCATGGATGGCCTTTTCCAAAGTTAAGCCTTTTAAAAAAGGCTTAACTTTGGATAAAAGACGTAACTGATAAAATCAGGCCTTGACTACAGAGGATATTTGTTTATCAGACTTTAAGTCTTTATCAAATGTCACTCCCAAGTTTTTAACTGTGGATCTGAACTTGGATGTCAGAGCACCAAAGTTACAGGGAGCATCATCACCAAAGAAAATGCATTCCGTCTTTCCTTCGTTTAAAAACAAAAAATTAAGATGAAGCCACTGTTTAATGTCGGCAATACAATCAGCGAAAGGTGTGAGAAGGTTACTGTTTTTAGGTTTCATTGGTAAATAAATTTGTACATCATCAGCATAGCAGTGAAAAGAAAAATTATGTTTGGCTATCACTGATCCAAGGGGCAGTATGTACAATGTGAAGAGGACAGGACCAAGAATAGAACCCTGTGGCACACCACAAGAGAGAGGGGCAGTGGAGGAAGACAGATTATTCAGCATGACAGAGAACGTTCTGTTGGTCAAATAAGCAGTGAACCACTTGAGAGCTGTACCAGAAATTCCAACATAATGCTGGAGACGAGACAACAGGACAGCGTGGTCCACTGTATCAAACGCTAAAATGTTACTTTCTCCAAAATATCATCAGACTACAGAGCTTTATCTTTGTTCATCTGGAACACTGTTAAAAAATACCCTTCAGGTTGTTGGGCAATGATATTTGCACAGGCCGACCCAATACAAAATGAAACCGAAACATATTTAATTTTAAAATGGACTACAGCTGCACAGCTTAGTTCTCTTCTTAAGACTTCTTTATCACAGGATAATAACGTTTTTTTCTCTACAAGACCAAACTTTAAAACAAAAGGCCAGCAGTGGCCCACATAACATCTGTAGAATAAAAAAATAAATACTTTTAATTTGACATTTTTTAATTATTAGATTAATTCGACAGCACGTTACTGATCCCTTGCGAAGGTTCCTTCAGGAATGCAACTTACTATATTCGGGCAAATTACAGTTTGATAATCAAAATTAAACTATCACGAAGATCAGCTCATGTGTTACAGAGCAGGAAAATGAGCTGCAGAAGATCTCTGTAAAAATAAAAATCATGTTTCTTTTTAGTCACCTTCTAATATGGTAACTACAAGCCTCCGCTCAGTTCAACCTTCCACATGGACACCAGTGAAAAGCTGGGTTTAGCAGTGATGCATTCATTGACCAGGAAAATAAATTGGATTTTTAGATTTTAGAGTAGCTGACGTCGATCAAGCCGATCAAACTACATATCGCACGATTTTGGTCACCAGCTGTGCATTCCTAAACGTTGTTTCATGGAAACAGCTTCTTTTTTTTTTAACAACAATCAACAACTTTAATTTGTTGTTTTGAAAGATATACTCAAACAAACTGGCCTGCATGTGGCATCTGCTACAAAAAAAAAGAAAACACACACATGTCAAAAACAGGAAACAAGACATGGAGCATGTGCGTGAAGGGAACATGCAGAGTGTGAAACGTAAGCTGAAGCAGAAGATGCTCTCTGGGTTGTAGGTTAAATTAGATCTTCAAGACTTTTTTTCCAATCTGGATCCAATTGTCCAAAACTACTGTTTTAGGACATGTGGACACAAGGCTGCAAGGCTGTTCACAAAAAAAATGTTACAATGTGGACACACCCTGGAGTCTGCCGTCTTGATCCACATCTGAGTGAAGAAAAGAAGGTACGTACAGGAAGACAAAGTCAGGGAGGAAGAGGAGCAACAGATTCAACTCTAGTCCAGAAGAAGAGACTAAGTGGTGTGAACGTGATTTGTTGATGGTGCCGAGATGGGCTTTTAAACTTACAAATACTGTTAGTCACCGTTGTACTAACCTGTCACCAAAACACAAAAGAAAACTCATAACAGGACCTTTAAAAAAAACACAGAAATCCCTGGATCACTGGTTTTTAAACAAAAAGGTTATAACAGTCATAAAAACACCTAAACCAGCTATATCTGGGTAAAACGTAACTTCCTCTACTCTCTCTGGATAAATGTTCTGGTGAAACAAATCCTCAAAAGAAGAATTTAGTCACCATGAAATTTTGCTTTGAAACGGTACTAGAGTCGCCCTGACAGAAAGGAAGACGGGCGGGAGAATCTGAACTGTGTCCAAACGTCACGCTGCCTGTATACGATGTACAACATAATCTGAATATGGTGTGGAGCGTCTGCAGTTGGCACACAAAAAACAAGGGAGTTTACAATCTGATCATCTTTGTAGCTTCAACTCAGTTCTATATGAAAAGGGTCGAAAAATTCCCTTGTTTTGGCTATAAAAACAAATAAACACTTAACAGAAAAGTTCTGTTTTCATCACCGCTTCTACAATCTTTGCTACTGTTTTTTTCTCCGTTATCAGAAAGTACAGTTGATTTCAACCCCTGCTAACGTCAGGTGTCTGACAGAGTGAATTTTAATAAATATGTGTTGACTTTTAAGATCACAGCTTCATGCAAAAACCTGAAAAGTTTATCAATAAGGGCACATTTAATTTTTTCCCCCAAATATAAAAGAGGAAGCTTTAAAGCAGTTAAAAATAGTGGTCTGGTCAAGGGCGCTCATATAGAATTAATTGTGACATAAACAAATAATTGGTCACTATTACTTGTGTGAATATTGATGGTCAGCATTAATTTAAAAAACATGACAGATTTAACAGTGAAGTGCACTTTAACGGAATATTCTATCATGCCTAAATGAATTGTTTTGTAGTGAGCAAACTAAAAACAACAAGCAGTTTAATAAAGGTTGCAGCCATTCAGATTTTTATGAATCTACCAGATTATAGTTCTCTAGCAGATCTTGACATCCAAACAAAGGTTTCGTTTCAAGAGCCTTGCAGCATCTAATTCAGAGGTGTCCACAGAAAGGCCTGTGGGCCACTTGTGGCCCTTGCAGTGATTTTGTGAGGCCCACGGCAGCAGTTTGTCTCTGTTGTCCATTGTTGCCATCATTCTTTGTTGAAATCAGGTCTCTCTTGTAAATGAGTCCTCGAGGCTCATGGGATTTACCTGGCTAAATAAAGGTTGAATGAATGAATGAATTTAAGAATGATATCACGTTGACCCGCAAATTTAAAGAGGCTGATGCAGATGAAGATCTGCAACTTTAATAGTAATAATAACTTATAAATAAATTTTGGGTTTAACAGAAACTATGAGAAAAAACATTTTTGAAATGTGCAATATTAGATCCAATACTAACCTTTAGCTAAAATTAATTATTTTATTCATTTATTTTTGTATAGTTTCATGACGCAGAGTACCACAAACCTTTAGACCAGGGGTGCCCAAAGTGGGGCCCGCGGGCCAAAGTTGGCCCGCCAAGCTGCCCTCATGACTATATTAAAATTTCCTTTGAAGAATCAATGTGTCTCATTGACTCCACCCATTAACTTTATTTTTAGTCGGCCTGACTACCATAATTTAACTACACGGATTGCATAGAAGAGTAGATAATTTATGTATTTTTTGAATAATTTTAATTTATATTTTTATATTTCATTTTGACAGACTTTCTACCATCCCTCGGCAGTTTCTTGCCACTGAATTACATTTTCCTTTGACAGAAGACACTTATAAATCACAAAGTGTTTAAAAGTAAATTGTAAATATGAATTGGTTTCAGTGGTGATTTGAGTCTCTTTAAATTTAAACTCAGCACCCCTGGAAAAATAAAGAAATCATTAGGATTGTGTAAGGAAACAGTTATCAACCCTTAGATTAACTAAAATATTGAATAAAATATAAATAAAAAATATTCCATAAAAAATATGGAATAAATGACAACAGTCTCAAACGGGCCAATAATTTTGTTTTATTTTTTTGCACGAGTCCCGCCACCTGTCAATCAATCCAGTAGGCATGTCAGCAGCTGACCAATCAGTAACCTCGATTTGTCCTGAAATGAACACCCCTTACCTGCAGAGCTGCAGCTGTGTTGCATTACGAACGCTTTGCAGTCAGAGAGATTTCAATAATAAGAGAGTTTACATGTTTTGTTTCATATTAATCTACTATAATAAACTTTTGTAAAATACACCAGAATGCAGGAAATGGCATCTACTTTAATCAAAATTTTCTGGGGGAGGACCCCCCACCACCTCCAACAACAACAACAACGCAGCCTGTTCTGTGATGTTCTTTATACAGAATGGAAGGATAAATAACTGTATAGTAAATAAATTATCTTTAAAGAAGTATTTGCATTTCATGTATTATTGCATTTGGCCCGCAGCCCTCTGATAAGATTTTAAATTTGGCCCTCTCAGGGAAAAAGTTTGGGCACCCCTGCTTTAGACTTTTACCAGAAAGTAAACTTTTGTATAATCATTTAAAAACTTGGCTAAATATAACAAGTGTTGTCAAATAAAATAAGGAGTGGCTGGTTTTGCACTTCTGTCTCTAAGAATAGACTAAATGTACTTTCCAAGTACAAAACAAAAAACAATAGACCCAACAAATCAAAGGAATTGAAATATATATATATTTTTTTTTTTAACAAAGTTAATGATGAGGCTTTCTATGTTTTGGATCTATAACAATTTAGAAACCTTTCTCCACCAAAATCAGGATACTTTTTGTGCGTTGTGCAAACAGAAAAAGTGCTTTTTTAATGTCAAATTCAAATTTTTGTGACCCAAGAGTACTTTCATTTTACATTGTTAGAAAAATAACAAGTTATCTCCTAAAGCAACATCTAATTATGCAAAGATGCTTTAAAAGTCTATAGATTGTGTTTTTGTTGGCATGATTTTAAGCAGATTGACAAACATTTTGCACACAAGAAAGTGCTTATTGTGACAAAGAATGAAAAAAGCACAGTAAAAAATGTGTTATTTAAAAAGTGCTCAAGCATTTCCTTGTCAATGCACAAACAAATCATGGTTGGGATAAATTTATAGCTATCTTGCCTTTAAAACATTCTGACAATTTGTTTTTCTTAATCAGGTCAGGGTGAAGATGCAATATACCCAAGAACAGCTTTGAATTAGTCAGTAGTGAAGAACTGGGCACAGTTCGAGACTACTGAGGCTCGTCCCTTAATTTCCTTGCCTTTCTTTTCTTTTCTTTTCTTATTTTTTTGTCAAAGCCCTCCTCCCCCATTGCGCTGACTTTAAGTCTCCTTCCACACCACACCCATGACCCCCAATGTGCAGACACGAGGTCAAGCTCCAAAGATCACAGAGAGGAGCCAGACGAAAGACAGAGACCTAAAATCCTCCTTTCCTCCCAAAACCAGACCAAAAACCTCAAGCCATCCCACCAGCTCCAGAAGCCCCCCCCCCCCCCCCCCCCCTAGCCTGGTTGTGTGTAAAAGAGCCGGTGAGCACTCTTGCAGAAACATCAGCCCAGGGAAATTCAAATGAGGACGAAATGGTGAGGGAGACAGAAAGAAAGGGAGAGTGAGGAGCACAATAGTGAGAAAATAGGATAAAAGAATGAGATGGGAGAGTGTTAGGTGTTAGGTAGGAGGAGGAGGAGGGAGAGCTGAGGAGGTGCTGCAGAGGTTGCTGAGGCTGCAGGTTAAGATAATGTGCAGATCTGAAGAGATTTGCAGGGAACATTTTTATTCCATTTCTGATTACTCTCATCTCTTCCCTCCTCCCGTGTATTTGTTTGTTTTTGGCATTAACGTTATGACTGTTGGTCTCCACGTGGATGTACACATGCATGCTGATTAGACCTGGAATATTTTAGAAACACAAGTATTCACACACAGTACACAAACACACACACACACACGTTACCGCACACAGACATTCTTAAAGATGCATCAGAGAGGAGGGCGGCTGGGCAGACGGTGCCAGAAATGCTAGGAGCTTACAAGTTTGTAAACATGCCGACACAGACGGTGCACATACAAACATGCAATCACACAGATTGTTCACAGGCAGGGTATTGCTGCACCTGCTTCTTATCAACGTGCAGCAGGTAGGCTAAGTGCTCCGAATCATTTAGATTGCAAAAAAATACTCAGGTTTCATTGTTCTGGTGTTTAAATGCACAAAAATTGTTGCCCAGCGAACAGTACAGACAGTAAACAGCAACAAACGCCCACCTGTTCTGTTGTAAGAACCTCCTTTCAGGTTGAGTGAGATAGAGTCGTCTCCATCCAGCAACCCTTGACCCAGTATCATCCAGTTCTCCAGCTCATCTGAATCCGATGAACCTGATGATTCAGACTCTGACCCAAGATTCAAGTCAGACTCGGGAGTCGAGTCAGACTCGGGAGTCGAGTCAGACTCAGACTTGAGTTTGGATTCTGAAGATGCTGAACTGCTGGAGGCAATGGTCATTGGCACGATGGGACTTCTTTTTCTGTTCTGGGTTTTCTAGATGACAAAACAAACATAGTAAATCAAAGTTTTTATTTGCTTTCTCAAAGCAACTTAATGTCAAGTTTAAAGTGAGAAGACAGACAAGTCATCTAGTTTAAAATTACCTAACACATCTGGCTGCTAGTCTTTCATTTGGACTGCTGGATGCTCTGCAGATCAAGCTAAAGGCTGAATAATAATAATAATAATAATAATAATAATAATAATAATAATAATAATAGTGTCTGTTGGAGACTCAATATGTAAAAATTGCAAAGAAATACACAAGTTTTCCATCTTCCACTGACCTCCGAGTGTTTGCAATTAACTGGTCAACAAGTCATATTCTGAATAGACAGCTTTTGAAAACCACAGCCCAGTCTTGTGTGCACAGCTTACTAAACTGCACTCTTGGCTGTACACATTATTTTGCAGTTTACCTTCACCCACCTTGACAGTTACCCCCACCTAAACCTGCTGGAGTATACTTCTGAAGTGAAGGTGGTCAGATTTTGGCCAGTCTTATTTTTTATTTATCAGCAGGGTTTATAGACTTGGACATTTGCCCCTGGCATTTTCTGTCAAAAGAGAAGTCTGCACGTGTCAAAACACAGCTCTAGCACTTAAAACGAGTAGAGACAACATTGTGACTATTTTGATGAAAAATTTGTTGCCCAACTATTCAGAACATGTCCAAAACTCAAGCTATGGGATAGCACACTGCTGCAACTTGCATGAGAAAATTGAGAACGATCAGCAATGTCTTGAGACGTTCTGGAGACTCCCACATGACTTTGACCAACTAATCACAGCCCAGTAAGACACGACCCGTAACAACAGTCAGTAAACTTGAATGAGCCAGCTACAACAAGCAAATACTAGCACAATAGATTTAAAGTAAAAAAAAAACACCTGGCATATGACAAAAGGTGGACGACAATGGACCTGAAGATCTTAATAAGCAAGAACATAAAAACTGGCGCAGTCTGACCTTAAATAGAAAATTCTGTCCTAAAATCTCTTCAGCAGCTGACCTGAAGCCCTGCTGTTTGTGTGAGTTGTGATTTTATTGAATAGAAAAGTCAGGAGCTCATTTATGTCTATAGCGAGTGATATTATTTACTTGTGAATATCATTGTAATGAACACTGAATTTTATTTTTGTTTTCCCAGATTAAAGTTGACCAAAAAAGCAATATTTTGGATTGTAGCTAAAAATCATCAAGTCAACATGGAGTCGGGCAGTACATGTTTTTTATTTCCCTTAAACCTCCCCTCAAATTATAGCACTTTCAAGAAAAGGCTTGGAGTGTTGCTTTACCGCTGCATCTAACTTATGACAATTGATGTGTTTCTAATATTTTATAACCCTTCTTTAAGGATTAAAGATGTAACAACAATATTTTTTTCAATGTTATTGCATAATAAAACAAAGCAATTTAAACAACAACATAAAAATAATTTTTATATTTATTTTATAAAATGGATGTATGTGTAGTGTTTCCCCTAGACAACTTGCCATGGCGGGGCGCTCATCTCGTTCATGATTTTTGTCAGGGGGCTGGGGGAGTGGGGGGAGATTAACGGAGACACGTCCTGAGCTGCACAGCATCCTGTTTATACTGACACTTTGGGGAGGGGGGGGGGGGGACACAGAGATACAGCCGCACATGTTTGAACCGGCAGTTTTGGAGCAGGGCAGAGGACAGACATTCATTCAACCTTTATTTAGACAGGTTAATCCCATTGAGCCTCGAGGACTCATTTACAAGAGAGACCTGATTTCAACAAAGAATGATAACAACAATGGACAATCATAAAAAAGGCATAGTTTTTTTTATTGTTTTTTTTTTTTTTACAAATTAAATTAAAATGGCCAAAAAAGTAACAAAAAACAGCTAGATTCTAAGGCGAATGTAGAAAACTAACAACAGGAACATGTCTACATTGGTCCCTGCCAGGAGTCCAACAGATTCTTAAAGCCACTTAGAGAGGTCAAGGTCGAGAGCTTCAAATCTTTTTGTAAGATATTCCAGGAAACAGGAGCGGAGTAGGAGAAGGCCCTTTTGCCTAGTTCAGTCTTCACTGAGGGAACACTGCAGGTAATAATGTCCTGAGAGCACACGCTGTAGCTGCACTCACACAGAGACATGTAGGAGGAGATGTATGAAGGCAGCAGACCAAGAAGTGATTTAAAGATGAAAATGTACCAGTGGGAGAGTCTGCGTGAAGTTAATGATGACCAGTTAACCAGTGAATACAGGGTGCAGTGGTGGGTACGATAATCACAGCCAGTTATGAATCTTAGTGCACCATGATAGACAGCATCCAACATCTGCAGGGTTCTTGTAGGAGCGTTCATGTAAATAATGTCACTGTAATCAATGGAGGGAAAGAAGGTCACAGATACAAGGCGTTTCCTAGCGTTCACATACACATCTCAGCCGCATGCTGTCTGTGCCGACAAGTTTTTGAGTGGGCAGGGGGGTGTCGTGTCAGTGTGTGTGTGTGGGGGGGGGGGGGGGGTTTCGACTGACGGGGCGCTCGGCTCTGTTGACGGGGCAGTGCGCCCCACTTGTATAATGGTAGGGGAACCAGTGCCCCCACCCACTCGAAAACTGTCTGTAAAAACAGCGCACGGCTCAGATGTGTGTCTGTTTCTCCCCACCACCACCCCGTGCTCCAAAACTGTAAAACTACCAGTGCAAACAGCACATCGCTGTGTCTCTGTCCCCCAACCCCCACCCACTGTAATTGTAGAACTCTAGGTGCAAACAGCGCTCGGCTCAGATGTGTCTGTCCCCCACCCCGCTCTTAAACTGTTGGTATAAACAGCGCGCTGCGGACAAGATAAGCGTCCCGCCATGGCAAGTTGTCTAGGGGAAACACTGCTACCATATTATTGGTCCACCCCTAGCGAGCTCCAAAATCAACTTTATAAACAACAAATGCCAAAAAGGTGTCGCTCAGTTAATAAAATGCAGCTGGACCTTTTATTGCTTTATATTTGCTGCTTCTCCGTGCACCATGGAGGAAGTTGAAGTTGTACCAAATAGCTCTAGACTTCAGTAAATGAACAATTATTGTTTTGCAGTAGGAGAGCTGTTACAAAGGATGTGCAGATCATTAATAGTTGTGTAAAAGACAAACTAAAACAACGCAGAAGAACTTAAGCTTCCAGTTTACTGCCGCGTATGTCTGTTCACGCGTACGTACGCGTGTACTGTACGCAGAGGGTTCAGTCATGGTACTCCAGCGTACACCCCGAGCAGCTGCAGAGCAGCTTCACAGACAAGGGGCGTTAACCTTCAGGACAAATTGAGGTCGCCGATTGGTCATTTGCTGACACGCCTACTGAATTGATTGACAAGTCGGAAAAAAGACAAAAAGCAAGCACTGGCAACCTCTGCCGCAGCAATGTTCTTTGTTTATATGTTGTTAATAAAAAGATCTAAAAAATAAAAAAAGACAGGGAGCGCTGGCTCTGCAGCCCACACTTCAGACCAGCCCACCAGGACATCCAGACCCTCCCGCAGCCACGCTGGACCTGAGTTTAATTCGCTCGTGACAAATTCCTTCATTTCTCACCATTTCAGTCATGGCATCAACAGAGGAGGAAGAGATCGCTGCCTCTTGGCAAAAAAACAAAAGAAAATGTCAGATCAGGGATGAAGAAGGGGAATTTATTAAATTGGTGTCACATACAAAACAGTCCATCGCCGGGCAGTTTATTGTGCGACACCGCGTATGCGGTCGTAAAAATTTGAGCTTTGCACGGACATGCCCTGGGGGGTACGCTCGTACCTTTGCGTACGTACGTGCGTACCTCTGCGTATGGATGTACGCGGCAGTATACTGGGGGCTTAATTGAGCAAAAACACATCCTGAGGAACCTACAAGAAGAAGCAAATTTGGTGAAGCTGCATATGGAAGCCATTATGGCTCATAAATCAAATTAAAATGGATTAATAGAATTGCTTTTTCATTTCAAAGTCAAGCTGCATTTTTGGACTCATAAATAAAATGAAAAATAAATAATTTTCATTTTCTTCTTCAAGACTGCGCATTGTGTAATTTTGCTCATTGTGTAGACTCTCTCACTGGTACATTTTCATCTTTAAATCACTTCTTGGTCTGCTGCCTTCATACATCTCCTCCTACATGTCTCTCTGTGAGTGCAGCTACGGCGTGCGCTCTCAGGACATTATTACCTGCAGTGTTCCCTCAGTGAGGACTGAACTAGGCAAAAGGGCCTTCTCCTACTCCGCTCCTGTTTCCTGGAATATCTTACAAAAAGATCTGAAGCTCTCGACCTTGACCTCTCTAAGTGGCTTTTAGAATCTGTTGGACTCCTGGCAGGGACCAATGCAGACATGTTCCTGTTTTTAGTTTTCTACATTCGCCTTAGAATCTAGCTGTTTTTTGTTACTTTTCTTTTTTTTTAGCCATCCTATCTGTTAAAAAAATTTTTTTAAAAAATTGTATGACTTTTTATAACTATTTATTATTGTCGCTGTTGTCCATTGTTGTCATCATTCTTTGTTGAAATCAGGTCTCTCTTGTAAATGAGTCCTCCAAGCTTAATGGGATTTACCTGTATAAATAAAGGTTGAATGAAAAAATATTACTTATAGTATTTACAATATTTACTTTATTCTCATCACTGTGATAAAGAGATTAATCTGATTGAGTCTTTTGGGAGAGGGGAGTAGCGAGGGATTGGGGGAGTCTCTGATTGGCTAGGAAGTAAGAAGTGGGGTCTTTGAGGAAAATGGGATGGGAACCGAACCACTGCTTTAAAGTATAATTTCACTTCAAGTTCATATTACAATCTTGCCATAAAATGATGCTGCAGCAAGAGGAAATGCAGCTCCCAGGTGAGTAGCAGAGCAGTAAACAGTGCTGTCGTGTTGCAGTCTGGGAGACCATAAAACCCCCAACATTTACGTAACATTTGGAATTAGTGTTGCTCAACTCGCCTCAGCATGTATCTTCACCATACAGCAAACATCAAAACGCAGCGTTGCAGCCAACTTCATTACATGCTTGTTGCAGAGCGTAGCCAAGCTAAACATCAGTCTGTGGCTGCTTTTAGTGTTTCAAACAGGAAGTCAGGAAAAGGCAAATAAACTTTGTTGCTTCATGATCGACATATTTAAAATAAACTTGATGAATGTAACTAGGTACTTAATCTCACTCTGTCTTTTACCTGTTGTGACGGAGTTGAAGTCTGGATTTTGCGTGAACCTTGACCCTTGAGGGCACAGATCCCCTCATCCGAAGATTCGTCATCAGAGATTGAGATGACATCAGGACCGGAGTCGATCACAATAACCTCCTCAAAATCTACCAGTAATGGTGATGATTTCTGATGTGTGGCGCGAGTTTTATTCTTCTGTTTCTTCTTTTTGTTTTGCTGGAGGCTGTCGTCATTCGATGACGAATGCTTACTGCCTTTTTGTAAAAGCATTTGACTTCCACCCTCTCCAGCTGCTTCGAGCATGTCATGTTGCTGGTTTTCCAGACTTGGTCTGTCATTCTTTTCTTCATTATCCACCAGTTCCTCCAAATCTGCAGCATTGGAAGAGTAGTGGAGCTGGCTGTAGAGACGAAACTCCAGTTCACTGAAGCTAAGTGAATCTTCAGAGCTTGCATCACCATAGAGCTTCTCCTCCCACTCTTCGCGGGTCTCGTAGCCACCATGCATCCTCTCAGAGCAGGTTTAAATCATAAAAATGACCCACACAAACACTCCCAGCTGAGGAGTCAGAGGCCCCCAACAGCTAAAGCTGGCTGCAAAGACAAAAACAGAGAAAACAAACACATTAAAGCAATCGGAGTGAGTAAATTCCTATTATATCACAAGTATCCCAAAGGAATCAGCTTAACAAAAAGATCAACCTTAATACAGCTTAAATACATGCACCATTATTTAGTAATCGATGACACTAGGATGAGTTTTGTTATGTTTGACTCGATTCAAGTTCTAATGATAAGACTCTTTCGGAGCTGGCAACAGGTCTGATCTCTATGTAGTCACGCTACCTTAGAGGTTTGATCAATTAATGGTGGGTCTCAGTTTGGGCCAAGGTTCAGCACTTACAGAAACTGTTTCCCTGCAGCACTTGTGATGTAAACACAAACACAGAACACAGTGACAGGTGACAATGAAGCCAGATAAATTCAATTCAATTCAGTTTATTTATATAGTGCCAAGTCACAACACAAGTCACCTCAGGGCACTGAACAGAAACATTCATATACATAAAAATTAAGTTAATAACATTATTTATTTGAAGAGCAGACTAAAGTGAAAAGATTTGCTTTGACAGTTGTTATTATTACTGAAAAAACAGGGGAATGTTCTTTATCAATTATCAGTTGTTTAACAAGATTAAAGAATATTTTTTATTGAACGTCAGAGGCTACTACACAAGCACATCCTTCTTGGGCTACAGCCAGGCAACTAGGACACAAACAGTGTGGTTCTAAGAAAAATAAATCCAACGTTTCTGGTCTTTGGCATTAAAACTAACTTCATGTAGTGACCAAGATCTCACTCATACCATGTCTGTCACTGTCCCCATTTCAGACATGTGAATGCAAAAAAACATTAAAAGTATGGTGCACCGATTGCAGTTTTCTGGCCGATCACAAATTTCTAAAAAGTCTGACCTGCCGATTCAGATTTTGTCCGATCCTGATTTTGTTTTATAAGTGACACTGTCAGGTGTTATAGTCACAATGCACCTTCAATTTTCCAGTCATATTTTATTGAAAAACATACCCTTGAACAATATCCTAGAAACAATTTGAACTTGTTTTAACTGGCCATGTGGTAGTGCTCTGAAATATAAATGAAGTTCAGACAATTGTTGTTAAAACTAAAAAAAATTGTTAACATTGGTTTCTCATGCAAGTATTGGCCGATCTCCCAAAATTAAGGAAATAGGGGCCGATAAATCGTCCGGCTGATTTATCGATGCACTCCTAATTAAAAGCTCTGTAGATCAAAGTGACATCCTGGGAAATAGAGGGAGCAATTTTATCCCCCACCAGGTGCAATGGTGGAGCTAGGGGGTGGCCAGTGGTGGCCTTGGCCATCATAGATTAGGCTTGAGCCACCCCAATTATTTGAGAAAACTATACTTTTAAACAATATAAAAAAGAGAACGCACAGCTTCCTCAAATGATTGGTGTGAATTTAAATATATACATATGTACCTCTGTCTTTACGTGCATTACTGGTTTACTATATTATAATCCTTCATTTAACAGTCATTGCGATCTGAATGGCATGTCAGTAAGATATTACAACCATTCCAGTTTGATACAATGATTTTGATGCAACTGTAAAAAGAGAAGAGACAAATAGAAGAGTTTATGTTTTGTCACTGCTCAGGGTGAGACCTTTGAATATTACTGTGGATAGTGATGTTTTGATCTTCTTCCTGACGCCTTGCAGTTGGCCCCGTTTGGCTGGTAACACTATGCGCTGAGATAGGAGAATGGGGGGGGAACCCTAATAGGAGAATCTATAAAACTAACAACTTTAGTTGGTGTAGACTTGCTGTATTCTGGCTGTTTCACCGAAGCTTTACACTAGTAAAAATTTGATGAAGTCCACACCTGATCATTTGTTTATTCATTTTATATATCCACTCATTCATTCATTCAACCTTTATTTATAAAGGTTAGTATCACTGAGTCATGAGTACTCATTTACAAGAGAGACCTGTTTTAAACAAAACCACGATAAGGCACGCACAGCAATAACCAGTCATAAAAAAATGTATAAAATGAAAACTATAAAAAAGAAATTATATAAAACAAAATTTAAAAAAATTACATTATAAAACCTAAAAAAAGTTAAATCTGGTCCTCTGGACATTCAAAAAACAAAAAGCAAAACAAAAAAAAAAATGTATATATAAAATGCTGTGATTGCTAGTATCACTCAGCCCTCTGTGAACAGTAAACAGCCATCAGTGTGCTAATGATCCATTGTTAGGCTGATGGTCCTTCTTGAGCATGTGAGCAGCTGGTTTTGGTTGTCAGCAGCAAACTGGTTGATCCACTCTGAGAAGGTGCTATTTAAGAGACTGAGCTGAATACAGCACCTCAGACTGAGGAAGTCTCTCGGATGAGAGACGAAACGTTTCTATTTTGTTGCTTTGTTTTTTTGTTTTTTTTAATGTCCAGAGGACCAGATTGAACTTTTTTCAATGTTAATATTTGTACAGTAGCCTTTGTTTGCAATTACAGAGGTCAAATGTTTCCTGTAGTTTTTCACCAGGTTCACTGCAGCAGAGATTTTGGTCCATTCCTCCACAGATCTTCTCTAGATCAGCCAGGATTCTGAGCTGTCGCTGAGAAACATGGAGTTTGAGCTCCCTCCAAAGATTTTCTATTGGGTTTATGTCTGGAGACTGGCTAGGCCACTCCAGAACCTTGATATGCTTCTTACGGAGCCACTCCTTGGTTCTCCTGGCTGTGTGCTTCGGGTCATTGTCATGTTGGAAGACCCAGCCACGACCCATCTCCAATGCTCTAACTGAGGGAAGGAGGTTGTTCCCCACAATCTCACAATACATGGCCCCGGTCATCCTCTCCTTAATACAGTGCAGTCTTCCTGTCCCATGTGCAGAAAAACACCCCAAAGCATGATGCTTCCACCCCCATGCTTCACAGTAGGGATGGTGTTTTTGGGATGGTACTCATCATTCTTCGTCCTCCAAACACAGCGAGTAGAATTAAGACCAAAAAGTTCTATTTTGGTCTCATCTGACCACATAACTTTCTCCCATGACTCCTCTGGATCATCCAAATGGTCATGGGCAAACTTCAGACGGGCCTGGACGTGTGCTGATTTAAGCAGGGGAACCTTCCGTGCCATGCATGACTTTAAACTATGACGTCTTAGTGTATTACCCACAGTAACCATGGAACCAGTGGTGCCAGCTCTCTTCAGGTTATTGACCAGCTCCTCCCATGTAGTTCTGGGCTGATTCCTCACCTTTCTTAGGATCATTGATACGCCACGAGGTGAGATCTTGCATGGAGCCCCAGTCAGAGGGTGATTGACAGTCATGTTTAGCTTCTTCCATTTTCTAATAATTGCTTCAACAGTTGATCTTTTTTCACCAAGCTGCTTGGCAATTGCCCCATAGCCCTTTCCAGCCTTGTGGAGGTCTACAATTTTGTCTCTGGTGTCTTTGGACAGCTCTTTGGTCTTAGCCATGTTAGTAGTTGGAGTCTTACTGATTGTGTGGGGTGGACAGGTGTCTTTATGCAGCTAACAACCTCAAACAGGTGCTTCTAATTTAGAATAATCAGTGGAGTGGAGGTGGACGTTATAGAGGAGGACTAACAGGTCTTTGAGGGCCAGAACTGATTGGCAGGTGTTCAAATACTTATTTGCAGCAATAACACACAAATAAATTATTAAAAAATCATACAATGTGATATCCAGATTTTTTTTTTTTTTTTTTTAGATTATGTCTCTCACAGTGGACATGCACCTAAGATGAACATTTCGGACCCCTCCATGATTTCTACGTGGGAGAACTTGCAAAGTCGCAGGGTGTTCAAATACTTATTTTACTCACTGTACATCCAGTGATTACAGTAGCGTTCATTAAAATCCACCAAGTGGTTCATAAGATATTTTGCTAAAAAAAAATATATATATATATATTAAAAACAGACAAGAATCCAAATAGTTCATGGCAAAACAAAATATGTCTGCCTGCGCCTTTTAGCAACAGGCAGTTCAAAAAATAAAATAATAATAACTTTCAAGCTGGGTTAAAGATGAATTTTTCACATCTTGATGTAACTTAATTAAAGACCAATGCTGCCTGTAGAAGTTGAAGTCAGCCTGCCAGCTGCCGCTGTTACACATTTGACCTGGCAAGAAGAAAGATAGTCACTTCATGTTTCATTGGCAGTAGATTTAACATGAATGATCTTCGTTCGTCTCAATCTAAGGAAATCCAGCTTGATTAATTGAACGTTACAGGTTTTGCCAAGAAGTTTCTGCTAGTTACTCTACTCTCAGAAGTATTCCTCATCTCAAATAAACAGCACAAAAGAAGTGAAATGGACTCGAGCCAACATCCATTACATGATATTTTCTTCTTGTTCGGAAAAGGGTAAGATCTTGTTAAGAAAGTTAAGGGAGCATGAATCATCTGCACTAAGACTTTAACCTGTAGTCTTTTCAATCAGGACAGTGCTGATAGGAACCAGAAGATCAACGTTTATCACTGGTCAGGTTCTGACTGCAACCAACTTTTAAGACAAAACTCACATCCAGCTTTGAACAACTGTGTCAGGAATTGTTAAATCTACTCACTGCACTCTATGAAACACTCTTGTTAATTTTCTAAATCCCCATTGCACACATACGCACACTGATACACACACATACACAGAAGATGTGGAAGGAGCATCGGCCCATTGCTCTGTCCAGTCCAGCGTGTCTGTGCCATGATGGCTGGAGATGATTGGCCCCCAGGCCGTGCACACTGCATAAACGCCACGCTACATGGTCACAAGCCGGCCACCAGGGATTAGAGGGACAGAAAGTCGAGTCTTACCGCCTGGTAAGGGGCAACAGCTATGTGTTCAAAGTACAGCAGCGTACAGGAACAGGAAGATGACAAATGACCAACAGTATTTTACAGAGGTGGAATTAATGTGGTGCACTTAAAGCTTCAGAGCAGTCACGGTCCATCAACAATGGTGAATGATTTTACCTAATCTGCCTAATTAAAGCTCTGACTACTCAGCTCAGAAACACCTAGACAAAGTGTTTAAGACCACTGACAGCTTTGTTGCACTATGCTGAGGCTTTTCTCACATTTTGACATCTTAAAGGAAAACAATCTTAGACTTTTAGCTGAATTCACTTTAGCTGTACTGGTGCTACTCGAGGACATAAATATCCATTAGGTCTGGTTTTAAATTGTCAGTGGAAATATGTACAATTAACATGGTTTACCTGGTCCAATGATTCTGCCACAGGCTTTTTGTACAGAACCATTTTCTAGCACTAGTATGACAAAACAGCTTGCCACTTCCACCTCTAGCTTTTGTGACACATTTTAGGCCTTGTTTACACGGACACGATGGGGGGAAACGTAGGTTTTTCCGTATGTTAATTAGAGGAAAAGATTTGTGTTGACACGGTTGGATTTTGGGTTTACATGCATCCAGAGGATTTCCCCCCCCCCCGCCCTCCCAAATACGCAGTACTTACCATGCCAGATCATTAAATGGCGCTGTGAATTTTGTACCTTCACCTAATGCACATGCGTGCTGCCTTGGCACGCTGTTTTCCCCTGGGCTAATCAGCTAAGAACAACGTAACGACAAGTTAAAGGTGGATTTTGGATGAGAGTCGACAGATTTGACGCCAAGCGGGACTGCTTCGTCTAACAGCTCCACACTGGTCGCTGAGTGGACCAGAACCGAGTCAACGATGTTGGACTTTACTCCTTGATCATCAGTAGCTGTTTTACAGCAGGTAAATCAAATGTTCTTAATGATGTTAGCTTGTGTTTACTTCAGTTACAAAACAACCAACTGAGTTTTTATTTTTACTGCGAGGAGAAGAAGCTGTCCTCCCACCAGGCGGACCGGTTCTGAACGAGGCCCAGATGAACTGCAGGAGGACGTCGAAGAGAGATGTTGATGAACTATTTGTTTAAAATTCCCCTCAGTTCTTTTATTCAATCCATTCAAGTTCAGTTAACGTGTTTTAATAGTGTGTTCAGTTTAATTATCAGTGTTTGTGTGACATACAGTTTGTGGTGTTGAATAAATAAATAAAAATTAAACCTGATGTCTTCATTTTCAACTTTAGTGTTCACGCTATATGTTTAGCATCATTTTAAATTTGAATTAAATAATGTCCAGATAGCTTCATTTAGCTCAGAGCTTCATTATATCTCGCACTAACATAAATACTGTTTATTGTAATTAAACTGTTATTATTTAGCACATTTATGTTATAGTGCAGCGCGACGTGTGCGCGTGCCTCGTTCTATAAACAGCGATATTAGAACTAGATCAGATTGTATTTCTTCCAACACAGATGTTGGTCACAGCACCTGGAATCTGACGTAGATTAACTACGAGATTAAAAATATATTCCATCAGTCGTAGTTCAGAAAGCAGTGTGTCCGCCGCCATGTTGATAGAAATATAGCGACTGTCCGCGCGTGCGTGTGCACGTGGTTTAACGCAAAGCCTCAGCGGGAGATATCTGCGAGGGGTCAGCGAAAAACCTCCATTCTGGAAGGTGGATTCAGAAACCTCCGGATTTGAAGAGGGGGGCCACTGGTGTCGTGTAAATGATCAGCAGAACCGCAGAGAGAAAGCTGTGGGTGCACTCAAAATACTCCCCGTGTAAACGGCCCCTTAAAAACAATTATTGCAGTCACTGTTTTGAATTTGCAAGATCATTAATTGGCTAAAAAGGAAGTGACCGCTTAGCATATTCATCATGCTCCTCTCTATTGCTTACGAAACTTGTTTTATGTTGTTTTTATGGACATGCTACAAGACAAAAAGAAAAGGTTTACAGCTGCCAATCTAAATGAAAACCTCACAGGCAGAAATTTTCTTCCAAAAAAAAATACACACAAAAACTCGCAAATGGAGCAATGCTGCATTAGAAGAACAAGAATATACTTTCATAATGTTGCAGAAAATACTCCAGGATAAAATGCTACAACATTTCCAAATGAAAATGAACAAAACAAAACAGAGCCAAAAAAAAAGAAAGAAATTAAAAAGTTGTGGTTATTTTAGTCAAACCTTGAAAACAATGTTATGCTCAGCATAAAGTGTGTGGAAAGGTACATTCTGTCACTGTGAATGTACTGAGAAATGTTAAAGTTTGGTCTCAATAAACAGCTTCATTGCTCCAAAAAGACACCATTTAGCATTTTGCATCAAGAAGAACCTTTTCCAATTGGTTTTGAGGAAATTACACACTTCACAATGCTGTTTGGAATGTTTATAAACTGTTTTTTCCTATAATTGTGACAGCTACTGCTTAAAAAAAGATCTTAAAAATTAATATGGATTTCACAGTGCAAGGCAATAAACACCTAAACAAGACCTAAACAACCAATAAATATAAACTAAAGAAATATTACTTACTTCAAGATTACTACATTGTTGATACAAGTCCTTTTGTAAAGACGTAATATCGTCTAACAAGTCAAACTTTTTAAGAAAAAAGTATTCAATATAAGTAAAGTAAGTAAAGTACATTATCAGGCTTGTCACTTTAATGGATGAATGGCAGGTTTAGTTGTTAATGTGTTTTTTTGTCAAACTACATCTAAACTGTTTCAACACACCCTAAATCTATAACCAGTGGTGTGCTGTTGAAATAATCCATGTCACCACTGCAGTCTGGTCACTGGGCATTTCTATGAGAAATGTACAAAGATTTTCTTTGATTTAAGACAAATCAAAAACGCATATACTCGATAAACAAACCACGTTTAAACTAAATTCACACCTTGGCATCTAATACTCATCTAGCCAATTGAAACATTTCAACATCTTGTGATAAATGAGCTGATATTTATAACTGCATTTGAAACTTGCTTACATCTTAAATTCCTCTATGCTCCTAAAGTCTTTTAAAAGCAGCAGATTGGCCTCCATCCTTTTGGGGAAGAGTCTCTATCTAAGACATTTTAGATATTTAAGTGTTGCACTAAAAAGTACTGCGAGTAATATTAAAGATAGAAGTATCTCAATTAAGAAACTAAAATACCTCATATCACAATGTCATTTGGCAAGTAGTGAAACTAAACCATTTCATTTTTAATAGTAAATCTTTATTTACTTTAATAAATTTAATTTACTTTAATTCAATATACCGTATTATTTTACATTATTAGTGTTTTGCGTACATCTTAGTTGCTTATATACGGTTTCTTTTTTAAAAAACTTTATATCTTTGCTATTTTGGGGAGTAACTGGGACCTGGAGTACACAATTTTATTCCACCTCATGTACCACATGACAAATGACAAAGAACCTTGAACTTGATTTAACCAAGTAAGATTAGATTGCTGCATTTGAGTCCGTGTTAAAATTTGGAAGCATGTCTTTAGCTTGATTAAGTTTTTGATAAGGTTTAGTGTAAAATGTGCTGCTAGAATGTTGGAAGTTTATCATTTAAACATCATCTCAGTGGTGATAAATCATGGAGTAAGTAATCTAGAGGCAATTATTTTGCGTGTATTTACCTGTTTGTGAGAATAAAAACTATAAAGCGGCAGATCAAACTCAGGCCCTGTTCACACGACAACAATCCAATGCAAACAGAATATTTTTCCCATTTCTATTAACACATTTACATGAAAACGTTTTAATTATTGTCTCTGATTACACAGTAATGTAGACGTGGAAACGGTGTAATTCCTCCACAACACCAATAGTTGGTGCTACATTCTTTGAAACTTGAAACTCTAAGTGTGCATGCGTTAAAAAAAAAAGTTATACATGAAAGCCACTACTACCGTCAAGATGGCAGAGAATAATGTATTTCTATGGACAGACGACGTTACTTAGGGTGACTTTGAATTATAAAACTGCAGAATTTCAAGAGAACATTGACTGGGAATCATGTCAGTCGAAGTACGCATTACTTGGAACAGTATCCGGCTAATGAGAGGAGCAAATGGAGAAGACTTCCCTCATGAGAAAACCACCATAACAAAAGCCCAGGTGAAGTCCAAACTGAAAGCAGTCCGAGGAAAATACAGGCGTGCTGTGGACTTTGGACGTCAGAGTGGCCAAGGACGTGTGGTGCTAATTTTCTTTGTGCTGCGTGAGGAAGTATGAGGTGGTTCACCGGCTACCAGCGCCCTAGATTTCAGTGTCGAAACAGCTGCTTTTCACCACGGCACCAAGAAAGAAACCACCGTTTCAGACTCACGCAGTTCAACACCACATTCAGTGTGTGAATTAAATGAGGAGTCAACAGTTGTGAAGTCCCAAAGAGAAATGCTTCAAGTTGGTAAAAATTATTGATTAATATCAACTAATATTAATTAATATTAATTAATTGGGGGTGGGGGGTTTCAGACCAGGCTGCAAACCCACAGACAAAAGAGGCTGAAAAAAGGCTCAGCTCAAAACCAGCCACTAAGCTTAAACTGAAAAGGTTCAAAACAGAGCCTGTTTTATCTAAATCACATACAGTGAACCCTCGTTTTTCACGGGGGTTACGTTCCAAAAAGAACCCGTGATAGGTGAAATCCGTGAAGTAGTAACCTTTTTTTTTTACAATTATTATACACTGAAATACTCCATAATACATTCAAACCCAAGAACAAAACCTTTTTACAGGCCCAAGCATGTGTTTAACAAATCAAAGTACTGTATAAACGTTTTTTTTACAAATAACTACTGTACTGGAGAGACTGTTTAGCCAATCAGAATGCAGAACACAATGCACGATGCAAATCCATGAAGCAGCGAGACCGTGAAAGGTGAACCGCGTTATAGCGAGGGTTCACTGTATATGTAAAGTTACGTTTACTTATTTGTAATCAAGTAACGTAAGAGCGAGTGGGGGTGTTTAAGTGTTTTGGACAACGCTCTTGTACTATTATTTTGGTAAGTACACGTATTTCCGGTTTCCGTTGATGTGCTGCTGTGCTAACTGAATATGAGAAATTTCCAGTGTTGCCAGATTGGGTGGTTTACTGCCAATTAGGAATGTGCGATATATACGGTACATGGTAGAAACGACAGAAATTTAGCCTACGATAGAGATTTGTCTTCTACCGGCTAACCGCAGTAATGCCGTGTCTGAAGTAAAATCAAAGTTGTCAGTTTAATCGTTACTTTTTTTTTAGTTGAAAACTGTAAGCAAGTGGCGTTAAAGTATTTTCTTCGAGGGCTAAATAACGAAGCTACAAGCTAACTGGTGATAAATATAGAAATACTCATATTGAACATAAATTAATCTGTCTATAATAAGCAGATTCTGAAATGTGACGTTTTGATTTTCTGAATAACGAGCAAGAACGTTCAGATTTAACTGATTTTGATTAATGACATTTATGAACATCCAGCCATCATCTTTTACCCGCTTTTTACATTTTGGGTCACGGGGGTCGCCGGTGCCCATGCCCAGCAATCACTGTGCGGGGGGTGGGGTACACCCTGGACAGGTCTCCAGTCCATCCCAGGGCCACATAGAGACAAACGAGACAAACAACCATTCACTCTCTCACTCACACCTAGGGACAATTTAGAGTTACCATCAGCCTAACATGCATGTTTTTGGTCTGTGGGAGGAAACCGGAGTACCCGGAGAAAACCCATGCATGCACGTAGAGAACATGCAAACTTCACCCAGAGGGGCACCCGGACAGGGATTGGAACCAGGGACCTGCGCGCTGAGAGGCAGCAGCTTTAGGCAGGTGCCAACAGAGGCACCAGTTGCGCCACCGTGCTGCCCTTTATGAACATATGAACACCAATATATCTTTACAGGGGTGGTATTGTGTGTATGTGTGAGTTTATTTATGTTTGTGTGTGTGCTCAAACAGTAAATATAACGATATATTTATTGGGCGAGTTTGTGTGTGATGGGGCGGTTTTTAACAGACTTTTGGGCTTGAAAACCTCGACTCTATCTGGCAACACTGGAAGAGACGGTGGTGAAGAACCGTTGTTAATGCAACAATAAAGACGAAGACAACGTCCTAAAAGGATCTCCGAGTGGTTTTGCTTATTATCCACCCTCACGAGAACAGAGCTGCGAAAATTTACTAAACCCTTAACACAAGCAAAATGAGATAAATCTGTTGTGGAAGTAGCTCTGAACTCTGGACGGTTGTTAGCATCGACGAGCTAACAACAAGCTAGCAGACTGGTACATCCACACATCTGCTCTTTATTAAACTCCCGATGGGTGTGTAAAATATAGCACACCTTAACACACTTGAAACAGGGACTTTACCGCTGAGAAGTGACGGTTTTCTCTCCGTACCTCTGCTAATAACGTTAGCACATGCTGTCTCTGTGCACGTGGCTAATGCCTAAAGTTACCGGTCGGATGTAAACAATGAAGCGCTTCAAGCTCAAAGAGACACGAAAGAAAATTTAAAACGTGGAGCTGAAGTATCGGAATTCAAAGCAACCTTTGTGTGTGTTTCATAATGTGAGTCATTTTGTATAAACTCACCTTTACCAGCGAATTGGAGGTTTCACAACTGTTCATAAACGTTTGTCCCACCGAAATAAGATCACGTAATGACGTAGTTCCGTCAGTCTCACCAAGAAAGTGATAACTTCCAGGTTTGTCCCACCAAAATAAGATTACCCAATGACGTATTTCCGTCAGTGACAAATAACTTCCAGGTTTGTTCCACCAAAATAAGATTACCCAATGACGTATTTCCGTCTCTCTCAAAAAGAAAATGATACATACATTAGAGGCGCTTAAATCAGGTTGGGAAAAGGAAAAAATAAAGAGCTTTGGATGGATAATAAATACCAAAGTTAATGAAGTCCATTTAGAGAAATTAGATATGTCATAAAGTTCCATTACCCACAATACCATCTTGGGTACTTCCTGATGCTATAGTAGATTTTGCATTATTAGAACAGAAAAATAAAAAAAACTTTTTTTACTATGAATACATATACAGTACAAGAATACATCAACCAGTATTATAATTATGTACATATATACACAGATGCATCTCAAAATACAGCTAATAGAATAGGGATAGTGTTTATTGTACCACAATTTCATATTAATAGGAAAAAGGGTTAGTGATGGAGTATCAGTTTATACAGGAGAAATGCTCACTTTACTTTTAGCAGTTCAGCGGGTAGAAGAGGTAAGACCATTAAAATCAATCATTTGCTCAGATTCTAGTTCATCACTGGCCAGTTTGAAACATAAGGCAGATATTAGACCAGCTATATTAATTAAAATAAAAAAAAAAAAAAAAAACACTTTATAGGATCAACATGATGGGGCTTACAGTAAATGTTATATGGGTTCCAGCTCATCACGGGGTTACGGGGAATGAAAAGGCAGACTGGATGGCTAAGGACAGCACTAGTCGGACGTGGTTGATGTTAATGTTAGGTTTAGTATAACAGAAATAAAGGGTATAATAAAACAAAAAAAAAATAAAGAAAGGTAGCAAAAATTATGGGAGGAAGAAAGGAAAGGGCGGTGGTTTTATAAAATCCAAAGGAAAAATGGAGAAAGATGGATTATAGTGCCTTTCTATCTAATCAAGATACTCAAAGAGCTTTACACAACAATCTGTGCCTCATTTACCCATTCATCCAGCACTCTACTAGATCTCTACAAAGCTAATTGAACAAATCATTCTAAAGAGACTAATCTGTGCTTTAGATCACATTCATACACTGATGGGACACACATCAGAGGCTATGAGGGGTTCAGTGTCTTGCCCATGGACACTTCGGCATGTGACTGCTGGTGGATTTGAACCCCCAACTCTTGCATTGGAGGACGACTGCTTTAACCATTCAGACACAGCCGCCCCCCAAAAAAGAAAGGAGAAGAACAGAAAGAAACAGGTGAGAAGACACAATTATTTCACGACTCAGAATTGGGCACACTGGGCTGAATAGCACATTATTTTTAATAGAGAAACACCAGACAGGGAAATGTGAGTGTGGAGAAGATGAGACAATAGAACACATTATTTTGCATTGCAGGATAAATCAGGTTCAAAGAAACAAGTTGATTAGGCATCTTAGTAAAATGAAAATTAAATTGGACATTGTTGATTTAATGCAGAAAGATTCAGGAAACAGAGGCTATCAGGCTATATATATTTTTTCCTTTCTTTTTTAAACAGTGTAGGTTGTATAATAGGATATAAAAGGAAAAAGAGAGGGGTTTTTTTTTTTTTTGGTCATGTGATCCACACTCCTTTCCATTCCGTTGTTGTCCTTTCCAACAACAACGGTCTGTATTATCATACACACAACAACAGCACATGGACTGTAACACCACCACCTGCACTTTCGTCCGTTAGCCCACTACTGTACAAACTGTACACATAATCTACCACCTACTGTTCATAAGTACTCACATACTTATATATATTTTTTCTTTTATATAGCTGTTTATACCCCTTCATATTAAAACCTGTTCATAGTCTGTACACTCACAAACTGTATATATTTATACCTATAGCATATTCAAAGCAACTTACTGTATATTGTACTATATATATCTACCAATTTATTTTTCTTGCTAAGCACTTCTGGATAGATGCAAACTGCATTTAGTTGCTTTGTACCTGTGACATGTGCAATGACAATAAAGTTGAATTCTATTCTATTCTATTCATTTGGTGGCAGTAATGCTTCCTTCAGTTGTTTGCCAACTGCCAATGAAATGAAGAAGAAGAAAAACGTGGATAGATAGATAGATAGATAGATAGATAGATAGATAGATAGATAGAT
>NC_056500.1:40387172-40395978 GCF_014905685.2 Nematolebias whitei
ATAGATAGATAGATAGATAGATAGATAGATAGATAGATAGATAGATAACAACAGTAGACAATCATTAAAAAAAGAATAGAAATTGAAAAATAAATGAAAGAAAATTATGAAAAACAAAACAAAAACAGCAGCATTATAAAGCGATATAAAATACTAAAAACAGAAACATGTCTGTGTTGGTATGAACTTAGCAGATATTTGAAGCCACCTAGAGAGGTCAAGGTCTTGACCTTCAGATCTTTTTGCAAGGTGTCCCAGGATACAGGAGCGGAGTAGGAGAATATCAATGTATATAATGTGGAATATGTATTTTGAGACGGTTGTCCCACATGCTGTTTTTTTTATTTTGTTTAAATTTTATTTATGCAGGTGGTCTCAGTGAATCACGAGAACTCATTTTCAAATTTTCTGTTTTTGTGTCATTTGAAGGTGTTGTGAAGTGAGACATCAATACTTTCTCTAATCTTTGTTTACAAAAACGTTATGTTTTTAATGTGATTCAGTTTGTGAATGGTAATAGATGTGGTGTTGCACAGACGTACGAGCAATTAAAAGATTTTCCAACAATATCAAAAATCCTTTTCGCCGTTGATGTGTCCGTTCCACCGCCCCACTCCTGACTCTCTTCTTGCCCTTTTTTGTCACTATTGAATGGACCTGGGGTAGAAAAACACGAACAAGTCAGAAATGAGGAAATCTCTTTGAGAATATTACTTGAGATTCACTGTTATGCAAATACAACGTCAACATTCTGTGGACATTCATTGTGCTCAGAGATCAACCCAAAAATATAATATTGCACACTAATTATTTAACGCTCTTTTTAAAAAATGGCAGATTCCTCAATTGGGCTGCTTCACTGTCAAAGCATGCTATTTCTTTTTTGCACACAAAAGATCGGATTGACTCCTTCACTGTTTTCACCACACAGGCCATTTTTTATTTTTTTTGATAAATGCTTCTTCAGTCGGGCCCAGATCATCGCCATGTCAGAAAATGTGCAGGTGTTAGCGACTCACAGAGGTCTTCAGACCTATTATGTGTTGATGGGATGTAAATCTATATGTAAATGTAATCCAAGAGTCTGGCCATGGCCATCAGTCATATTTAGAACTCGCGGAAGACGGCAGCATTATGCAGTGGTGGTTCTCATACAGACTGTGTAACATTTACATCCATCTTTTCCTCTGTTCTATACCATAAGAATAATGGTGAGCTCTAATCCTGTCTCCATCCCAATATTAGTGAGAAAATGGTGCTCTGATAAGGAATCAGGGGGTGAATGCCATCTGATCCCAGAGGTTTCTCCATGCGTGTCGCCCCTGAAAAGGCCATCACAAAGTTGGATTTTTGCCTCCTAAAGGTTAGTCTGCGCCTCATCACTTCCTTTAACTCATGTGACACACACATGCTCCATGTCCTGAATGCGTTTTGTGTTTGGATCTCCACACCACTACAAATAGATGCAGGTTTGGGATGCCTCACTGCCTCAGAGAAATTGTGATGTGCCTGCTTGATTTTGGGGTTCCATGCATTTGTTTTTATTTATCATTTTAAAATAAAGAAGGAGAACTGAGGCGCCTGGTTCAGCGGTTCATCTCCACACCAGTGGTGCCCAGACTGGTGGTGTGTTGAAGATGAATGGAGTGTCCTGGATGGGGGTTTAAAGTCTCCCGATTCCCAATCACACATTCCAGAGAAGATGGTTCTGCCTGATGAATGATCTTTATTGAGAAGAGAAGTTAAAAGAAGCATGTCATTGCTCTCGTTTGGTAGCGTTTGTATGTACAGTCCACAGCTACTTTCATTCAAGTGTTTTATCAAACAGGAATTTTTTGTTCAGGCGCACTCATTTGCTGGTAATCTTTTGCAACGGATGGTCATGTGTGTGCAGGAAATGTTTTCTGATGGTTTGGAAAAGAAGAACCAGTTCTCATCTCTCTGCTTGACTTTAGTCAGAATGATGTCATATCCAAGGTTTTACTGAAACGACTGCTACATGAAATGTAACATACGTATCTCTTGAGTGGCTGGTAAAATTTGACATCTACAGTGAATCAAAGCATGTTGAGAAATGATGTAATCTTTTAAATCTGCTTCACTAAGCAAATATCTGCTCAATTAATATCTGGTTAAAGTTGTCTTATACACACAAAAGTCCATTTCGTAAGGTTTTAAAATCCAGATGCACAATTTTTGTGTGCTGTTGTTATATTTTAGCCCACATATTCAGTCACATTTAATAGACTTTGGCTGACTGTTCAGTTCTTTAAAACCATAAGTCAGACATGTTGATGTGGTTTTGAGAAAAGGTAGTAGGTATCATCTTACCTGTTGTAGACAGCTCTTTAAATGTCCGTTTGTTGGAGTGGTTTTATTCTGACCACATCTTGAAGAGCTAACAGCTAATCAGAGCAGAAGATTGCTGCTATTTTAAAACAACTCCAGTTTCAGATATTTCATAGCAAATTGTGTAAACAAACTGACACACTGTGGCTTCAGTTTTGCATTACATGAGTATTTTCACAGTTTTAAATGGTTCTTTACGAGCTCAAACCATAGCAGCAGCTAGCTAAATCTGCTGAGGTATTTTTTTAATAACATTTTTACTAGAATGGTTATATAAAGTTTAATTAAGGGTAGTGTACAGGTTTATAAAATACAGTTTTAAGATTGAAATTATTTAACAACAATCCACTTTGGTCTTGGCCCACTTCTGACTAGAGCTGTCATTTCTAACCTGGGCCCGAAGCCCGACCCGGACCCGACCCAGATTCGGGCCAGGTTTCGAGCTATAATAATGTGCTTAATTTGCGGGCCGGGCTAGTCTCGGGCTTTGATGCAGTTTTACAAATCAGAACAAATAAAACTAAATAAGAATGCATAAAATAAAATTGTGTTAATCTACTTGTTGAGGAGGAGGCAGGTCCGACAGGCCAGTTGAAAGAGGTAAAAAAATATATCCAATTAAGTTCAGATGGATCAGATGGATCACATGGATCAGCTGATCACCGGCCACGCGCGTCTCCATACCTGCTGTCATCTGCGGTGACAGAAGTAGCAGCAGCTACAAAAGCCGAAGCAAGCAGCGTGTTCATTTAAAACATCCATTTTCTATATTTTCCAAATAATTTTGCTCTGAAAACATTTTTGTTCATCTGTATAACAGCCTATCTTTACAGTTGATTTTTTAGGCTATTCATTTTGTATATTAACATCCATTTGGTGAAACAAGAAATCTTATATCTTCCTTTCTTTGAAATACATTTTTAAAACATCATGTCAAACTGATTTGCTTACAAAAGCAGTAAAAGCTTAATTTTATTTTATTTTATTTTTCTCAGGTTCAGGCCTCTGATTACAATTAATCCGCCGGCTTTGCGTCAGGCTCGGAAAAATTTATACGGGTTCGGGCCGAGACAGATATTTTAAGGCCTGAATGCTGACTAGCTGGTAACTCTTCAATGTGGTCAGACTTAAACGGTTTCTCCAAACAGGTTCTTCAAAGAGCTATCTTCAACAAGTAAGATGATAACTGTTCATAATGTTTCCACAGAACCCCGCTTTCAAAAGAAAAACAAAAGGCAGCACAGTCGGCATTAAACCATCAGTGCTTCTATGCTAAAGGCTGCCATGTATCAGCCCAGTGGGGCCCTCTGCTCTGCAATCATTCCAGCAACTGTGTGACACCCCCCCCCCCCCCCCAACTAGCTTTTAGTTTTTCAAAATCGCTTTAGTGCTAGTTTGATCCTATAATGCATTAATTTAGTGTCAGAACGTGTTAAATTTTCAGTCTTTCTATCAGGAACCACAACATGAAATGGCTTTGCAGGAGAAGGAAATGTGGCGTTGAGTTAGAGAAGCTATTTGGTAGATTTTGGAGTTAATATGGCGTGTAGAGCATGTATTAATCAGGAGCAAAGCTCACAAAAGGAGACAAACAATCAAACACAACCAGTGAGGAATGAAAATGTGTCAAAGAAAACTTGTTTTTCTTCTCTCAGTCTTATGTTTGAAGGATTTTTTTTGTCACATCTCGAAGAAGTTGGTCCAGGGCCCAGTTTACCTGTGTGACGTATCAGCAGTCTGTAAACATGAGCTGAGGAGAGCAGCTGAAGGTTTTGGAGGAAAACTGGTCCCATTCTGGTCTGATGAAGGATTCTAGATGTTCACCAGCCCTGCTCGTCTGTGCTTGATTGTTGTTCCATGATGAGCCAAATGTTTTCAGCTGGCGGGAGGTCTGGACTACAGGAAGGACTCGTGTATGTGTTGTCATGGATGCAGACTGTGCTATATTGTCCTGCTGAAATAGGCAAGGTCTTCTCTGAACAAGACATCTTTTAGATTTGGATGGGAGCATTTGTTGTTCAAAACATTGCACTCGTGGTGCCTTTCCAGATGTGCGTGCCAACCATGCCAGAGGCACTAACGCACCCCCATGCTGTCAAAGAGGTTTTTGAGCTGTGGGCTGATAACAGGCTGGAGGGCCCCTTTTGTTTGTGGATTCTGGCTGTCCACTTTGCCTCGGTCCACTTCAAACAAGATCTGGTTCTGAGAAAAGTTTTTGGATAGTGTTCACACGCGGCTGCTGGTGAACCTGTGCCCATCTTTACTTCAGAGAGATTCAGCCTCTCTACAATGCCTCCAAGTTCTTCTATTAACCTGTTACTGATTTTATTTATTTATTGTTCCTCCAGTATTTACTGCCAGAAAGTAAAAAAAAAAAAAATTGTAGTCTCTATGTTGTTTTAAAGAACAATATTTTAAAACATTTGATTGGTTTACTTTATTCCTTTGTGACTAGAATATGAATTTCTGAAATTTGCAAATATTTGCATTCTGTTTACATTTACATTTTGCACAACATCCCAACTTCTGTTTTGATTATGTAGAGATACAAAACTTAAAAAAAAAAAAATTAATGTTAGAGGGTATAAACTTTAACACACTGATGCAAAATAAATAAAACACACTATAGTCCATCAGGTCTGAAGCAGTAAAATAAACCTCTGATGACAATCAGTTGTAAAATAAACTGACTGCGTCATTTTGCCAAAACTAAACAAATATCAACTTGTAATTTATGTTTTTCCTCATTTGGGCTACCGTCCTACAAGGAGGGGTCACAAACCACAGGGATGAGAACCTGGAGACTTTAGATACGGTACATAAAGTATTTTCATCACTTTGCTTGTTTTATTTTCAGATTAGACACAGTTCCACTAAAAGTGAACACACAAGGAAGACGCTGTTTTGCGAAGCTCTGCAAAAAGTCACACACAGAACAACTTTAGTTTTAGTGTTATTGTCACACTTGTGGACAGAAACTCCACAGAACACAGTTCATCATCACCTGCGAGTAGAAAACCGCCCTGACAGCAGCTGCTCTTGTCCAGTCGTCACGCTGAAATGTTTACCTTTACATACAAATGGGCCCGGGGTCATGTTGTGTCACGTAATGTTTCATGGACAAATACTGTCAGCCATTTCTCAATCCAACCTGCACCCTCCCACACACACACACACACACACACACACTCCTCTCCAGCGACAGCAGGGCGCGTGGCCTCAGAAACAGTGAAGCGCCACTCTGAATTAAACCCCAGCTGGCTCGGCTTCAAGGAGAAGACAACGAAGCAGCAGGTTTTGATCAGCAGGTAAAAAATGTGATAACCACATGAAAAGGATGCTTTTAAAAAACATCACACCCTTGAGTTAATTTAGTTACAGAGTTTATAAAATAGAGGCCACAAAGTGCTTCACGTTCATACAATGTAGACTTTGACAGAAAAAGAAGGGAAATGGTTCATGGAAATTAGAACAAATTCGTGCAGAAGTGTTTTGGGAATTGAAAGAGACGTGTGTATTTTCTGCCTCTTTTCAGTCAAGCTTTAGAGGAAAGCTTCCAACATCAGAGCCTGCACGCAGAACCACCCAACCATCGCCCCGCACAACAAATCTGTGCTCAGGACAACTCTGGACCTGTTCAAGGCCGTGCAGAGAACCGTTTTTATTTTAGAGATCAGCAGGCCTGAAGGCTGCATGTGTTGTGTCACTTTTAGTCATTTAAAAACACAGTTTGTGACTTTAATTTTTTTTTTTTTGTGACAACAGCACATTTGTTTGTTTGAATTAAGTTTGATTTGCTGGCAAAAAACAAACAAAAAAAAATTCAAAAGAACAAACCGTGAGAATAGTGCAGATAAATATTGTTTATTTAGTGAACCAGTGTTGGTTTAATGCACTGAAATTACTTAATAATTATTTATTAAGTGTTTAAACTTAACTCTTTAGTCATTTTAAGGGTGCTCTAAAATTAAATAAATGTTTTACCAACTTTAATAAGAATATTCTCTCAGACAGAATTACTTTTTACTGCAGATTTTAAATTTTAAATATTTATTTTAATTGACAAACATCTGATTAAAGCCTCCCATCCTCTGATAAACGTCCCTCATCCTTTGACTCACCAGGACGTAGAAGTCCCAGGGTGCCTTGCGGCAGCTCTCCCCTCTCCTCCGCGTCTTTTATGCGGTTCTTTCCGGTTCCGCTCGGTCAGAGCTCGGGTCACCGGTCCAACTTTCTATCCATCATATTAATTACGTTAATTAGCTCGAGGAGGGGGGTGACAAACAAACAAACAAACAAACAAACAAATAAATAAGGCCTGATTCTTATCTGAGCCATGGCGAATCGTCTGAACGAATCCTGCAGGAGTACCAGGAAAACTTGTACAAATAAATAAATAAATAAATAGGATTTATGTTAAAACACTTAAGTAAGCTTAACAATAAATTAAAAAGTTGAATTAGTAAAATAAACATGTATGAAACATTTATATTATTGCTCCAAAATTCAATAACGACAACAGCAATAATAATAATTATAATAATAATAATAATAATAAGTTTATAAAACATATTTTATTTTTTATTCTTTCAAACCGCAGTGATCTTTAGATCCTAATTCACTAATAATGTTTTTTTTTTACTCCCATAAACATTTTCCCCCAAATTTGATGAATTAAAGTGTCAAATTTTCTAATATTGCTAAAGCAGGATGAACATGACCTAAAAATAATAAAAGCTACAAGGAGTTTAATAAATCAAAACTAAAACCTTTTTTCTAAACATCGTGGATGAACAATCTGCAGTTTTCAGTTATTTTTAATCTGCATAAATAGATCAGATTGAGTCAAGCTGGAGGTTTAAAAGTTGTTTTTTTTTTTTCCCTACAAGCCACAAACATCAGCTCTGCTCGTTTACTCTCAAATAAATAAATCATCATCCTGCAGAATAACAACTGTGTTAGTAAAATAATCCGGTTAAAGGTCTACTTCATGGAGCTTCAGTTTCATTTGGAGTTGGTTCTTCTTGTCTTTTCTTTCTGTCGGTGTTGATGTTCAGAGGCTGAGGGCGCGCGCCGGAGGTCAGGGTCGGAGTGTAGCAGCGCGAGGCGACAAGCCGAGCAAAATGGCTCGCTGTCTCGCGCTTTGTTCGCGCACTCAATAGTGTCGGTGCTGAGGCTGAACCCTGAGACCTGCAGCTGTCTGCAGGACACCATAAGACACGGAGTCTTTTTCTCGTTTTGCTCTTTTCAAACTTTGGATTTTTACTTTTCGTTTCCGGTCAGAGTCAATGTCAAAATGTTGAAGTTGAATATTAATGCTGGGTGTGCATTTACAATAAATTCAGTTTTACTTGTAGTTTCTCTCTCTCTCTCTCTCTCTCTGTGTCCCCCAGGACCCAGAGAATAAAGATTTTTGGGGGGTGTTATCAGAGAAACACATCCCGTACTTCCGGCTCAGGCTCCAGGCAATTTCTTTAATAACTGACTTTACTAATTTCCCCTCTGAGGAAATATCAATGTTTGCAAACATTAACTTAATGTTTTATAAATTATATAAATTAATGAATCAACTAATGGAACATTTAAATTTTATTTTTTTCATTTATTTGTTTTTAATCTTCCTCTCCTGCGAGTGCGCAGGCCTCCGGGTCGGACCGGTTCTGTCTCCAGGCTGAGCTTTGGTCCAATTTGACAACAAAGCTGCGACTTTATTAAAGCCCAGCAGCCGAAAACACGAGCGCGTGCTCGTGAACTGTCATTACTCCGTCAGAGAATCTAAAGTGCAGCAAACAAAGCCGCGAGTGGAAAATCTTCACTTATTAATATTTAGATGAAACCTTCCTGCACCTCTCAGGTGTCACGTTTGGTGACTTCAACGCATGTGCACGCGCGGGAAGCTGGCACGTTCGTGGAGCTGCTGCGCCTGCACCATCCACTCGGTGCGTAATGCGTAAAGAGCGCGGCGCGGAACAGGTGTCTGGAGAAATCCTCACGAGCGCCTCTTCTTCTCTTAGAGGCGCGCGCACCTTGAGCATCATTTCACTTGAACTTTGCTTTTATTTGTAATGTGTGTGGAGCGAACAAACCCCGCGCGCAGGTTTTACGCATGTCACGCAGCGCTCCCCACTGACCTCCACGAGCTGCTGCACGCGGAGGAAATGAATCTGACATGGAAACGGGGGAGGGCGGGGGAGGGGGGTTAGTAAAGTGAAACTTGGTAACAGATGCGAGTGAGGAGGGGGCGCGGCCCTGCTGGGAAGGGTGGAGGATGCGTTCGCGTGCGCCGGAACGCTTGTTTTTGGTGAGCGTGCACGCGGATTGAGTTTGTGTGTTGGAGAAGTGGAAGAAGAAAGTGTAGGAGGGTGTGGGGGTGTGGAGGGGACAGGACATGAGCACACATTGAGAGAGCGGCTCTTTTTTTTTTTTTTTTTTTACTGGGCGCGATCATTTCACGCCC
>NC_056500.1:40396078-40400799 GCF_014905685.2 Nematolebias whitei
CCCCCCCCCCCCCCCCCCCCGCCTTTTTTCCACCTAAAGCGTTTAGTTGCAGCTGACTGAGCACTTGCTGGGAGTGCAAAGGGAGCGGAAGGGTCGAATTATTTCAACCTACAAGTCGCCCCAAAAGTACTGTAGGACGAAAGGAGGAGGAGGAGGGAGGGAGAGAGAGAGAGAGAGAGAGAGAGAGAGAGAGAGGAAGAAAGGGAAAGAGGGAAAGGTTTTTGTTCTTTTGCTTTTTTTTTCTTTCTCCTCCATCCCCTGCCCCCCTTTTCTAACGGGCCAACATGGACCCGGGGCCCCGGAGTCCCGCGCCGCGGCTGGGGAGAGCAGGTAAGAGTCTCCTCTCATCACTTGTTCACTTTGAACTTCTCTCACTCTCTTTCTTCTTCTAACAAAACTTTAAATGTGCACAAAGTTTGTTGTTTAGACGGAACACTATTTTCGTGGCGTTTGGAGCTGATTTCGTGTCCAAACAACTTCTGGGGGGAGTTTAAACAAATGTTTCCAGAAGTTTTCAAACCTGCTGCTTCGATGGTTGTGGACTTTTATGTGAAGCTTTGCGCTGAAGAATAAAAGTTTTCCAGGCAGTTTTCTTTGAAAAGTTGATTTCATTCTGAATAGTTTTATTACAAGTGTCACAGATTTGAATTTTATTTTATTGTTGCTGTTTAAACAGAACTCGTGTTTTGTAAACTTGTTGTTGAGACAGAAAGTGGCTGAAGTTGCGGGTTTGAACCTCCTGATGAAAATATCACGAGTCTCCTCGTTTGTGACCAGAGGTTGATGGTTCCAGGACCCAACAGGTTTCAAGGCCTACCGTCCTAAAAGCAGCGGGGTGTGAGTCCAACATGGACCTGGTCATGGCACCAGTCCTCCCATCATTTCATATTGCTGCCTGCTGCGTCTTCATTGATGACACGTCGTTTGTCATTAGCAGCTGCAGCAGCCTCTTTAGTTTGTGAAAGGTTTCCCCTCCAAAGAAGAAAACATGTCTTCACCGTCCTCATGTTTGTTTGGCACATTTCGATCAAACTTTGGTTGAAGCGAATGTGTCATCAAAGAAAAAAGCGGCTTCCATTTTTGCTTTTATTAATTTTTATTGCATTTATTTCCTTATTTACTGTAAAGTGGACCATACTCCTGATAAACGCAGAAAGCTGAGAGATTTTCTTCTTTCTTGTTATTGGATGATCATCTTTTTACCCGCAGAGGAACTCAGAATTGAGAGGAGGCCCTCCTCAGTCCTGAGGGCCCAGGGCCTCTGCGCACCTACAGCCTCTCCATCTCCTCTCACTTTGATACGTGCACGGGGTACAAAAGCGAATCGGCAGAGGAGTGAGCGTGGATCCAGCAGGACACCCCTTCCCCCACACCTCCCCCTCTGCTCCCTCCCAGCATGTGGGATGGATGTGCGTAAAAAGCGCGCTCGGCTTATTCATTGTTTTTATTTTAAATCACCGCAGAATAATTACAGACAATAAACATCATTAGGTCACAGTCGAGCCATTTCTTTTTTCAGATAAAATCTGAAACTTAAAACTTAAAATCTTTTCTCTGCGTATAGACCAAACTTGACCAGTCCAGCTTCACTAAGTATATATATATATATATATATATATATATATATATATATATATATATATATATATATATATATATCATACACTGTCTTTTTATTCTCTGCTTTTAGAGGTTGTTACAGTAAAAAAGAAGTCCACTCTGCAACAGTAAATATGGCGTCATGTCTGTGCGCATCGCAAGGGAGAGGAGAGAAGAAATGTGGAGTTTTGGAGGGATAAAGATGATGTTCTTATGTTTTGACCTCAGATGCTCCATCTTGTAACCCCCGGGGTAGTGGGGGTGATACAATGACCCCCGCGCTCATGACAGGTGACAGACGGGCTCTGAGCACGAGCCAAATGGAGACAAACGTGGCTCGCTTTTCACTCCACGCATACAGTATTTTTATTTATTAGTTATAACTTTTTCATATATTTCACAAATAAAATGCAAAACTTAGAGATAGGGGAGAGTTTCTCATTATGTTTACAGTCAGCGGGCGTGTAATAAACGAGCTGGTGGAGTTAACATGCGCTATTAATTTTTCATTGCTTTTTCCTTTCGTGGCTGATGCTTTTATGGTGGATGGAGGGAAGAGGAAGGAGGACAAGAAAGAGAGAGAGAAAGAAGGTATTTTAACAACAACACTGCGTTCAATTTGCACCTGATTATCACAACTCCACATCCTCACTAATGTCTATAAAAGAAGCTCTTCCTCCCCGTTTCCCAGCTCTGCAGAGGTAATGAAATATGGTAATGGATTTGGATTAAAATCGTCCTACCCTGATGGAAGTTTTGCTTCCAAATTTCCAACCCTAAAGCAACAACAATTTGTATACATGATTGATTGTGTTTGGGTTTTTTTTTTTTTTTATTGCTTGCATATTTAATTTCAATTGCAACGTGAGAGAGTCTGAGCAAATAACAAAAACACTCTCTGGATGGGATGGAGACGGAAACAAAACACGTTTTTGAACATTTCATTTAAATAATTCATGAAACTAAAACATAAAATGCACCATATGGTTAATAGTGCAACTTAGCCAAAAAAAAAAAAAAAAAAAAAAAAGTTTAATTTTTAAATCGGTTCCCTTCAGGTTTTGCTGCTTTAGGTGGTTTTGGTCAATCGTGGCCTTCAGGCCTATAAATATGAAGCTTCACTTTTTAAATTAAATCTGTTGTATTTATTCTTAAAATGCAAAACTTCGTTTATTTTTCACACCTTTGGCTTCAGTTTGAGACCACGTGCAAACCTTATGTTCATTTTTATTTTTTTAGGTGGTTAAATACAAAAAAAAACCGAGCTTTAAATGACAATTCAACCCGCATTTAGAGTTTAGACGACTAATGACGTAATGTTTATAATTTATTGAGCATCAACATGTTTCCAGTGTCTAACTCTCCAGGTAAATTGATGACTGCATGACTCCAAACGCATTAAACTCATGTTTATAATGCTCCAGCGTGTCTTCAGTTTGCACATGTGCGTCTTTGCTCACGTGCGTGCGCATCGGAGGTGCTCGCTGTCCGTCAATACGCCCCCTAGTGGTTGTTCAAGACCCATCTTCAAGAAAACTAGAGAAAAATCTAAACCTTTATTCTAATTTATGAAATAGTTTTGGTTTATAGGTGATTCTGGATAAAAGACAGTTATAGCTGTGAGTTCCTGCAGCACTTCCTGTCATCAGAACCCCTGGTTCCGCGGGGTGTTCTGTTCTGTGAGCTTCTTTGACACAATGAAAGTCAAAATGAACAAACTGAAATAATACATTAATAAATGTCCACATTGGAGATGGAAACATTTAACAGTGACACAAATACTATATTTTTATTTCATTTATCATCAGAGAGTCTTCGGCTTTTGGAGGGAAAAAGGATAAATTAGGATTTGCCTCTTTAAACCCAAACCTGCAGGTAAATAAATTGTCAATAATAAGAGCCATAAATTACAACTGCACCCCTACAAGGATTAAATATAAAAACATATTTATATTAAAGGAGTTCTGATTTTCCTTCAGGCTGTCTGTGAACCTCACATTATAGAGGAAAAGCTTTTTGACAAATTAAGTGCGTGTTTGCTGCATTGACACCCCCCACCCCCCAACCCCTTATTTATTTATTTATTTTTTTAGTTTGCAGTTGCATTTCATTAAAAACATCCGCAATCAATCAGATAATGAGAGAACGCATGTTTCATGTGTTTCCCCCTCAAGGTAAAGCTTTATGACTCCGGAGGAAGGAAATCAAAAAGAAATGATTTGACAAACAAAACACTTGGACGCTTTTTCAAAATAAAACCGAGTAAATATATTCAATCTGAAGGGGGTTATCTTTAAAATGTGACATTTTTTTCAAAGTGTACCATAGTCCCCTCCTTTGTGTTTTCTTCTTCCTCCACAGAAACGTGAACCAACGCTGTTTGACTTCTTTCCTTCATTTCTTTACGGCCTCGCTGCAGCTGAGCCTCATTTTTAATAAAACTCCCTTAATTAGTCATTTAATATTGACATGAATAAATTTGGAGCAAATGTTATAAAGGCATTAGCTTCTTCTTTTCATATTTATTTTTTAAATAATTCGTTAATTGAAAAAAAAAAAATAAAAAAAAAACGTCATTGTTTACTGTTTAAGCGCAGCGTCGCCTCATGCGGCTTCCTGATTGGTGGACGTGTCGAGCGCGCGGTGCGCCATTGGCTCCACGGGTTTGGCTCGGCCAATCAACGACCCCACCCTCCTGCCTGATCGTACCTGTGGTTGGTGGTGACGTCACGACAGGAGTCGCCCGCTGATTGGTTAGGCTCTGAGTGAGTGACGGGCAGCGTGTGGGTTAGGGTTCCAGCGGGCTGGGAGCGCGGGCGCTGTCCGCACGAGAGCAGGTCCTGAAACGCGCCGTGCGCCACCGGGAAGGCTGCAGGGGCGCAGCTCGCTCCTAACGAGCCCGTTTCTGCGCGCGCGTTTACCGCCAACAACTGCGTGTGTTCGGGACTTTTCTGGACTGCGCGTGGAGAAAAGGAGAGCTATTTGGACTTGACTGCTTCATTTTATTTTATTTTTTAAATTAAACTCGTCTCCAAACTCGCTCACCGAGCGGGAGTCTGAGTCCTGCAGCTGCGTCTGTCCACACAGAGACAGGCTGTCCACACAGAGACAGGCTGTCCACA
>NC_056500.1:40400809-40408824 GCF_014905685.2 Nematolebias whitei
AGGCTGTCCACACAGAGACAGGCTGTCCACACAGAGACAGGCTGTCCGAGAGACAGCAGACCTGAAGCTTCTCACTCAAACCACACTTTCTCTCCATTTACGCACGGCGCACGTTCTGCTGTTCCCACTTTCCTCCGCGTTGTCTTCATTTTCCATCTTCACCATGAAGCCTTCAGTATTAAAGGGACGTCATCCAGTGCTCACGTGAGAGTCACCTGCCGAGGACCTTTATTAAACTCAAGCCACGTGCAGAGGAGCACCCGCCGGACAGTGGATCTGTAACAAGATTTTTATTTTTATTATTTTTTAAATCGGACTGAGAGGAGGAGCAGTTCAGGGGTCACGGCCAGTGGACCGAGTCGGAGAGGGGTCTATTATTATTATTATTATTATTATTATTATTATTATTATTATTATTATTATTATTATTATTATTATTATTTGGGTAAAGTTCTGGGACTGACGCAACTTTGCGCACAGCTGAGGAGATGAGCTCCGGGTCCTCTGGTTCAGGACTGGTGTGTCCCGCCCCCATCAGGAGGAGGCTCGGTTTTGATTTTCTTCATTTTTTTCTATTTTTAAATATTTAACTCACTTTTTAAAATATCTTTCCCTCAAAACGATTCGTTAAAAAATACTTTTTAGAACACTAAAAATTTAAAAGTCGTTTCCTGGAGGAGACATTTTGCCACAGAACCGTCTGGCAGTTTAAGGACCCCCCCCCCCCCCCCCAGCTCCGCTGTTCCGATGGAGATCCACTGTAAACACGACCCGTTCGCAGCGATGCACAGTAAGTTCTGCTCATGAGTTCCCTCCTCTGCATGCTCCCACCTGCGTCCCCCCCCACCCCCCATCCCGAACTTCCACCACGTATGAATAGTGTCATCGAGCTGCATGCAGCGCGCGCTGCATGGTTTAGTTTTTGTTTTGAAGTTTATTTTTTGAACAACCATTAAAACCCAACGAGCCTCGGACAGAAACCAGTTTAGATTTGACCCACAGGATCCTGCTTGAATTTGTTGCTTCATGGACTCGTTTCAAATGAATTTCGTTGTTTCCTAAACATGTTTAGGTGTTTTAAAATGATGGTTTGACTGGTCAGAAATAATTTGGCACAATCCTTTAAATGGTTTGTGTTCATCTTGTTTATTTATTATTATTATTGTTGTTGTTTTGTCTGTTTTCTGAGGACGGGGTTAGATTATGAGTTCGGAGTTGGAGACGCGTTTTGTTGTGTTCGCTGCTTCGAGGAAGGATGGTGTGTGTGTGTGTGTGTGTGTGTGTGTGGGGGGGGGGGGTCCACTTGGCTGGACAGAGTTCTGATCAGGTTCTGATCAGGCCGAAGAGCACACAGGTCCGAGCCCGCAGCGCGCGCCTTGGCTCAGGGACACTCCGGCAGAGCAGCTGCTGCGTGGAGGAGAAGCTCAGGGGGGAGGTGTGTGTATGTGTGTGTGTGTGTGTGTGGGAGGGGGGGGGGGGGGCACAACCTGGGCACTCAGTCGTGACATGGCGGGATCGGCTTTGTTGCACCCTCTAAAACCATTTCAAAACACGACAATCTTTCTAAAAGATGCAACAAATGTAACATTTATTTATTTATTTATTTATTTATTTATTTATTTATTTATTTATTCAGCTATGTGTCTAAGACTTGAAAAACTGTCCACGGGATCCCTAACCTGTTAACTGACATAAATGTAATATTTTCTATCAAAATTTGATGTGTCAAACTAAAACAGTCTTAATAAGAAAAATAATTTGCTCATAAAAACAAGAGAAAGTGATTTTTGTTTTGTATCGACATTAATGCGCATTTCCGTTTTCCACTTTTTATTTTAAATTTTTTTTTTACTCAAAACGTTTTTAAACAGTCCTGCAAACACACACACACACACACACACACACACACACACACACACACACACACACACACACACACACACACACTTATTGGAAACGTGGAGTGGAAAAGAAAACATGATTCGTTCTAGTTTTTTCTTTTCTTTTTTTACTTTATTTTTTACTGTGTGTGTGTGTGTGTGTGCGTGTGTGTGTGCGTGTAAAGCGGAGCTAAAGTTAAGGATGTCGGAGCTCCGAGACGCTTTAAAACGATTAGAGCCAAAAAATATCAGAGGTCGGGAGGAATCGAGTGTGACGCGTGGAAATGCTGTGACTGGGTCGGTGTGCGCGCGCGCGCGTGTGTTAAGGGCCTAAAGTTCACCTCAGCAGGGTGCAGGCAAAATAAAACAAAATAATTATAAAATGTAAGATGGGTGAGGAATCCTGTCTTTTTATTTTCTTTTGCCACTTTAAGTTGAAAGCATTGAAAGCTTCTTTTATATTAAGAGTCAATAAAAACATAAATATTTGTGTTTTCCTGTTCAAAACGTTTTGTGAATCAACATCTTCTCACATGTCTTAAAGAACGATTTCTGTCAGGACTAACAATGTGGGAATATTTAAAATAAAATCTATTCCTGGTAATTGTGATGATAATGAGCTGAATTTCATAATCACATATTGTGATGGTAATGGAGGAATGCTGAATATTAAGTGTGCGCCGAAGAGGAAGCAACAACAAAAAAAAAAGAAAGTAGAACTGGCTCTTAAATACCAAAATAAATACTTATTAATTAATATACATAAATATAAATACTTATAGACTCGATAATAAAGAACAAGTCAAGTCTACTTTATTTATAAAGCACAATTAAAACAGCAGCTGTTACTAAAGTGCTTAAAAAAAGAGCATATTTAAAAAAAAGTTCCTTTTTGAAACATTTTACATAAATACTACGGCATAATCTTTTAATAGGAATTATTTTAATCAAGTTTTCTTGAGAAAGTAACCAAAAACACTATTGGTATAAAATGCACGATGCAGTAATGTGCTTCATCTGTATTCTTGGAGGCAACGTTCAGTCAAAAGTCGTTTATACGGCCTCTTTCTTTTTTTCTTCTTCTTATTTTCAAGGAATAAAAATATAAAGAAAAGCGAGAACAGTTCTGTTTTAGCCATTTTCTCCTGCCCCTGTATTTCCGAATCGTCAGGCCGTGACAAGAAGATGTGAAATGAAAGGTAAAAAAAAAAAAAAGGATAATAATAAAATAGAGGACAGAGGATGAAGACAGAGAAAGGGACATTGAGGAGAGACACAGAGAACCTGATGGAGCTTATTTTCTGGATGGGGAAGCTCCAATATATTCTGCTTTATCTCTGATTTTCCCTTCTCCTGGAAACAGTGAATCAATCAAACATTTACGAAGCTCTCTGGCTCTCAGCTCCGACGAAGAGTAAATAAATAAACCCCAGCATGGACGCATAATGACCGCCGGTCCCCTGGCTGTCTCCGGCCCCTCTCTGATTCAGCAGGATGAAAATGAAGCTGCTCTGCCAGCTCTGCACCCCCTCCAGAGAATTACAGCTGCAGCTTTGGAGAAAGACTCTCAGAAGCCAAAAGCTCTAATTTGGCACAAATCTTAGTGTCTAATTTGCAAAGACACCTTCAGAGCTGGCCCGTGTTGATTGAATTCCTGAGAGCTGGGAGTTCATTTGTCCAGTCTGGATGATGACTGGACTCCTCTGCGACGTCAGCGGATTACTTTCAACACAAGAGAATAAAAACTGATGTATTATGTTAAAGAAACCGCGTTCCAGCTAATGCAGCAAAATCAGACGATTTCAACGGGACGTTTTCAGAGAATAGTGCTCCAGCTGCTGATAAACAAACGTCTTTATGGAATATATATGTTTTTTTCCTACCTCTGCGTTTACCCCTATCAGTATTTATAGGCTGGGAAAATAAATTTCAAACACATAATCCCCCACACCCGACCCCCAAAAAATGTGAGTCTGAACGCCTAACAGGAAAATACACAGATAAGTGAATAAATAGTTATCTGGAGGTTTTTTGTGGGTCACAAGTCATTCCTCTCCATCTCTTTACAAAGCAAGGCGTATTTCATGCCCCGGCCCAGATAGGAGGGGTGAAAGGAACCATTTCATTTACTCTTATCTGAGAAGGGGGGAGAACAGTCGGGTTAGGGAGGGAGAGAGGGGTGAGTCTCTCTGCACATATACCTGTGAGGAGGACGTAGCTTTTATTTGTTGAAGGGTTTTGTAGGAACTAATAATAATAATGACAGGAGGGGAAGGAACTGCGCTCCTATACAGCATTTGCACAAAGATGGCGAGAGTGTAAAAAGATTTAAATTTGAGTATGTAGGTCAACTCTGAATGTCAGGAATGAGTAAATAGACGAACTGCTCCTTTAGAAGGCAGACCGTCTGTTCAGAGGCTTCATGGAGCTTTGTTGCATTTATTTCTGTTCCACCACAACTGGCTTCTAAAGAGGCAGCATGTCCTCATTTTGACTTTTTATTCCCTGCTGGACTAGAATTGACATTCTCCTGCAGGCCTAAAGGATGTTCGCAAGTCAGAGGACACAAAGTTGAGCACTTGCATGTCAAATTTCTTATATTTGCCAGATGTAATTGGTAATAAGCTGCAAAGTAAATTATAAGAATATTAAGTCAGGCTTTCTGCAGGTTGGAGGTGATGCTTTTGGCTCATTTTACCATTAACTGGAGACTTTGAGCACGCTCAGTTCAAATAATCCACAGTTTATAACAGATGATACACATCAAAACATTTACATCAGCCCGAAATTCAAATTGGGTTAAAGCAACTTTTTATGAGAGGACCTCGACTTAGGAGAGACATTTAAAATGAGCAAGCTCACCATTCAGGCTCGCTTCGAGACGTATTTACTTATAAAATGAATTTATTGCTTTTAGTTGATTTTTAACAGTTAAAGTAAACAGGATTTTGTTGTATTAAATTATTATTATGAGCTTTTATAGGAACTAAATGCTGCTGAGGAAATACTATCTTACTATTAACGATTTATGTGCTCAAATTATTTGAAACATTTTGATTCAAGTAAGTTTTACTCTCAAAGTTGAACGAGCTCAAGCAAATGTAACGTTGCATGTCTCAGAGCGTTTGTCCAAAAATAATGAACTTGTGTTATTTTTGTTTTACCACCATGACTCAAAATCTGCAGCATTTTGTCTCTAACCCTGTTTTCCATCCATGCCTCTCGATGTCCACAGCTCCAGTTTGTAAACCAGTCCCTCTGGTGGGAATCTATCGCAGCAAACACAACATAATCACGGCCGTTTCCTCCAGCTGCAGGAAGCATGGCTTCCAGTCATGAACGAGCTGTTTTCTGTATGTTAAGCTGCAGTTCGCCGTTTGTTTTTGTCTTCTACATTGAGGGGAAAAGTTTTCTTCAGTGAGATGCAGCTTTAATCTTGGAAACCTTTTGGCACAGCTCATGGGCTCATGTCTTTAAAGCTCATATTGGTTGATGACACGTTTAATCCCTGAGCCTCGCTTCAGTCCGACTCACAGGAGCATTGCATAAACAGGTGTTATTATTTTTTACATTGCTGTCTTTTGTGGAGAGTGATTGCTTTTCAAACGGTTCAGTCTGCTGCTCACGTCTGCTTAATGAGGTTCTTATATCTTTAGAAACATGAAATAAACCGAGGCGGTAAGGTGAACGTTTGGACGTTTTCATTTCCCTCTCTAGAATTCACGTTTCTTCATTTATCCACCGTGCGTTGAGCTGTCTGAGCTCGTAATGTTCTGCTGATGAAGAGAAGACGAAGAACAGGGGAGAGGTTCACAGGACGGCCCGCTGTTTGAGGCGGTATCCCTGCTGGGTCATGTGTTTAAAATCTATTGCCCCCACAGCTAAGATTAGTGTGTGTGAGTGTGTGTGTGTGTGTGTGAGTGTGTTTCCCCTGAAGACGTAATCACTATGGTAATACAAAAGCCGGTGGATTAAGTGATGGAGAAATTTGAGTTAAATTTACAATCTGTCTTTGGTGGTTTCATGTATTTACTGTATAAACAACAGGAGGGTGTGTTAGTTGTTTTTTCATGACAGAGTTTAGATTTGCTGATTTTAGTCGACATCTGGAGCTTCTCGCGGCTCAGCATCGAAAGAATATAAATAGACGTTTCTTCACCTGCAGCTCTTCATTCCTGTGGATTCTTGAAGCATCGTGGATCAAAATAAAAAAAATAAAAAAAATCCTGCATCCAAACATGAGACTTTCTTTTCTGTTTCTTAAATCTGCTGGTCAGAAATGGGAGTTCTTCCTGATGTGTGCCTCTCTGCGCTCCTGGCAGCTGCACAAGAATAATAATTTACAAAAACAGTCCAGAAAAACTTTGCTTCCTGAAGGTTTTTCAATTATGTTAAGCTCCAGTTTGCCCTTTGTTCCTCGCTCGTTTCTTGTTTATTTATTTATTTACATTCCTGCTACTCTTTCATCCCTACATCCCTCAGGAGGAATATTAGTGATATTTCTTATTATCGGGGCCGAGCCGAGGCCTTGGTCAATAATTAATTGAAATCCCTTCATTTGCTTGATTTTTTTTCTATCTTTGCTTATCCTGCCCTTGGTGAATTAGGGCAAAGCTGCTCTTAGGAGGAGTGCTGCAACTGTTAATAAAACGCTGAGCAGGAGAAAGAAGAACTGGGGCAGACACAACCTGAGGGATCAGTTCACAGAAAATGTTTTGTAGGTTTTCGAACTCGGACTCGTGTTCAGTGATGTTTGTGAATCGAGGCAGCTCACAGTGGCAGACTGCAGTTTTAACACATCTGGTCCAGCAGCAAACCACTAAAAGCACAGCATGGTGGTGCAGTGGTTAAAGTTGTCCCCTCACAGCAAAAAGGCTGCCGGTTCACCTCCCAACCTTTCTAGTTTCTTGTGCACACAAGGGTTTTCTCCAGATGTTCCACTTTCCTCCTACTGACCAAAAACCTGCATGCTAGGTTGACTGGTAACAAAATTGTCCCTAGTTGTGAGTGAGAGAGTGAAAGAATGGTTGGTTGTCTCATTTGTCTCTATGTGTCCCAGTGATGGATTTGTCCTGAGTGTCCCCTGTCTCTTGCACGGTGCCTGCACGAGGCACCAACTCCCTCCGCAAACAGAAAGGAAAAGGCGGGTAAAGAAAAGGAATGGATGCATAAACGCTTCAGTTTAACCATAACAGTAAAGATACTGCCTCACAGGACTGAGACTGTTGGAAACTATTTGGAGACACAAAACTGCAGAAAAACATGCATATGGTAAATGGACTATAGTGCCTTTTTATCATATCAAGATACTCAAGGCATTTTACACTACAATCTGTGCCTCATTTATCCATTCATACAGCATCCTATATCTATACAAAGCTAATTGAACAATTCATTCTAAAGAGACTAATCAGAGCTTTAGATCACATTCATACACACAAGGGACACACACCAGAGGCTATGAGGGGTTCAGTGTCTTGCCCAGGGACACTTCAGCAGGTGAATGCTGGTGGATTTGAACGCCCAACTCTTGCATTGGAGGACGACTGCTCTAACCACTCAGCCACAGCCGCCCCACAATATGTAGATTTTCATTTTGAATCATATTGAATAATACATTTGTGCATGCATGTGTTGCAAATGGTTTGGGACATTTCTGTAAATGACTTGCAGACTTTTTGACACAATTTAGTCACAAAATATTAAATTATGTCACTTTTGATCCTAATTTATTCTTTATTTCAGTCACAGTCATAATTTAGTTTCGTAAGCCCACCCTCCCTAAAGAGTCTCACAACTCTTGCACTTTCTGACTTACAGAAACAAAACTAAGAAGATCAAATAAGCCAGGTCCTCTGGATGGGTTCTTCTTTGTTGAAACATTTTGTCTTTTACCCAAAAGACTTCTTCAGTCTGAGAACTGTCTGAGACTTGTTCAGTCTGAAGACTGTCTGAGACTTGTTCAGTCTGAGGACTGTCTGAGACTTGTTCAGTCTGAAGACTGTCTGAGACTTGTTCAGTATGAGGACTGTCTGAAACTCGTTCTGTATTAGGACTGTCTGAGACTTGTTCAGTCTGAGGTCTGTCTGAAACTTGTTCAGTATGAGGGCTGTCTGAGACTTGTTCAGTCTGAGG
>NC_056500.1:40408834-40410256 GCF_014905685.2 Nematolebias whitei
GAAACTTGTTCAGTATGAGGGCTGTCTGAGACTTGTTCAGTCTGAGGACTGTCTGAGACTTGTTCAGTATGAGGACTGTCTGAAACTTGTTCAGTATGAGGGCTGTCTGAGACTTGTTCAGTATTAGGACTGTCTGAGACTTGTTCATTATGAGGACTGTCTGAGAATTGTTCAATATGAGATTGTCTGAGACTTGTTCAGTATGAAATTGTCTGAGACTTGTTCAGTATGAGATTGTTTGAGACTTGTTCAGTATGAGGACTGTCTGAGACTTGTTCAGTCTGAGGACTGTCTGGGACTTGTTCAGTCTGAGGACTGTCTGAGACTTGTTCAGTATGAGATTGTCTGAGACTTGTTCAGTATGAGGACTGCCTGAGACTTGTTCAGTATGAGGACTGCCTGAGACTTGTTCAGCATGAGATTGTCTGAGGCTTGTTCAGTATGAGATTGTCTGAGACTTGTTCAATATGAGGACTGCCTGAGACTTGTCCAGTATGAGATTGTCTGAGACTTGTTCATTATGAGGACTGTCTGAGACTTGTTCAGTATGAGATTGTCTGAGACTTGTTCAGTCTGAGGACTGTCTGAGACATGTTCAGTATGAGATTGTCTGAGACTTGTTCAGTATGAGGACTGCCTGAGACTTGTTCAGCATGAGATTGTCTGAGACTTGTTCAGTATGAGGACTGCCTGAGACTTGTTCAGCATGAGATTGTCTGAGACTTGTTCAGTATGAGGACTGTCTGAGACTTGTTCAGTCTGAGGACTGCCAGAGACTTTTTCAGTATGAGATTGTCTGAGACTTGTTCAGTCTGAGGACTGTCTGAGACTTGTTCAGTATGAGATTGTCTGAGACTTGTTCATTATGAGATTGTCTGAGACTTGTTCAGTCTGATGACTGTCTGAGTCTTGTTCATTATGAGATTGTCTGAAACTTGTTCATTATGAGGACTGCCTGAGACTTGTTCAGTATGAGATTGTCTGAGACTTGTTCAGTATGAGGACTGCCTGAGACTTGTTCAGTATGAGATTGTCTGAGACTTGTTCATTATGAGGACTGTCTGAGACTAGTTCAGTATGAGATTGTCTGAGACTTGTTCAGTATGAGATTGTCTGAAACTTGTTCATTATGAGGACTGCCTGAGACTTGTTCTGTATGAGATTGTCTGAAACTTGTTCATTATGTGGACTGTCTGAGACTTCTTCAATATGAGATTGTCTGAAACTTGTTCATTATGAGGACTGTCAGAGACTTGTTCAGTATGAGATTGTTTGAAACTTGTTCATTATGAGGACTGCCTGAGACTTGTTCAGTATGAGATTGTCTGAGACTTGTTCAGTCTGAGGACTGTCTGAGACTTGTTCAGTATGAGATTGTCTGAGACTTGTTCATTATGAGGACTGTCTGAGACTTGTTCATTA
>NC_056500.1:40410266-40414667 GCF_014905685.2 Nematolebias whitei
TGAGGACTGTCTGAGACTTGTTCATTATGAGGACTGTCTGAGACTTGCTCATTATGAGGACTGTCTGAGACTTCTTCAGTATGAGATTGTCTGAGACTTCTTCAGTCTTAACTGAGAATTGTTCAGGACAGTTTCTTGCTACCCACTATTAATAATTCGAGAAGAAAGCTCTACCCAAATTATTTTAAAATGTTCAAAATTCCTGAGAAACAAGAACATGTGACTCGTGAGAGCAAATTGGGATCCCTGAAGAACGTTGCAAAACTTTTCAGAAAACTTTCCATAATGTCATTTATCATCCTTCATTGTTGTAGCCCAGGGTAGATGTTGTAGGCAGCTTTTCTCAGCTTCAGTCTCTGTAAACAAACCTAAACTGTAACAATGCTTGACGTTTTGGTGATTTGAAGCACACTGTATCTATTTACTGCCACTGATTTTATCCTTCAAGTTCTCACACATCCAGTTTTTTCTTCCTCAGGACATGGTGGAGTGAACCAGCTCGGAGGCGTGTTTGTAAATGGCAGACCCCTCCCAGATGTGGTCCGACAGCGAATAGTAGAGCTCGCCCATCAGGGCGTCCGGCCCTGTGACATCTCACGGCAGCTACGGGTCAGCCATGGATGTGTCAGCAAGATCCTGGGCAGGTAAACACGAGCTCAGACACCAACATCTGTGCAGCTAGTTCAGTTGGCTGCAGATGTTGAGAATGTACACTTTCGACAACTGGAACAAAAGTACAAAGTGTTGAGTTGCTTCCTTGATAAAAATTTCTGCAAAGTCTTGTTTGGTGTGAAGTTTATCGCTACAGATTTTAAAAGTGGTATATCACATATTGCAGATTGATCAACAAAGTATAACAAATACATTTTACATTTTTAGGACCCAGCTCTTCTTCATTACAGATACAGTAGTATCTCAGTGCCCTATATTGTGCCTGCTTTGTTTTAAAGAAGAGTTTTGAAAGGCAAAATTTTGTTTCTATTTTTCCCTTTTCTAACTTCGATGAAGTTAAGGTGTTTTGTTGACTTGACCATTTTCCACAGCACAAGTAGGAAACAGTAATAAAACTCCCAACAAAACACATCTCTTTAATCAAAATGTAGACCAAATGTCCACTTGTTAGGAACATCATGGGTTTGGGAATCTGTGCTTTTGTCAACCAGACATTGTTAATGAGGAACCCGGTCGATGTGAACTTAAAAAATCAAACATGTTGCGAGGCAGAGAAAAATTAATTTGTGTGGCAAAGAGAAACCAAGAATGATACATAATACAGCCAATGTAATTTTTACAAAAACTAAAATATAAAGCTTAAAACCAGAAAACACAGAAAGCACAAGTCCTGACAAGTTTCTGGAAAAAATGGATATATTTTGGTGATTAATTTGATGTTTTGAGCTCTTTTTTGGTCTCAACCTTGGTTTTGTGTTGCTTAGCAGGGGACAACAAAATGGAGTGGTCACTTTACTCCCACAGGCCAGAAACAGACATATTTAGTTAATTGGTGGCCTTAAACTGTCACCATAGGTGAGAGAATGAGAGAGTGAATGGTTGTTTGTCTCGATCTGTCCTTGTGATGGACTGGAGACCTGTCCAGGACCCAGCCTGTCACCCAATGACCACTGGAAAGAGGAGCCAACTTCCCAGCAATCCTGCACAGATCCACTGCTGGTTAAGACATGTCAAGCTGATCCAGAGTCAGTTTTGATGTGTGCTTCATTTGTATTTCCATAAATCTGCGTCTTTGTCTTTACTTATCTTGTATTTCCTCACATTTTCTTCCTCTCACATTCTTTCTTATACTTTGCTCTTGCACTTTGACCTTCCCTGTCCCTCTATAAGCTGCATTTCCAGCCTTACCTCTTTTAATATTTCTTTGATTCTGCTCATCAACCTTTTCTCCGTCTGTCTGCTTGGCTTTTTCAAAGCTAAATTCAAGAACGAGTCCGAGCTCGCTCTGTCCCTTGGAGAAGAAAGGTTGACAAAAGGGGAAAAGATTCATCACTTTTGGGAATTAGCATCAAAATGAAGTGGTACCACATTTCTGCACAGTCACAAAAAAAAGAGAGAAAAGGTGAAGAATGGGGAAAAAAGACAAGAACAAGGAGCACAATCAAAAGGAAAAAATGGTGTGTTAAGGGAGAAGAGTGCGCCAAAAAGAGAAATGAATGGGAGACACAGAGACCATTTGTGGGGACGGAGGGGAAGGATTAGCAACAACGACCCTCAGCTATATCAAAAAATGTGTTGCTCATTGTTCTCCCGTGCCTCTCTTTCCCTTTTTTCTCCTGTCTTTCTCTCTCTATCTCTTTCTCTCTCCCCTTTCCTGGCCGTTCAACTCACTGAAGCGTTACTGTGGGGGGGGGGGTGGGTGGGGGGGGGGGGGGGGGGGGGGGGGGGGATCAAGGGGTGGAAGGAGGGAGGCTTGTTTTATCCTCTTCTCTCTGTCTCTTCAGTGCCAGCAGAACAAAAACCCCAACCCTCTACCAGCCTGTGTGTGTTGGCTCATCGTTGAGCAGGATATCAATAACCACGCTCGTTTATTCACCGATGATTCAGCTGTGAATAATTTAAACCGTCTTCCATTTGAAAATAGATTGTTTTCTCCGTTAGCTGTGTTTATGCTCAAGCTGTGAGGAGTAAAAAAAAAAACTGCAACACGTGAAACACACACAAACACACCATCACACACACACACAGAGTAAGAAAGACAAGGAAGTGCACACTTACAGGAACTCACATCTTCACGGAAAGGATTACTCTAGCGTACAGTGGAGGGAGAGCAGCAGGTTTAAGACTGACTGACAGCCTGCATCCACACACAACACCCCCCACCTCTTTTTATTTTTTTGCAAGCTGTGCAGAGCGTTCACTGTGCCCCCACCCCCTGCCCTCGTGCCCCCTTCTGCATGCAAATACATTCATGGGATAGCCATGGTGGACATGAAACGCTCAAATCATCCTGCCTCTGCGTCACCGCTGTGTGAAGCTGCATAAAACAACAACAACCCAGCAGCACCTCACAGAGCAAGTCAGGCTTTCAAACTATCGGGTCACAGGTGATGCAGTCACAGTAAGCAATTTAGCTGGCATGAAAATCTCCAAAGAACCACAGAACTACGTAACCAGAGGGGGTTTCATGCCAGCTGTATTTACAACTTTACTTGAAATTATAGAGAAGCTAATAAATCAGCCAAAAACACCCCCCAAAAACACAAGACAACACTAAAAAGTTGAAGATACCAACTTGACTGAGACTAAAATCAGCAATTCATTAGACACAACTGCTAAGACCCCTTCATACTGGACGATGACCCAAATATGTTTCTATACCCTACAGTTCCTATTATAACCTGGATGAATTTGGCATTCTGAGTGAAGGCAGTCACCACGCTGCTTTACTCCCAGTAGCTGCTGTGAATTTCTGCAGTCCTGAAACCCTCACAATACTTCATAAGTCAGCAGCACATTCATACCTTCCTCCTACATGGACACCAATGATTGCCCCAGACTTCGTCCTGGCCTGACCCTCTTGGACTGCATCAATATGAGGTCCTAGAAGCCCTTTTACTTGATAATACTACCCAGTGGTGTTGCAGTCTAGGTATGAGGCTAGTGTGGCCTATCTTTCAGAGCACGTAGGTACTTAGGCTCTACACCACATGCTGAAAAGCTGCTACCCTGCTCCATGATTAATATGCTCTTACCATGATGATAAACGACCACAAACTTGCCACAGACAAACCTTGGAACAATCACCCTCCATCACATGTAATGTAAAGCCCATTTCCAAAGACCCTTCATGGCCTTGCCCAGACTCTGCAAATACCACCGATATTCTGGCTGAATGTTTGACGTTATACTGGTGTGAAGGGGGCCTGAAAGGAAAAAAAAAACAAATCTTCAAAGTGATATCACCTGGATATACAGTATGTGTTGATTTGATGAAAAGTGAATTAGTCAAGACACTTTTTTAATCTAAATGCAACATTAAATGTATTTCTTGCACCACAATAATAATAATAATAATAATAATAATAATAATAATAATAATGTTTTTGCCCTTTTTCTCCTGGTTTTGAAGCGAGCTGTTGTATTTGTATCAGGAGGCTGATAAAACCCGCAGACTCAGTTCCTCAAATTTATCTCAAATGTTCAGCCACGTGTGTCAGGTTAAAGGAGATTGTGCCATTCAAAATAACAGGGAAGTTGGTATTAATAATATGAAATCTCCCTTACTAATAAACACAAACAACTAACGCTGTCTCGGGACGGCCTGCTGGGAATTCCCGAAGGCCTAAGGCTGTGTTTTGTCCCCCCCCCCCCCCCCCCCCCACCCACCCCCACACCCACCCCCACTTCTTCTGGACCTAAGACCCGCCCCTTTTAGGTCAAAACCAA
>NC_056500.1:40439667-40444200 GCF_014905685.2 Nematolebias whitei
CTTCTGCTATATATACAAGATACATGCTTATATATGTAAATTTATTGAACTATTGTTCATGAAAAATATGAAAACAGAAAATGTGGTTTAGTACAGTTGTACAGTCTGATGTTATTTTGGAATAAATAGTAATTTAACCTTGGCAAGGATTTTTCCACATTTTAAAGTGATGTTCTGTGAAATAGTTATCAATAGATAGAATCATGTCAGCCTCATAGAGTATGACAAAAAGAGCAGAAGTCTTCCTGCAGGCTAGGCTAAAGGCTTGGCTTAACAAGGGCCTGTTTGATATTGTATTTTAGGCTCTGCCAAGTCTTCTCAAAATTGTCAGAGTCATGGTAAAGAATACTCTTATGGGCCACATATACCAACAAGAGAGACACAGGAGATTGGCCGAAAAGAGTTTCGAATTGATTTACAAAAACTCAGTTATCAACGTTTTTTATGCACCGTCATGTTGGATTACAAAGTGGATGAAATTAAACTAGTTTTCATTATCGTCATAGATGTTTAAGCTGAGATAGAGCAAACAGTTTCCTGCTGATCGGAAATCACCCTGATTTATTAACTAAACTCAGGAGAAACATAGATTATTATTTGCCTGAAAGGGGTTAGAGATTACAAAACCTCTTAGAGTTACTTTGCTTTCTGTTCACTACATTACTCTGCTCTTTGTTTAAGACCAAAGCCTGCCACAAATGAATCTGTATTTTCAGAAAAATATAGATATTTGAAGTCTCTTACTCTTCACCTGTCTGTCATCCCTCCCCACACACACACACACACACTGACCTCCTGGACTAAAATAGGCTCTCAGGAACAGTTTGGAGCAATGAATTGACTCTATATCGGGGGATTTTCACCCTCATCCCCTTTTCTCTTTATATTTTTCTCTCTTTTCTAATCATTTGTGGGCTGCGACTCCTCAGAGTTCTTATAATTGTCTCGTTCAGTCCCTCAGCCTTGCAATAACTGCAGGATACGAGAGCTCACCGTCTAATACTGATACTGAGGCTATATATATTTGTGTGTATGTGCGTGTACGGGTGATACGACAAGCACGGCAGCGAGCTGTGTTTATATGAGAGGAGGGAGTGTACTTTTGAGAGATCAAGAAGGAGAGACGGTGAAAACCCAGTAATAGATTGCATTTGTATACCGTTTTCTCAGAGACTCCACTATCTATGAAGTCACTCAATTCCAAATCAGTTCCCTGGAGTCGTTTCAAGTCCACTAACTTCTTTCTCCACATCTGTCTTAGAGATTTTTATTATCAACCTTTGCCTCCAATCCTGCGTTCAGCCCTCTGGTACCATCCATTTAATTTTCCCCTCCGCTACATCAGCCAGACACACAGTTCTTTTTATTTCAAATTACTTCCTCACAAATAAAAACTCCAGCTGCAGCTTTTCTGACATCACTTCCCTTCTGTGCAGGGTTGCAGGAGTCACCGCTGGCTAACGGACATGGCCACGGCGGGCGGGACTTCCTCAGGAAGCAGATGAGAGGGGAGCTGTTCTCGCCGCAGCAGATCGAGGTATTGGACCGCCTCTTTGACAGACAGCCATCATGTCCAATCCAATCCACCACTGAGCTCTATGTGAGCCCTGACTCTGGCAAGGTAAGGGCGAGGCATTGGGCAGGCTCGGCTCAGACAGACTCATGGGGACAAAGCTAAAAGATGCTGACATGACTGTCATGTGCAATACACATGAGAAGTTCTGCTCGCATCAATTTCACCTCACGTTATAATGTTTATGGCAACATCATGGACCAAAGTCTTGTTTGGTCACTAAAGCCTGATTTATCGTTAATTCTACAGCTTAAGAAATAAATTTATGTTTGTAGCTCCTTCAGTAAACACTGCAGCCTCACTGAGTCGCTGTACCAACAGATTTAGTCCACTCAAAGCAAAACAGTTTCATATGTTGAGCTGTTGTTGATTTGACCTGGTCTCTGTTTGGAGAAAAGGCTCACGTCTAACTGGACTGATGAGCTAACAGCTAGTCCGAGTGCATCAAAAGACCAAGGTGAGCGGTTGCCGTCTTAAAACAACTTCAACTTTTTTTTTTTTTCAGTTTTAGTGTGAAAAAAAAACCTTCAACCTCAAAGATTTGAAGATGCTTCATGCAAATGCTATTTTATAAATCTTTACATTGCATTCAATTTGGCATTACATGACAAATACATGTTGGTTATTTACAACCACAAAAGCAACCGCAGCTAGCAGTAGCACGTCCGATACAGCCTGATGGGTACTTTCATCATGAGTATCTAAGGGTTTCTGTCAAAACTGGCAGCAGTGCAGCGGTTTATAAAACAACATTTGCATAAACTGCTGAGAAAAAGATTGAAGTTATTTGACTCAACTCAGACCAGCCATTAGCTCATCAGAGGACTCTATTTCCTAAAATGGAGATGGTATAAAAATTAGCTTCAACAATTGAGCAAACAATTGTTCATAACCTTTTCTAAAGAAAGGGGCTTTAAAATATTTTTGGATAATCTTCTTACGCATTAAACACACAATCAACAAAAATGAATTCAGGTACAGTGGACACATTCTTCTTCTTTTTTGTTCTGTTGTTCCCTCAGGGGTCGCCACAGCGAGTCATCCTCCGTCTCACTCTGTCCTCACTCCAACTCCATGTCCTCTCTAACTGCATCTTTGTCTTTTTCTTGGCAGTTGCATTTCTAACATCCTTCTACCAATATACCCACTGTCCCTCCTCTGGACATGTCCAAACCACTGTCCCTCCTTTGGACATGTCCAAACCATCTCAGTCTGGCCTCTCTAACTTTATCTCCCATTTGTTCAACCTGAGCTGTACCTCTGATGATCGCATTCCTAATCTTCTCCATCCTTGTCACTCCTAAGGAGAACCTTAGCATCTTCATTTCTGCTACTTCCAGTTCTTTCTCCTGTCTTTTTGTCCATGTCTCTGTCTTCAGACCATACAACATAGCTGGTCTCACCACTGTTTTCCTTCGACCTTTGCGGACACCCTTTTGCCACAAATCACTCCTGAAACTTTTCTCCATCCACTCCATCCTGCCTGGACTCTCTTCTTCACCTCTTTACCACACTCCCCATGTTCGTGGACAGTGGACCCCAAGTACTTGAAGTCCTGCACCTTAGTGACCTCTGCTCCTTGTAGCCTCACTGTTGCACCTCCTCCCTCTCATTCACATGTACTCTGTCTTACTTTCATTCCTCTTCTTTCAAGTGCATACCTCCACCTCTCCAAGTTCTCTTCCACCTGTTCCCTGCTCTCATCACAGGTCACAATGTAACACGACACTAAACCCATAAAATCAGAAACTGAAAGGCTTTTTCACTCTTTACCTATCAGTTTACTACTGGGATAAATTCAAAATGGGTAGACAACATATTTAGCTTTTAACTAGTAGAAAATAAGTGTTGTAGACCAAAAACAAACCATAAGACACGAGTGAATGATAACCAAATAAATAACCAATACTACAGAATGACAGCAGACTTTTTATTATTAAAAATGGAAATATTTGACTCGCACTGATACAAATTGTTTACCTTTCTTGGGTTATGAAGAAAAAAAAACACAGAGAAACTGAGACATATTTACGGTTGAACAATTTATCTTTTTAATGTCTGTATCAGAAATGTTACATGTAAACCAGTGATGGTGCAGTGCTGAAGCTGACTAATCTCAGTAGACTTAACTTTATCAGAAACGTTTAAAACACATTCACGAACAGATCAATCAACTCATGGTGTCTGCAAGTCAAATATAATCTGTTGCTTCGTCTTTGCTTTCAGTTAAAAGCCTGCCTGCTATGCCTTGCCATGCCACGTCCATGTTAACAACATTCACCATGTTGCACAATAAAATGCACAACTCTACATTCATCCCCATTATTTACTTTCCTGCGGCTCATTGGCTGACTGCTCTGAAAATGTAACCATCAAGTTGTGTTTTCTCGTTTGGCCCGATGCACCGCTGTGACTTCCTGCGCTCTTATAGACCCTCAGATGAGACGCAGTCAGTCGAGTTTATCGACGCTCCTATAATCCTGACACACTGCGGGGGTTAATGAGTATATTGACCCGCCATTCAATATGACCTCACTTCCTGCTGCTTGGTGGACAGTGATGGAGCTATCTGCATGCTGAAGCACGTGGAAATGAGCTGCAAATGTGTGTGTGCTTGTGAGAACCGGTGTTCATGTCTAAATTGACCTCCAGGCCAGTTTGAACAGTAAAAAAATGTCAGTCTGAGTGGAATGGACAGGTGTAAGAGGTACTCTGAATATCAAAATGACAGCACACTATTGTTGGTATTCTGTTTATCTTTTCTCTGATGTTTTCTTCATGTAGCTTGCCACTCAGTAATAAAGGTATAGTTCAGAACTTTTGAAGTGGTGTTCTGTGGAAAGAAATGTGCATGTAATATCTTACCTGTTGTAGGCAGTTCAATTGATCTCTGTTTGGAGGACGATAAGATAAGATAAGATAAGATAAGATAAGATAAGATAAGATAAGATAAGATAAGA
>NC_056500.1:40444210-40454227 GCF_014905685.2 Nematolebias whitei
GATAAGATAAGATAAGATAAGATAAGATAAGATAAGATAAGATAAGAACTTTATTGATCCCGCAGGAAATTGTTGAATAGGGTTTAGTTGCAGTCAATGTAATATACAACGCCAATCTCAGAAATTCATGCAAACACTACTTTAGTGAACCTTTACGCTGCCATCAGTTTTGCATTACACAGTAGCTCCAATATAAATAATAATAAAAAAAGTTGTGATATTCCTGCAGGAAGTGCCCCAGGATGCACAAGAAGGGCTAAAGCTAGCTGCTGCAGAAGAATTTCACGATAGTAACTGTACAATGTAAACCTGATCGTAATGTGAATATTTATAAAATGATGTTTGCATCAAACTTTTGAGGAATAGAGGACTGTTATAACAAATGAGTAATTTAAATTGTGTCTAAAATGACTAAATGAGAGCAGGTGAGAAAAATACAACAGAAGGCCAGCTGTTTCAAGTAAAAACAGGAAGTAAACAGAAAATACGAGGTAAAACTTTTCAGGAAAATTAAACTGGAAGCAACAGGACAGGATCTAGAACAACAAACTAGCAAACATGACAACAGAACAAATAATGTAAGAGAAGAACAAACAACAGAACCGTAACTCATGAGAGACTGGAGTTGGTTGAAGAAGCAGCAGTCCACTCTTGGCTCCACTGTAACCAGCCTTGAGCTCGTCAGTGTAGTCATAATTAAGCTTCATTTTTTTCAGCATGAGAACATTTAGAGCGGTCTACAACACTTACAATCATAGTTGTTCATGCCCTTTCTACAGAAACCCACTACAGCAGAGCTGAAGTGTTCAGAATGATTCTTTTGTTCAATATTTAAAACCCTGTTTTAGTTCATTTATTTGTTTTTTAGTCAGTGTCAAGGACAAAGGGGTAATCTCCCCTCTAGACGTTGCAGAACATAAAAGCTCAAACAGGTTGCAGCCTTGGACCTACAGGGCAGAGTTCGGCTGTTTAACCCTTTCACTTCCATTTGACCGGCGGGGAGTGCAGTGAGACAGGCTGAGAGGTTGACAGGTATTGGCTGCTGAAGAGCTATAGACTCAACACCATAATACCCACAAATCCTGGGTCAGTGTCCCGTCTGAGCCCGGTCAAGCCAATGAAGTCTAGGTTTGGGGTTGGGACTTTAAAATCCGGGTCACGCTGGGGTCAAACTGCATTACAAAGAAACCCAAGCGCACACATCTCCACCTCCCCCACTCCGTCTTTTTTTCCTGGTGGGGATGATTGACAGGCACACCCTTACCACTGACACGCTGACAGCTACAGCTCAGCCTCTTTGGTATGTGAGCGAAGGTGTGTGTTTGTGTGTGTGAGCTGGTAATGGTGGGGTTATGGTCAAGGAGGGTCAGCCTGCGTTGTGACTGACAGTCCTTGAAGAAGTCCTGCACATTTGGCCTGAGTGGTGATGTTGTGTGTTGGGGTGTCTTTTTGCTATTTATTTATGGAACAAAGCAAAAAAGGTGGAACGAGGAAGACAAAGGAAAGTGTTACAGGGTCACGCTTTTAAATTAATACTCTGTAATTTAGTTTCTCGCTGTTAATATTTGCTGCAAATAAACAAGGACATTATTGTCTTGGATTAATTTCACCTAAAATCTAAAGAGTAAATTTACTCTCGAGCAAAATGTTCTTCAGTCTGTCTGAAGTAGCAACCTTTTCTTTATATTTTCCCGTAACAAGCTGTTCTTTTATCTCAGCTTCCTCTCTTGCTCTTGTTCCCCTCTCCCTGTAGCCTATTAAGCTTCAGTATTAATTTGTGTGCGCGCTCGTGTGTGTGTGTGTGTGTGTGTCTGCAAGTGTGCCTGTCAGAGAGAGTTCATTTGAATTTCCCTTCAATCACTTCTTATTACTCAGCTGATAAATCAGGAGGGCTAACGGCGCCCTCACCCATCTGCGCCGCTCCGGGTCCAAGTGCACATCTCATCACCAAATAAGCTACACAGAGACAGAGAAAAGGAAAATCATGATTATGATGGTATTTATATTTAAGACAAATAGGTTAAAGGGGTAGAAGTGTTAAAATATATAAAGATATTTCATAGAAAATGAGTGGGTTAGTGCTATGTTTGTGTCACTTAGATGTGAAATATAAGGTTATAGATGTGAAACAGCATATTATTTGCATATAATGATAATAATAATAATGTGTTATGTATAGTCATCACTGTATGTTCCCATACAATGCCAAATTTGGCTCTCTGCATTTAACCCATCCACCACCGGGTGGTGCAGTGGGCAGCTGTTGAGGCTGCTCAGGAAGCATTTGGGGATAGGGTGTGCTGCTCAGAGACACCACGAGATGTGCAATGACTGGGGATTGAGCCTGGGGCTTTCGGGTCCTGGGTCGGCTGCCCTGCCTCTTCACCATCTCAGCCCCTGAGATAAAAGATATAAAAGAGTTTATTGTGGCAGCTCTTTTCTGCAGGGGTCACCACAGTGAGTGAATTTGCACAAAAGATTTGGCAATTGTTTTTGCCAGATACCCAGCCTGACGTAACCTGAAGTCGAACCTGTAGCCTCTGGATTATGAGACCACAGCATTGATCACAGAGCTACCTCAGACCCCATTTAGTATTTTACATTGATGCCAAATTGCTGGTTTTTGACCTAAAACTTTTAGAGATTTTTTGTACAATTACATTACAGGATTGTGAAGCACTTTGAGAGTTTTGATGCAGTTCAGAGTTTAAACGTGATCTATAAACCTCTGAAACCCCTCCACCATTTGCCTATTTAGTATTTCTTAAACCTACTGTGGAGTCTTTGTGTTTTCATATATGACAGCATCATCTGCATACATCAGAAACTGAGCATCCTTCCAACTTTCAGATAAATTCACGTTCAAGCAAAAAAGTTAAGGCCGCGAAAAGGGAGCCTTGTGAAACACCCAGTCACTCTACTGCAAATAATGTTAAGTTGTACAAATCAATATTTGACTTAATTTTAAAAAGGCAGCTAATATTTTCACTGAAACGTTCGTAGATTTTCTTGCCTCTCCCTAGAGTTATGGTGTCTGTCTGAAAACGAATATCTTCTCCTCTGCTGCCACGCTCAGTTTGAGTCCAGATAAATTCCTTCCCTGACAATCTCTGCCTCTGTCTGCGGGCCACAGAGGGAATTGTGTTTGTTTATAGTCGAGTCCTTCCCATCAGGAGTACACAAGACAATGTGGCAAGAGAGAAAGAGAGACGGGCGGGGAAGAAATAGGGAGCTATTTGCAGAATGGAGAAAAGGGGAAAAACTATTATGCAAATTGTGAAAGCCAGCAGGGCTAGTGTGTATGTGTGTGTGTTTCACAGAAACGATTAGGGCTCATCTGTTATTGATGTGAGATTTGGACTAAACTGTTACCTTACAATATGTGAGGCAGCAGAGCAGGAGATGGCGAGAGACTCGGTGAGACATAAATCATTAAGAGAGCTGCTATTAGAGACATAAAGCGCTCTGATCACGTTTTAGAAGCTTGATTTACTTTGGTCGTTTTTTTAAATCTAGCTGGCCTGCATTTCAGATATAAAACAAGTCCAATATGTCCAATACATATTGAACATTATTATTGATCTTGTTTATCTTATTTATTTATATATTGTTTTTAACATTTAGGAACTTTCTATGTGAATCTTTTTATCTGTTGCTGCTGTTACACTTGAATTTCCCAACCGTGGGACAATAAAGGCTGTTTCTATTCTATTCTATTCTATTCTATTCTATTCTATTCTATTCTATTCTATTCTATTCTATTCTATTCTATTCTATTCTAAAAATTTCTACCAGCAAAGCAACCAAAACAAGCAAAAGGCTTGCACGTGTTGTATATTAAGAAGTAAACAGAGTTTTCCAAACTGTCTTCGTAGGACAACTACAGTTTACTTCTTCAACCTGTTCTAGTTTAAAAACAATACAAAAATAGATTTTTACTCTTTGTTCATATCAAAGTAAATCAAAGCAGTTTTGTGCGTTATATCGTATATCAATCTGTGGGTGAGGCCTCATTTGGTAAAATATTACCGGACAGTTCTGGCTGAGTCGTTAGAGCAGTCGTCCTCCAATGCGAGAGTTGGGGGTTTGATTCTACCAGCAACCACATGCTGACGTGTCCCTGGGAAAGACACTGAACCCCTCATTGCCTCTGATATGTATCCCATCAGTGTATGAATGTGATAAAGCTCTGATGAGTCTTTGTAGAGATCTAGTAGAGTGCTGTATGAATGGGTAAATGAGGGCACATATGTTGTAAAGCACTTTGAGTATCTTGATAGATATAAATGTGCTATATAAGTACAGTCCATTTACCATTTTACTTTAGTAAAATACATTATGAGTTGAGATGAGTCAGTTATGCAAAGGAGCCCTGCAGGACTCCTTCCCCACTGAATGTGGACATAGGAAGAGTTCCAGATGCATGTATTTAATGTCAAACAATAATCTTTTCCTAAATCCAACCAAGTAGGTTTGGTCCCTAAACACAACAAACACTGGAGATTTTACATCATCCGAGGTGAAACAAACTCATGGCTGCTTTGATGACTCTTTTGTTGGGTGGCATTGAGATAATTTTTGTTCCCCATCACAGAGCAAAGGGGGGGGGGGGGGTTGGAAATACCCTCATCCTTTCATGTTGTGAGTGTGATAACATGAAAAGCAAGTGTACTGACTTCCATTTTGATGTGGGCTTGCATCTAGGCGTAAGAAAGGTCACCATCTAAAATTTAAGAATATATGTAAACCGACCACCCTGATAATTTGAAGATACTATGCTTTCTTTATATTGCTTAAAAGGATATGATTGGGGCGGCCGAAGATGAATCATATCTTTAATCTCTTAAGGGTTACTTGCATTCTCTTTTCAATTCCAGTCCGTAGAAACACTCATCTTGAAAACTACAAACATTCACTATTCAAATCCCTCAGTGATGGGGGGAGGGGTGGGTGTTGGTGTACCGCTTGTTACATGTGGTTTCCCGTAACTATAAAGTCAAACCTGCACTTTGGCCACGTTGGCTGGTGCTGTTCCACTGAGTCCAGTTTTAGGAACCAAACCCATGTTAAAGGACATATTTCTGGATTTTGCGCATTCGGTTACTCTCACCAGGATTTCAGTTATTTGCACGTCCCAAAACAATCCTAATTTCCCACCACTGTCCTCTTAATCTGTACTCCTAACTGCAGAATTCTCAGCAGACTTGTTTTATTGGATTTAGTTACAGTTACATGTGTGAATTACTCTGTAACAGTTTACACCCGGTCCAGATCCCTCTGCCATCTTTTCATGTAACGCTCCATGCCCAACCCTCCCCTCCCAGTCCAACCCGTCCATGGCCCGGCAGCTGCGTCCCTTTCCTTTGATGAAGGCTGATGGTGCTGTATGAGCGGTGGAATTGACAACATTTACGGGCACGAATGAGAATGATCCATCTTCCTTAGTGGGCCTGTCACCCCACTGGCCAAACTTCATCATGACCAATTACCACAGCAGACCCCTTCTTCTCCGCCGGTGCTGCAGCCAGGCCTTACACACAAATACACAGACACATTAGACACTATTATAATGAGACAGCATAAAGTGGGGGTTGTACAGGGATGGCATGTTTGATACGTAGAGGAAAATCCTGCAGGTTTGACGAGAGCAACGTCTGAGAGGAAAGAAGACTTAAAAAGTGTTTGAAGCCCGGCGAGGAGCAGAAAGAGAGATGTGTGAGGTGTGCAGCGTAAGCTCTTACTCGGCAGGTCACAGTCCAGTGGTTGTGTTGTGTGTTGACGAGCACAGGGGTGTTTAAGAGGTCAGTGAGCACAAACAAACGCCTACACCTAGGCCTTTACACACACAGATGCAGACACATTAAAAGGGTCAGTGCGAAACTCTCACCTCAGCCCCTAAAGGAAATTCTGATTGGTGTCATTAGTGGACACACGCACATGCACGCACGCACGCACGCACACACACACACACACACACACACGCACACACACACACATGGAGTGGTCAAGCAGTAATGCAAGGGGGGGAAAGGATAAATGCCATTTATTACAGAAAAGTGATTATTTTTATTCAGTTTAGTATTATTTTAGGAATTTGTGTATAAATTGGGATTTAAGTTTTTATTTAAATGTTAAAATAAGCAGTAACTTATAGTTTGCATGTATCTTTTAGATGCTTGTTTTGAAGCAAATTATTTTTGTTCATGCAAATATGACGTTGGTGCATTTGAAGTTAAGTGGGTTGGTAGAAATATGCCAATGCATAAACAGAAGGTAAAAATAAAATTGGTACCTCTTTACAATAAGGCTCCCCTTATAGATGGCTAATAAATAGTTTATAGATATGTTATTAATTCCTCTATAAACACTTTATAAATAATTAATAACTGCTTATTATGCATTAATTAAGGGTGACAGAGACAAACCTGACGAGTTTGTTGCCAAACAGTGAGCCAGATCTGTTAACCTATATATTTCATCTAGAGTTGTTATATTAAACATTTCAGACTAAGTTACTACCTTGTAAGAACAATAAGCATTTGTAAACCTATTTTTTTACCATTTGATATTGTACTTTATCACTGCATATTTTTTATATATGTAGATAGATATTTATAATACAGTGTACAATACACTGTACAGTACAGTACAGTACAATATTATATGCTAAAAAAAATGCTTATTGTGCTCACAAGTCTGAAATGTTTAATATAACAACTCTAGATTAAATATATAGGTGAACAGATTTGGTTCACTATTTGGCAAGAAACTGGTCAGTTTTGTCTCTCTGTCACCCTTAATTAATGCTTAATAAGCAGTTATTAATGATTTATCAAGTGTTTACAGATGAATTATTAATGTAACTATAAGTTATTTATTAGCCATCTAAAAGGGGAGCCTTATTGTAAAGTGGTACCAGAAAATTATCCACCAGCCTTAGGAATTCATTGATATACTATAGTTAAACTTTTTTTTTTGTTCTTTTACCCACATAATGACAGTAGAGGCCTGTTAACTCAACTATTGCTGTTTTTTGTACAAACCTTACTAATGACCCTGAGAAACAAGGACTTACAAACTATGGTAATTTAAAAAAAAAATCATTATTACCATTTAATTTTTTTTAAAACAATTACTAAGAGAATGGAAATCATTTTGAAATTATTTTGACTCTTTCCCCACAGTCACAGTTAGGAGAAGTTAGATCCACAAATACAGATAAACACGAGGAGTATGAGTATAACTTTAAAGATTTAATGACCAAAAGAAGCTAAAAACAAATAGGCTGCAAAAAACACAAGGAAATACATTGAAACTCAAGGACAGCCAGGGTTTGAAACCACAATAACAGACTGTGGATGGACTGGGAGAAGAATGTTAAGCATGCTGGAGTTGATTGGGAAATGGATGCAGATGAGGCTGATTGGGATGCAAGACAGATGTGAGGAGATGGACAGAACTGGGAGAAACTGACTGAGGGAAAAGAAACACACACACAAAAGAAACAATTCATGCAAGTTAACTTGGTGTGGTGACTCCTGACAAGGGGAGAGATGAAATGAATAAAAAACACAAAAACAACAGTGAATGAACAGACAACAACAAACACAGATACTGAGGATTCCTACAGCCTTCACATGATAAAATTTCAGACATTTCAGACTTAAATATCCAGATTTGTGATACTATTTTCTAATATTTTTGACATCCAAGTACAAATATTTTCTGTGCATGTACAGTAGATTGTACACAAATTATTGATAGCAGAAAATAACACTTTTGAAATTGAACATTGCATTTTTCTTATGATTTAATGGTTTTTATCACTGTAAAAGCAATTTTCAGTACAACCTGACATTAATTTGTGAAATCATGTTCTGATTGAGAGTAAAATACAAAAAGCAGCTTATGTTTTAGGATCATTTCTAGCTCATCATCTGTAGAGTCTGCAACTTATTTTGTTAGACATACATTTTTAGCTCATATGTGTACGTTCACAGGGTGTCTTACAATATAAACCATTAACTCTGACTATAATTTCTCAATATTTAAACTTTCCCTCCAAGTTTAATAAAATCAGAGCTGTACTGTATTCATATGTTTTTTATATAATAAATCTGGCAAACCATCTGAGCTATTTATTTTTAGAAAATCAAACATTTATCTTTAACAAAGGTATAAGTCTAGAAACTCACACATTTTTCCATCCATGCTCTGTTTTCCTTTTTCTATAATTAAAATGATTTTTTCTGCTTTTTGTTGTTCACTGTTACTATAAGGTTGCACATGCTGACACACACACTCACACTCATGCAGGCAGTTAAAAATCAAGCCATTGATCTGCCAGAAACAAAGCAGCCTTCAGATTCCTCTGTGGTCAATCTGTATAAAGTTAGCCATTAGTGTCGATACCATCATTCTAAGTTACCACACTGACTCGCACACAATCACAGGTCTGGAGATGAGGATGGATGGGTCATGGCTTTAAGATGGGGTCAAACACAGGTGAGCTTATAGTTTTTATTTATCCATCCATCTGACTGTACTCTGGCCTGTTTGTGTCAGTGTTACAGCATCTGCTTCTCTACAGGAGCACAATGATTCAGAGGTCATGCTATAATTTATTTTACACATGTATTGTTGTATTTTAGCTCATTTAGGAAATAACAGTGGGGTTTTTAAAACAGAAATCTGTAAATTCTTGTGATTTACTTTAATTATTGGAATTTTCCTCCCAATATTCTTAATATGTTTCTCAGTGGAAGTTGTCACAGTTTGAAAAAGGTTTGGACCCAGGAATGCATAAAAAGAAACCAAACTTTATTTACACAAACCTACAGAGGAACCAAGGAATGAGCACAGAGAGGCACAAGTTTTTAAGGAAGCACAAATAGACTAAAAAGCTTAACAGGAGCCAGATTTGGTGTGAGAACCGAAATAAAGCTTTGCTTTATGTCAGCATATGTAAACAGGGGTTGATGAGGAAGTGGAGACACCTGGGCTGAATGACGACTGAGAACAGGTGAGAATGGACAAAGCGGGACTGACGGACAGAAAAGTGACACGCAGAAAAAAGAAAATCAGACCGATCAGAATAAAGATACACATAATGTCCCAAAAAGGAATACAGTAAACCTAACCATGTACACACACATACACACGCACGTACACGCAAAGAAACAAAATAAATACAAAAAGTAACCAAAATTCACAGATTCTGACAGAAGTACAACATATTATATCAGCTGTACATGTACGTGTAATGTATGCCTGGTATGGTTTGAGGGAAACCACCACTCTTTTTTTGATTATTATTCACTTATTAGTGTAGTACTTTTACTACAAACAGGCTGGTTTTTAATCATAAAAATCTGTTATCATTTTATCTTGTTGGCCAATAATTGTGTTGTAATCTACATTGGGGGCTCGTCCGGGATAGCGGTGTTATAACACCACTAGTTGTAAAGCTAGGAATGGCACATGTAGAAAATAAACATTTAATTTTTTCTTATCTTTATTAAACCTTTTATCTATCAGTAGTGCTTTAGGGGAGCTGAAACCTTTCTCAGGGAATAAACCCTAATCAGGTAGACAGTAAATATACAATTCTTTGCCACTTCCATCTCTTTTCTGTTTGTGGTTTTGAACATCTGTAGTGTTTGTGTGGTCAAGGCTTTTGGAGCATGTGTATGTGCTGAGATGATCACAGTTCTTATTGTTGTTGGTATCTGGGGAGACAAGAGGCTTTGTGTCAGCCGTGGTCTATGTAATGCTGCTGTCTGTGTGTAAATATGTGTTTGTTGTGTATGTTCTGTGTGAATGTGAGGATGAGAGGGTGACGAGAAAGTGCGGGCTGATCCTGTGGTTATAGACTGTTGGACTTGGTTGTACAGTAAATCCCTGTCTTTGTAAACAGATCGATAAACTCTCAGCTGTAGGTGTGTTCCTGCGTGTCAGTGTGTGTGTGTCAGTGTGTGTGTGTGTGTGTGTGTGTGTGTGTGTGTGTGTGTGTGTGTG
>NC_056500.1:40454237-40480941 GCF_014905685.2 Nematolebias whitei
TGTGTGTGTGTGTGTGTGTGTGTGTGTGTGTGTGTGTGTGTGTGTGTAAAGCTTCTTTGCTCTTCGCTGTGAGGAAGGTGGAAATATGGTGAGATATAACAAACAGATTGATCACAGCTGCATGCAGCACTGGGCCTTCATGTTATATCCAACACAAAGGATAACTGCTTTAATTTGTTGTTTAATAAATCTATTCTTCCTCCACTTTCTGCTTCTTTTCAGACATCAGAATACTCGGCCATGGCCTCACTAGCAGGCGGACTGGACGAGATGAAGAACAGTTTGGCCAATCAGAGCGCAGGGGCTGAGTTAGGAGCTAACGTGTCCGGTCCACAGTCCTACTCACTAGTTCCAGGTAAAACCAAAGCACTCTACTACTACTTTTCCCTGAATGATATTTTGGCTCTTGTTTCAGACGTTGCTATCAACGTGTTCTTTAAAAGATTGTCAGGATATGTGGAAGTGAGTTTGTGTGCTGTAGTTATCAGTAGTCAAGTGTCTCACCTGCAATAGATAGCTGTCAAAGCAATCTTAATTCTAAAAATCAGAGAGAAATTCATATAAATGATTAACAGAATGGGGCTGATTCCAGAGAGAATGGCTTTGGAAATAATTATAACCTTATTTCAAAGTTTTGCTGTAGATTTCTATATCACGTTATTTTTGTATTCAGTAGTTACATATACCGCTATATTTAACATGAATGTATTGAAACATGGAACATGTTGCAATGAATCAAAGACAATGATAATAACACAGCAGGTCTTCAGTGCAAATATCTGTAGAGACCTGAAAAAATTAACATTAAAGGGTTTTGTTATATGACATTTCTGAGGTTTGTGTTGTTTTCAATTAAATTTACTCTTGAACTGGCCCCAGTCTGAATAGTTGTTGACAACTCCATGAGAGGTCTCCCCTGATTCTTCCAACCTTAATTGTGACTCTTGTTTACATTGAATGTTGTATTTTTTGGTAATCATTGTGACTGAACTCAAGAATTACACCTATTTAATACTCAATACGTAGTACTTTTTGTAGACAAAATTTGAAATCCTGTGGGCTGGTTGTAATGCTAAACAAAACTTAAAGTACTTTCACAGCAATTAGTTTATATTCACTGTTGTCATTTAGCTATAATCAGTTGGAGAGAGATGAATAGCAACATGTTGAGGAATAATATAAATCATCTAATCTCTTTAATGATTCAAAATAACTTGCATTGAAGGAGTTCAGTGAATTGGAGACAAATTTAAGAGCCGTTTGATTTAGGGATGCACAATATTGGATTTTTGGCCCATATCCGATATGCCGATATTTTAAAAGTTATTTGGCCAATGACCAATACAGATATTTTATACATGTTCCTTTGTCAGAACATAGTCCTCTTATTTAGGCTTATTTGCTACAAAAATTGTGCAACAACTGTAAGAGCTGGTGACAAATATTCAGTAACAGCCATATGCACAACTCTTTGACTTATATTAAATGAAAAGTGTTAAATGTTATTTATTAGCATTAGTCACCTGCGATGCTGTCTCACTTGTTCCAGGTTTCTAGCTGCAGTGTGGGATCCTCTGCACTCCTGTGCATGAAGGACAGTCTTTTTAAGTTCACAGTTTTTGTCTATCCATTGTGCTGTAAGACTAATTATGCTAATGGGGCTAACACTTGATGTCTGTGGTAAAACTCACCCAAGTGCTATCGGCTATCAGCTTCGCAATGACGTCAGAAATGACGACACGTCGGAAAAATATCTCTGACTGGGGACGATGTAGCGAGGCTCAACATAGTCCAAAAATCTTTGGAATCCGACATCCTCAACGACAAAAAATAAAAATTCCACACCGCCGACATTTTGACTTTTTCCTCTCTGCCGTGATCAGATCAGGTAGGCGCGTGTGACATCATCACGTTGTGCTGGTGCTGCAGGCATCCTCGTCACTGGGTTGTCATACAAAAACAGCACCTTTTATATCTGTGAGTTATTTTGATGGAATGGCCGATGTCCGATATTTAACTTTAATGCTAATATCGGCCGATACTATGCCGATAATGTTGTGCATCCCTAATGAAAACAATTTATAAGCCACTACTGGCTGTGTCAGTGGTAAATCTAATCTGTGGGATTACTGGGATTTAAAGAAAGAGCCAAATATATTCAGCTAAAATAAAATATTTCAGTATTTTGTTTTGTTTTAAAATTTCAGTAGACTATGAGGATGCTGCATTTCAGATTTGTTAAATTGCTTGTTTTAAGTAACTGTGTAAGTTGGAGTTAATTATATTCTCATTTTCTTTTCTTCCTGTGTGGTAAGAAAAACTGTAGTTTGTAACTTTTACTCATTTGTGACGAGTCGAGCCACCAGTGATAAGACAGGAGCGCTCCGGGGGCCCAATCTGATTTCAGCACGTGCTGGTGCCCCCTCTGGCTCCGGCCCTGGATCTCCCCATAGTCCTATCATTTACATAATAAATCTGTAAAAATAATATCTAAACAGCAAAGTAAATATGTGCTTATTAAAACATCAATTAAATGTAGAATCACAACTATAATTTGAAAGCATGACACACAGTGAGCTGAATGGATTTTATTTTAGCAGTAATTTAAATGTTACAATCTAATTGACTAAAAACAAGAGCTGCTGACATCACTCAAAGGGAGGATGCTGAGGGAAATAAATAGTGGAAATATGTAGTAAAGGTAAGGGCCTCATTTACTTTCTCCCTCTAAGAGGGCTGGGAGAGGGCACATTAATTAAGAGTAGACCAGGGAGCACTTGGACAAGGTTTCGACGCTTCCATCCATAATAAGGCGAATCATTGATGTGGGAATTTGGGATGACTGGGAATGTTTTTTTAAACTCTCTGAACCCACTGAGGGATATTACCTGCACACGCCAGAGAAGAGAAAGAGACGGAGACAGTGTGAGAGAAAGAAGCGAGAGATAAAAAAAAGCATTACCATTTCTGCTTATGCATGCAAACACACACATTCATATTCACACACACACACCTTCTGAACATTTTGCATGAATTTCCTTGGCTGTCTTTTCCCTCAGAACAGAGCTCCCTCTAGGGGATCAGACGTCCATGTGTTTGACGCAGTCTTATTGCATCCTTCTAGTGTTGACGCTCCAGACACATGCTGCACAGCAACATCTACATGCTCAGCCTGTCTTTTGGGAGACTTTTTATATTTGCAGATTTTTATTTATTTTTTTTACTCTGAACTCCAGCCAGTGTACCAGAGTGCAAATCTACAACAAGGACACAGTGCGCAGAATGATCCCTCTGGGTTTGACACATGTTGCTCTGATGGTTGTCTGATGTGGACGTGGAAGATGGGCGGACGGAAAAAGACAGAAAATTCGTGTTCATCTGTAGCTGCAAGTGAGCGCGAAGGAGACTTGGGCTTGTTTATTGACCTCTAAAGCAAAGCTGTAGAGAACAGATACATCAATACAACTGGCATGCTAATGCACACATTCACAGCATGCACACACAGAGACACACATCTCTGAGGATCTGGCCCTGTCTGCCCTCTCTAAGTTGGCTGCAGAGTCCATCTCTCCTCTCCTCCGCCCTCTCCTCGGTGCCCTGTGCACTGACCCTGAGCGGATGAGTAGCCCGTCTGCACTAATGCCTCACTGTCGCGTCAAACACCGAGAAAAACTTTACTACACAAGACAAGCGAGAGGAGGCGGAGAGGGACAGGGGGAAGCTGCAGCAGAGACAGGATCTGTGAGAGAAAAGCACATCCAGGGAGGGAGACAAGGAGGCAGATATAAAAATAAAAAAGATAAAGGAGCCTTGTTTAGATGCATCAGCCATCATCTCTAAATCTTCTTATTTTCTGCATGATGCTTCGTCTCATGTCAATCGACAATGTGAGAATTTGAACATTGCATCTAAAATAAAATATAAAGTATTTTTACAATGACTCTCTTTCTCGAGGAACATGTTTGAGGATTAGATTAAATTCTGCAAAAGCAAAATGAACTATTTTAGTGTAAATCATCTAACCGCTCTTGCTTTGAGTAGAATATCATAAAGGTACTGCTAAACATTGTAAGTACTTCAGGCAATGTTCAAAAACCTGTTGTTGTTCTGCAAACTGCTTACAAAGACTGAACTAGACAAATCATTCAATTTGAGCTTAAATGTGTCATTTTACTGACATGTTTTGTGAGCTTGAATCTTTTTTTGGCTGCAAGAAGCCTCACAAAGTGCAAACTTTAGCATCACAAATAAAAGAGACATTCTTACAAGAAAATTATTGGTGCACTGATAAATATGGCAGTATTAAAAATATTTAGAATTATTTTGTTATGTTGTTTTGCAAACCAGCAATAAATAGAGTGGCTTAAAGCTTTTTTTTAAACTCTCCCATGTTAAACTCCTATTGATTGTTGTACAGGACATATTGTGTTGCATGTTTAATTTATAAGTTGTATGAGTGTAATCTATATTTTTAATATGTTCAGTATTAAATATGCATATTTGTATGAGTGTTGTTTTCATCTAGCCCGCTGTCGCTCCTTCTTGGCCAGATGGTAACTGTAAATGAGAATGAGTTCTGTACTGACTAACCTGAATGAATAAATGTTACATAAAAATAAAATATCACTGTATAATACACTGTATAAAAGCACACAACACGTTTGACTAAATTTACGTGTATCGATGTAACTAAGCTTACGTGATTTTGACGCAGGAAAAAAACTTTGACAGATGACTAGTGCAATTCTTAAAGCATTCACGTGACCTCTTAATCTTTAGATTTCTGTTTATATTTTGTTACGATACATTTTCCGTTCCCTCTATCTTCTCCGATCTCTCCCCACCTTCTTTCTCCTTCATCCTCCTCTGCCTCGTCTGTGCTGGTTAAGTGGAGGTAAAGTGAATGGGATTGATGGGGTTAGAATCTGAGCTGTTTATGATGATGATAAATGTGTGTGTGGTGTACATGATGATGAATGGAGGGAAGCGTCTCCATGCACGCCCAGTGTCTACTGCGAGCAAACAGAGAGAAATGATTTGAGGCGACACACTGTCATGTAGTCTAATGCAGTTATATTTCCTCTCCACCTACTGACAGACACGAGACGGAGGGGGAGGGAGGAGTCAGTAAATTATTAGATGCCACAGGATGGAAACAAAAGAAGATGCATCCTGAATGAATGAGCTGATGAAAGTGTGGCATCTTGATGCTGCAACAGTTTGGGCGTTCTTTGAGATGCCAGTGGTGGAAAAATAAATGTTTTCTTGTGTCGATAAATGCACTACGGTGTAAAAAAATAAAAGATAAAAAAGCAGAACAAGTACTTCTGTTGATATCAAAATTAGAGCTAAAACATTTTACCGTAAATTTTGTGATTTAATTCAATAATCGTCCATCCCTTTTTTAAAGCCCGAGGTCCAAAACCAAAAGAACGTTCCATAACTTATAAAAACAGACCAGATAATAACATAAATAATAACTGCTGAAAAGTAGAAAATAAAATAAATAAATAGATAATTCAAGCATGCATTGAAATGCGTGATGCTGCTTTATGAGCATTCCTTGACAGAAGTATTCAAACACCTGAAATTTACGCCTTAAACCATTTGAAACCAACAAGAAACAGCATAGCACCGTCTGACGGTCATGAACTATTAGACATTTAATTTAATTCATTCAACTAGCTGGGATGGGGGGGGGGGGGCAGCACGGTGGCACAGTTGGTAAAGCTGATGCCTCTCAGCGATCAGGTTGCCTCGGTTCAAATCCCAGCTGGGTGGACCTTTCTGGGTGGAGTTTGCATGTGCTCTCCATGCGTGGGTTTTCTCCAGGTACTCCAGTTTCCTCCCACAGATACAGATGTATGTTAGACTGATGGTAACTCTAAATTGTCCCTAGGTGAGGGTGAGAGCATGAATGGTTGTTTGTCTCTATGTGTCCCTGTGATGGACTGGAGACCTGTCCAGGGTGTCCCCCGCCTCTCGCACAGTGATGACTGGATATGGGCACCAGTCACCCCCACGACCCAAAAAGGAAGAAACTGGTAAAGAAGATGGATGGATGACTGTTATAGGATGAAATAAGAGCACAAGTCATAAAAGTCATAGCAATCTCATTAATGCTCAACAATTAGAAGTTTTAATGGTTGCAATAATATTAAGTGAGTAATAGTAGTTAGGCAACGCAAAATGTCATAGGAGAAACAAATGGAATCAATATTGTGTTTCTTAAATATACATTAAAAATGTCAAAGCACCTATTTCCACCAGTTCCACTTAAAGAAAGAGTTGCTCAGAGTTGCTTTAATGGCTTCAGTCACCATCACAGCTGTGGCAACTGGATCACAGTTTAGTCCAAGTTGGTCATTTTCCACTTTAGGAAGACGTGAGTCCGTTTAGGCCACCATAAAAGACGGGGGATCGTGTAATAGCCTGTATAAGTGTTCATTTGTCGTTCCATTTGACTGTTAGCAAAATATCTCATGAACCTATGGGCAACGTTTAATGAAACTCTCATAAAGTTTTTGTTGGATGAATGATTAACTTTTGGAGTGAAGCTGATTCAAGATGGATGCCACAACTAACCAACCTCAGTATCTCACTGGACTGTGACTGTTGGGAGACTGAGACCGGTGAGAGAGTCTCCAAAATGTCTCGAAACAGTTGCAGGAGTTGTAAATTTTTGTGTTGCTTGAGTCTTGAAGATGTAAAAGTTTGAAAAAAAAAGCTTCAAAACTGACTAGATAAACTCAAAGCTGATTGTTTTTAATTTTTTTTATGTGGAACAAGTATTTGAAAAAAACAGCAAAGAAACAGAACGTGTGAAAAAGTAATGAAAATAATAGCTAACCACCTTTTTAGACTCTGACCTCAGAGGCAGAAACAACAACATGGGGACTATATGAGTTATCTAAAATGTTGCTATCACAGTCTGATAACTAAATGATTACACTCAGAACTGTCAATTGTTAGGAAAGTACAGAAGTTTGATCATAGTCAAGAGTTCAACTACTACAAGAACACAAAGCCTCAAAGAAACAACCTTCAGTCATTCATTTCACCTTCTATCTTCTCAAAGACATGTAGATAAAGCCTTTGCTGTAATTCTGTCATAACAGTGAATAAACAAAAATAAAATTAAAAAATGTGAATTAAATCAGTAAATAAATACAAATTAGTCATCTGGAGGAAATGTTTAAAACTCGTATTGTTCAGCCACTGATCCACCTGATCAAAAACACAAACAACAATTGGTGGGTTTTTTTTTTTTGGTTTTTTTTTGTAAAAATCTAAATTTACAGAGTTTAATGCAGAGTTTAAAATGATATGTAAATTTCAAACTGTGAGCTGGGCAACAACAAATAAAAGATCAAAACCATCTGCACTAAAAAGAATAAATGTGATGATAAATTAGACATTGTTCTGATCCTGACGGAAAGGCTTAAACATCTGTGTGTGTATTTGTGTGTGTGTGTGTCACAATAGGTCGAGACCTTGCCAGCACAACTCTGCCAGGCTATCCCCCTCATGTCCCCCCCACTGGACAGGGCAGCTACTCCACCCCCTCCCTCACTGGAATGGTACCTGGTGAGTATGAACACAAACATGCCGCAATTATTTTAAATAAATCAGTTTCATTTATGGTACCTAGTACCAAGTCACTGCCATGGGGCAAAAACTGAGCAAACATCTGGATACGGTGGGAAGAAAAATGTCTTTGACAGAAAGAAAAGGTCACCTGCACGCAGGTTCACCTGAATCAAATGTCGGGGGGTGGGGGGACAAGACAAGACAGAGAAAAACACTCATAATTTGTGGTGAAATAGGACTAAAAACAGGAACATAAGGTGGCAGCAGGCAGGTAGGGGGTGGAGCCAGAACATGTTTGTTTATTAACAAACAAACGGAATCAAAACAAACTGAATTAAAACTTTGAGGACAAAAAAAGAAAAAAAAAACATAAAAGGGCCAAACAGGTAAGGAACGACAGGAAAGTGATGAAAAAGCTAACTGAAATATCAAGAGGAATAGATCATGAGCTCACAGCAGGTGTGACGAGCAGAAACCAGGTGTGACAGGGCGGCTCAAAACAACGTTTATAGAAACAAACTACGAAACAGACTGGGTAAATACAGGCGTGAACCAAAAACCAACATGAGACCTATAGAAGTTACAAGAACGATACCTAAAGATCACAGAAGAGCCTCGATGATCAGTAACTGCAGAGCAGCTTCAGAGTCAGAACATAACGAGTCAAAAGACAAACTTTAAATCAAACGTTCACCTCGAGTCTCTCTTTTTGTTTCCAAAAGCCAGAAAAGTATTAAAGCAGTCTCTCACTGTGCTGTCACTGATGGGGTTTAAATGTCTCAAAATGTTTGTGAGGGTTCTCAGTATCTTTGTGTGAGTAGCAGAGGAGCCCAGTCCTTCAAACATGGTCATAAAACTAGTTGCACATGTTTTCTCTCAAAGTAGTTACAACGCCATCGCCAGCATCTCCAAGTGGAGTCAAGAGTGCTGGAGCTGTTTTTTGACACGTGCACAAAGAGCTCTCCTCTGACAGAAAACATGTCCCAGTCTAAAAAACCCCACAAAAACTACAACTTTTAGGAAATGTTTAAGAAAGATACTGTGTGAACTGTGAGACGGGAGGGATTGTACTTCCCACAAGGTGCCACTTGGTGGAATTTTGTATCAGGTTGGCTTTTAGGACTTTGTAGTCTTTTTTGAGCCAGTGCTAAGGAGTGAGTGGCAGAGCTCACAGCAACCCTGCTGGGGAGGGTACTATAACCTACTGTTAGGGAATTTTTGGTTAAAATTTGGATTTTTATAACTACTATGGATGAGAATGTTTGTCCATGAACCATATGTTTGAGTTAGCAGAGAGAGCTGAATGAGGAGCTGATTTGAGACTGCAGTTGCAGCTGGCACTCTAAAGCCCCTTATCCACAGGGCCGGTTCTTGTTGGACCCTGTTGTGTCCGGTTCTGCTGGGACCTCTTTTTTTCTGTCTCCACAGTGCCCATAGTTCCCGTTTAGTGGGCGGATTGTTCACCTCTAGTGGACGGATTATTAATATCAACGCACCTTACCAGCTGGTGGCGCTAGTGCTACATTAAGCTCTTTTCTAAGCACCACTAACATGTATTAGAAGAAGAAGAGCCGGAAAACAACACACAACCAAAATGGATGACCTCCTTGATCTCCGCCCTCCACCAATGAATACGCCCCCAGACCAATCAGTGACCAACAGTGTGCTGATGTCACATCTAGACCCAACAAGAACCAGACCTGGGACCTCAGAGAAGTAGGTCCCAAAAATGGGGTGGGTTCCACCGCTGAAGGCACTGTGGATAAACCACGCAATCGGCCCGAACTAGTTACATAGGAGCCCCAAAAGACCCTGTGGATAAGGGGCTTAAGGTCACCTCCGAGTCTGTGAGCTTGGCTGAACTGATAAGTGTATAAAAACAAGCTGCACACACTGCCCGTGGCAGATTCTTGTGACTGGGCTTCATGCATGTACTTCCTGTATATCTGTGTAACCTGTCTGGAAAATCTGTCCTTGCAAGTAAAAAAAATAGATAAAAATCTTCTTCTGTCATTGAGTGCGGCTCCTTTTGAGTAAGTGAGATAAAGCAAGAATTATTTTCATCCAACAACTACTACTAGTAAACTATACTATCTAACAAGGTTAAATCAGGTCATTTGGACTGATTTTTCTTTGTTGAAACATCGTTATCCAGAAGACTTCTTCAGTCAAAAGACTGAATTCTTTTGGATAAAAGATGAAACGTTTAAACAAAGAAGAACCCGTCCAGAGGACCTGACTCAGCCTCGTTAGATTTATCTACCTGGATCACTGAGCATGCATCAGGATGATATAACTTTACTACTACAGCTACTAGAAAAAATGATGAAATAACATCCTTGTAAATACCAAAATCCAGGGTTTCTCAGCTGAACACTGCACTGTGATAAAACCAGATGTGATGCTTAATTTACCGTTCATGGTTCAATGTGCATGGTTCATAATGTTGTGGCTGGTTGGTCAATGCACACAGACAGTTTTAACTGCTCTCGTCACATCAACAGATCTATATGTACAGTTTTTTTTATAAAATATGTGTGTCTTCAGGGAGTGTACTTAGCTTTCTCACTTCTTCTTTCTTGTCTGTCTACACTGTAGCTGTCAGTGGTCCCAGGGGGTGCTGTGTGTGTGTTTGTCTATGTGTGCATGTGGTTGTGCCAGTGTGTCTCTCGGTGTATCATTAGAAACCAGCCACAGTAGCACAGCTGTCCCTCCTCAACATTAGTAATTTGTTTTTAATGAGAATCACCAGTGACCCACGACTAATTCATTCATTCCCTTCCACTCCTCCTTCCACGCGGCTTTTGTGTTTCAATCCTGGCACACCATCCACGCTCTCTCTTCTCTAAACGCCTTCGCCCAGGAGCCGTGGTCGTGGTCAGTGTTCGGCATGCTGGTGCAAAATAAAGGGAGAAGCACAGAACACAGTTTATGAAAACTATGCTGCTTGTAAGTTGTCTGAGTGTATTCCCAGTCAGTCGATATGTGAAACACACACATCTGTGAGCTGACACACACACACCGAGTCTCAGTGGACATGTAGGAACAGCGCGTCTAAAGACGGGTAACCCTGTCGCCCTGTCCCACTGCGCTCACGCCATCCTGTCCTCAGGTTTGACAGGATATTTGAGTGTGTGTTTGGGTTTGCTGCGTGCGGCTGTGTGTATATGTGTGTGTGTTTGTTTTTGACAGTGTCTGTGTTTGCGACCTTGACACCGAGCTACACGAGGGAGACCCTCTGAGCCTTCCTTCTACTCTTCTCGCCCCCTCTGCCTCCCGTCTTCTAAACAAGCTGACACGCTGCCGTCACCACGGCGATGACAAGGGGGAGGATGTTGGCACCCAGGGGTGCTGAGGAGGCCGCATCTCGACCCCACCTGACAGACGCAACTGAACATACACGCACAAGCAAAACTTGCACAAACAAAAACACACGAGCGGTGTCAGCGTTTGAGTTTCTCTGATTTTTTTCTTTTTGTAGCTTTAGAAAGAGATCATCTCCAAATTTCGCCTGCACAGCTTGTTTTATCTCAGCACTTCTCGGCCAAATTATCCACCTTTTTGTTCACTCTGTCTAATATCATACCTTCATTAAGCAAGCAACTCTGCTGCCGTTCTCCTTCGCTCTCTGTCTCCCTCTCTCTTTGCAGCAGGGGGGCTGACACTCAGAGGGGGTGTTGGAGAGCAGCGATGCAGAACCGACAGAACGAGAGGCAGGGAAGAGGAATGAGCTGGTATGGGCGGGAGGGAGGGGGGCATCAGGGTCTGTGACTGTCAGCTTTGGGAGAGGGATCCCCTGGGAGGGCGGACGGTTCAGGAGAAAACCAAAAGAAAGAACGAAAGACTGAAAGTAAGGATGGAGAGAAGAAACGGAGGAGAATGTTGTTTTGATGTGAAGAGTGTTGGGTGGGCTGTAGTCAGGCGGACCAGAGAAGAAGAGAGGAAAAAAAATTAAAAGGCGAGGGTATAGGGAGGTGAGGGAGGAGAAGACGTGAGGAAGAGTAGACCCCAGACAGTGAGTAGTAAATGAGGGAGAAAAGCTACCTTATCATCCACCGTATGGCAGGCCTGAGCTCTCCAGTTCATTCAGTTTCAACTAGTCAGCAATGTGCTGGAAACACGGGGCAGGAAAAACAAAAGATACTCAAATCAAAGGACAAGCGTTTCCATGAAGCAGTGAAGTCTGATCCTGGACCTCTAGAGCCACCACCCTGCATGTTTTAGATGCTTCTCTGCTTCGACATGCCTGATTTGAATCACTGGGTGACTACAGGCCTCTGCAGAACATGAAGAGGGAACTTAACCATTGAACCAAGTGTGCACGATGTGTTGGTGCCCAAGTGTTGACTCTCAGCTACGACCACGTCAAATCTTAGCTCAAACTCTGAGATTGACAGAGTTAGATTTTTTTTTGTTATAAGTTCAGTCGTCTGTGGCAGCCGTCTTGAATTGGATTGACTCGAAAAGTAATTCAGTGGTACATGTACATCCAAAGATTACTTTACAGGAGTTGCATTAAAATCCATCCCGTGGTTCATGATATATAGAGAAACAGAGCTCATGCCGTTAATGTCAAAGTTTTGAGCAAAGATCTTGCTCTATGTGTAGCACTCAGAGTACCGGTGTGTGTTGGGGATGACTCAGCTACAACACATTAAATTTGGTTCACAAGGTATTTTGCTAATAGACAGACTAATCTGCGCACATGCAGCAAAAACATTGTTGTCAACCTTTCACATTTTGGCAATGAGCAATAACAAACTTGAGAGCTTTGGAAAAGTACCGTAAGCTTTCTTAAACTTTACAAGCGTTGTAGCAATATTTGCATGATATCCTCTAAAAAACTTTTTTATGTAGGCGGTTAAAGATGGTTGTGGATTGTCCTATTCACTGAGCTGAGTAACACAAAGTGACTAATATAAAAGTTTCCTTTTGACTTCTCCCTTCTTCAGGGGTGGCCACAGTGAGGGAACTCGCATGTAAGCTCGGCAATTGTTTTACACTGTGTGCCCTTCCTGACGCAACCTGGGCTTGAAAGACCAAAGCACTGACCACCAAGCTACCACAACCATTATATACAAGCATAACATTCTTGATATAAACCAGTGTCCTCTGCTGTTACACCATGTTGCCCTATTAGCTCTAAAACAAATCATCCACCATAAAAGCTTTGCAGCCTATTTTCTAAAAGACGCCTTCTGTTCTGTCATTCCTAAACGTGCTCTATTTTATGTGATGTGCTTTCTTTCAGGGGGAGATTTTTCTGGAAGTCCATATTCCCACCCACAGTATTCTACGTACAACGAATCATGGAGATTTCCAAACCCCAGCCTATTAGGTTGGTGCATCCCTTCAGATGGGTTGTTATATCATTACATTTCATTTAGTTTTCCTTATCAGTTTCTACCAGTGGTGGGCTGTGCATGTTACACCTAGGCCTTTAGTAGTATCCTGCCTGGATTTATATACCATCATTATGACGTCATGGTGAGAGACCATCAATAATACACAAAAACATTGAATTATAGGGTGATGCATCACAGACAGGTGTCTCATGCAGTGAGAATGAACCATTCATTATTCCATGACCATATTATTGCCATAATGCCTTCACTAAAGAAAGAAACTCAATTAACACAATTCTCCTTCAGCTGCAGCCACAGCTATTGCACATACATATTTACTAAAAGCATCAATATGAATGTAACAAATTGAAAAAATTTACAAAAAATGTGAATAAAAATGTATTTTACTTACCAAAAGTTTTGATTATCTGTACACAAACTCCATCCTCCTTTCTTTTCTCAAGAAGAGTTAATTTCCTCTGTCCTAGAGGGCATCGTGGCGTCTCCGTTCCAACAATAAGTCCTTTTCTATTGCATGGAAGCTAACGCTGAACGTTTTATATAGCTTAAGGGATGAGAATGTCTGGTTTCTACCGACCTAATGTCTCATCTCCAATCATTTTTTCATTACTTTTAATTTCCTATTGTAGCTGAACAACTTGAAATCTAATGAAGAAGCTAAAACTAACAGGATAAATGCTAAGACCAGTCAAAAGGTATCTAAAAGCTAACACTAGCTGAACAATAGCTAATGAGATCTGTTAGCACTCAGAGTATGTGTTGTTGATGACTCTCAACTACCAACTCACTAAGTTTTAGCTCAGTATCTATAAAATTGACAGACAATTTTCGTGTTTGCTAAGATGACCATCCTGAATTGACTCCAAAAGTTCATCAGCTGTAAATGGACATCATTTAATGATTGCTTTGGACAAGTTTCATTAGATCTGTTCATCATTTGGGGAGTTACTTTATTTAAAGGTGAGGTCACCAGGGGGTGACGGTGTATAAACTAGAAGAGACGGGTCTGACAAAACTGTTTTAGGGGAACCTTGTACTCTCTTCTTCTCACCACTCCATTTCCCTCCTCGATTTTTCTGTCCACAGTGTTTCAACAAGATTATGGGTCTCTCCTGGGGACGGAGATCGGCTGCTCGTCTAGTCTCTTCACCAGCCAGGCAGGACAGATGCAAGGTAGGTGTAGAGGGAAAGAATATGTGAAGATGGTGCAAAAAATGTGGTTTAGCCTGATGGTGAATTTGAGGACAGGATACACATTGAAACTTACTGAAATAAGAAAAAGGCAGGGAAGTGTGAATGAAGAGAAGCAAAATTAAAGAAAAATGGAACTAAATGGAGAGACGTGAGGAGTTTGAAGTCCTGAGTGAGACTAAAGAGTTTGTCAGGTCGGCTTAATGCCTCACTTCCCCAAAGAGTCCCCTGAGATTACCTGGACTGCAGACATAACCTGTCAGCAAACAGCTTGTCTGATTGCTGGAAGAGGTAGAGACAGGTGTGAGTGCCTGCAGTGGTTTTTCTATTTTTCTGTGTGTATTAAGGAATGGGAGTGTGAAGTTTTGTGTGTCTTTGGGGTTACGGTATTGGATTGACCCCCTCTCCGGTGAGAGAATAGACTCAAGGGATCAGTGGTGGTAGAGCTGTTCTCAGGGTGTCAACTTAGACTGTCACTTCAGTGGTGCAAGTGTGTGTAGGTGTGTGCATGTGTGCGCATGAGTGTGTAAGGGCAAAAAAAGAGAGTGAAGGGGAAAAAAATCATTGGAGTTCATTTGACTGGTTGTACATGAAAGGGAGTCTATTTTGTCTGCCATTAGTTTCATCAGTGTATGTCATCTTCCTCTGCCTTTCATTGCTCTCATCCACAGTTAAATATTATCTGAACAGAAAATTGAAGCGGCTCATTTCACACTTACACTGTATTTTAAAGACAAATTCAGATTTATTACAACCTCAGTAGTATTTTTGTCATTTTAACCATCATTCCTATCTGTAATAGAAATAATCCTCTCCAGGGTAATGACTGAGATCTGCCAGCATGATGACATTGGGAGAAAAAAGAAAGAAAGAAATGAGCAGAAGACGGTTAAAGAAATTTCAAAAGATTTTTGGGTAGAGAGTGAACTGTATTCTTTTATTACTTATGACACTCTCTTTTTTTAGTTTTAGTTTTGAATCTGGTGATTAATTTTACTTTACTACATAGATCAAGTTACTTTGTATTATTATTACTTTTATTCCTACCATATCTCCCAAAAACTTAGTTTCAGTATGTAACATTACACAAGACCCAAGATGGGAGAGGCATAGATTCTCTGCCAAGAGGGTTCGGGACCTCACAGTCCTCAAGAGGTTTGGTGTGTTTGTGCCTGGGGAACCTGCAGAAGATAAGTGAGGTCAAGCTGTGAATCCCACCATGCCTCCTAGTTTTTCTGTGGCTGTGGGGATGATGGAGTTCATACACAGCAACTTACATCACTGAAAAGATGCTAGTACATTGTTGTGTACTTGCCTTTGCAGGATGCATACAAGCATAGCCCTCATCCAAGAGCCTTGGATAGTGAAAGCTATGGTACAAGGCCTGGAAATTCCTGGAAGCACGCTTTTATATGACATGAGCAGCCATAGACCCAGAGCAGCAGTAGCTCTGGCAAGAGACATGAGACACTTTCTACTGCACCACCTAACAACAGGTGAAGCTGTAGCAGTGCAATTGGTCATTCGGTCAGATGGTTAGTCCAGACCGAGTATCGCAGCTTCTGTTTATCTGCTGTTTGATTCAGAGCAGCCACTTCCATCACAGGAGTTGAAGGCAATAGTTGATTATGCTAAAGCTAGGGACCTCCCAATACTCATCGGTTGTGATGCCATCTCCAATGTGTGTGCTGGAGGAACTCTGATATTAACCCTAGAGTCAGATCTCTTAGAATATTTGCTGGTGGAAGACCTGCTTGTCTTTAATCAAAGCAATGTACCTACCTTCTATACTGCTACTAGGGAGAAGGTCATTGATAGAACAGTTGGGTCTATGGACTTGGTAAACAAAATATGTGACAGGGAGGTATCCTCAGAGGAAACTATGTCAGACCATTGGCAAATTCAGTTTAAGCTGAGGATGGGGAAGCCATGCCCAGTCACTTACAAAAAGCCCCCCAAAACTGACTGGAATATGTTTATCAGCATGCTATCCCAGATGATGGATGGGAGAATTGCCGGAATAAAAAATGGTGCAAGATATTGAGAAGTCGCATGCATGACTGTTGCTGTGCAACCTGCCCATAAGTCTGCCTGTCCAGAGAAAGCCTGGAGGCCGTAAAAGCAGGCAACTTGGTGGACTCCTGATTTATCTGGCCTCCACAGGGCAGTCAGAGGAAAAGGGCGAAGATATAGATCACAACTAAGCAAATCCAGGTGGAAACAGTATGTACAGTCCCACAGGTACTATAAAAGTGTTCTAAGGGAGTGTAAAAGACTTTCTTTGACAAAGTTTTTTGAAGATGTTAAAGGGCCTAGTGCTTCTTCTAAGCTTTACATGCTTTTCGGAAAGGATCCAGTCAACAATCTATCCTTAATTATTCCACCAGAAGGATCGCCAATCACACAAGCTTTAGGTTAATTTTCCTGTGGCATAAGATACTTCACAGCCTGTCACAGTTGCTAATTCCCTAAATCCAACAGAGGACAACTGGAGCAAAGCTGCAAACATTATTACTAAAGTCAAAGTAAATTGAGCAGTTAAGATGCTTGACCCAATTAAAGCTTATGGTCCAGATGGTATTTCTCCTCCTCCAAAGGGAACTAAAAATGATTCTGGACACAATAGCTAGAATATATTTTTGCTTGTCTAGTGAACAACTATATAGTATACCAGCTGGGTGGAGGACAACAAAAGTTGTCTTTCTGCTCAAACCTGGAAGGCCCTCATATAGAGAGGCAAAATCCCTTTAGCTTTCCATCCTTCCAGCTGAAGGGAATGGGGGGGTTGCTAGAAACTGGTCCAGATTACATGATTTAACCTTTTTTGATGGTATCCTAATGCTATCACCTGTAAGCCTTAAACAGCATCCATTTCAGGCTGGTCTTTCCATAGAAACAGCTCTACATGATATTTTGTGAATAGAACGCATTCTGGTATGGGAACAATATGCGCTTGGCTGCTTCCTGGACATACAAGGGGCTTTTAACAATGTACCTGTAGAAGTTATGGAGAGAGCATTTGTCAGCAAATGTATGGATGAGACAACTACAAATTGGCTCGTTTTCATGGTGACGGAAGTAGGAACTTTCTGTCATTCCAAACAAGACATAAGTGGTTCTTTTTACCCATAAGAAGTTAAGGAAGGGTTACTCACCTCCAAAGTTGGAGGGAGTAAAACTTTCCTTGTCAGTCTGTTAAGTTTCTGGGTGTCTATCTAGATGGAAAGCTCAACTGTAAAAGACATGTAAACAAAAATTGTAAAAAGGCCACGATATGATTACATCAGTGTTGTAGAATTGCAGGTAGTCAATCTTTATTGACTACGCCAATGTTTATCAGATGGATCTATATGACCATAGTCTGCCTCACGCTATGCTAAGCTGCTTTAGCATGGTGGGTCCATGGTGGATCCAAGTCCATGTCGGGATGCCAAGTTTGATGCTCACCCATGTGCAACAAATGACCTGCCTGAGTATCACAGATTCCATTAGAACAACACCCACAGTAGCCCTTGATGTCCTACTAGACCTGACTTCACTGGATTTGAACATCTTGGGAGAAGCCACATCCAGTGCAGTTAAGTTACACTAGTCTGGTAGGTGAAGAAGACTATAAGAGTTGCACCATACTCAAATCTGGGACTGGGCAGTTGCTGCTACTCTAGTAATGGCAGGACCTGGAGACAGTATGGTCAAGAAATACAACTTTAATCTAAGTTTTCAGACATAAATTGAAGCTAGATATGCCTGGAGCAACTTCTCTATAGTGGACTTGTCTTCCAGTTGTTTCTACTGTTTTACAGATGAATCCCTTCTGAAGGAGTCAGTAGGTACAGGTATTTTGCACAGCTATAGTGTGAGAGAGTACAGATACCCACTGGGTGGTTTTGCAACTGTTTCTCATATTGGTACCTGCAATCTGCCACTGTGTGATGTCTCTAACAGCTGCTATTAGAGCTCTCTAAGGGCCACACTTTACATCTTCTCTGGTTTGAGAGTGTGCCGAAGAAGTCAATCAGCTGGTGAGAGACAACAGTGTTACTGTTAAATGGGTACTGGGACATGCTGGTATCAATGGCAATGAAAGAGCTGACTACCTTGCAAAACCTGGCAGTCAGGCCCACTTAAAGGACCAGAGCCTGTTGTAGGTATTTCAATAAAAGTCTGCAGAACTGCCCTACAGGTCATTAGACATCATCACTCAGTCTGTTGGAGGGAGCTGATGGACTGTAGCACGGGAACAGATTAATGACCCAAATCTTTGGTTTGGGAAAGCTGTCATCGCGCTGACAAGGAAAATGAGAACTAAATTCACATTATGACAGAAATCCATGAACTTCACATGTCAAAATCACGTTTTGCACATGCTTATACAGTGATTATTTTCACAGTGATACTCTTGATTAGGGATTCATGAGTCCAACAGCCTCAGGGTAGAAGCTGTTCCTCAGTTTAGTGGTTCTAAACTTAATTCTCCTCAACCTCCTTCCTGAGGGGAGCAAGGCAAAAAGTGTGTGTGCTGGGTGAGTGGGGTCCTTCATGATGCAGGTGGCCCTCTTCCTGCATGTAGAGGTGTAAATGGGGAGTGGTGGCGCAGAGGTTAGAGAGGTGGGCTTGTGATCCGAAGATCGCCGGTTCACGCCCCGGCCCCGACAACATCAAAATTGTGGGTGGGGTAGGTGAAACACCCACACTTGCCCCCACCCTCATTCGCCCCACTCTTGGCCCATGAGCAAGGCCCTTAACCCCCACCATGTGCTCCCTAAACAGGTCTCTCTTGAAAATGAGTTCTCGTGGCTCAATGAGACTAACCTGGATAAATAAAGGCTAAATGAAAAAAAAAAATGTCTGTGTTGGTGGGGAGACTGACTCCAGTGGTCTTCTGTGCAGCCTTCACCACTCTCTGCAATGCTTTTCTTTCACAGCCGTGATTTCATTTCATTTACCGCCATGTCCTGTCTTTTGTACTTCTAAAATGTGCTGTTGCTATACATTAAAAATGGCTTAAATGTAAACATTTGATGTGTTTTCTCTGTTCTTTTGTGAGCAACATTTATGAAGTTAACAATTTTTACAGTCTGTTTTAGGTACATCTTACACAACCTTTTTCAGAATTGGAATTGTAGATTTGAACATTTGTTTTTACTCCCAAAAATGAAATATGCAATTTGGCACCACAAAACAATTTTAAAATGTAGCAGCAATGAACAGATTAGACCAACTTTTATGTGCCCATCGAAGGGATGTATAACCCTCATCCATATGTTCATAAACTTTTTATTTTCCCACCCATAACTTCTGATCTGCTCAAGATAATTTATTGAAACATGATAACATGGTGTTGCAAACACTTTTCATCACCTCAGCTCTGAGGTCAAAGTCACAAACCAAAGTCAAATGTTATACAAGTATTTTTTTATTGTATAGATTGCTGTATATTATGTTGTTGACGAGTGTGCAATGTGCCGTATACAGTACTCTTGTTCAACAAAGTATTTATTTTGCTTAAAAAAAACATTTATTAGATTCTTGTTCCAACAGTTAAAAGAAACTGTTTCTTTGGCAGGGTCACCGTACTATTACAGTGCAACATCGCGGGGGGCAGGCCCCGCTGCCACTGCAACAGCCTCTGCCTACGATCGTCACTGACCCCTTCGGACGAGAGGAGAGGAGGTTGAAGAGCAGGAGATAAGGGAAGAAAGATAGCACCAGCACCGTTCAGTTAAATCTTGCCTTTGTGCACTCTACAACAAGAAGATTTTCAAATCTTTTTATTTTTTATTAATAATTCTGAAACCAACACACACAGGCATACAACACACACACTGCTTGGCTCCAGTCCGCTGAGGAGAAACAAAACCTATTTCAACAACAAGCTTGGACCATCTTGTATCATGCTAAGACTTTGAATCTTGTTTTAAACCATCATTTATGAAACCCACAAGGTGAGCAATCTTTCAAACTGGGAATATTTTAGAGCTGATTAGAGCAAAGTCACTTTTCAGACAGTATTTTTAGGACTTGACTTCAATCAGTTTTCTATGCCATTCTACACTGGAGTGAAGACAATCCAATCTGAATGACCAAAACCCTTCATGTCATCAATTTATTTTCTTTGATGTGGATTCAACACATCCAATCTGTGATCATGATGTTTAAAAAACAGCAGCATCTTATAGAAATGTTCACTGCCTCATACCTGTTTTTGTTGGATTTTCTATTTCAAACTACAACAAAAAAACTAGCTTGGGAGATATAATTTAGTGGAATTTGTACTGAAAGTTTGACGGGAAAAAAAGAGCAGAAGCAGAAAGGCAAACAAAGTGAATTAATGAATCAACGGAGCACCACAATGGTCTGATTTTCAACCAATCTGGAGCACCATATAGCATCAACCAGTCCATAAATGCATCTACAGCTAGTCTTTAAGTTTTTATGTAAAAAGAAAATGTAATTATTTTGAGCACTGTCAGATTTCTATGTTCAATCAGAAATTTAAAAAATGTAGTTTTCTTTGCCACTAATTATTGTCCTTGGAAAAATATTAAATTCAGTAAAAACTGGAATCAGCATTTTATGAATTAGCCAGAAAGCTGTGATTGGTGCATCTCTTGTTTAAAGAAAGCCAACTTTCATGCAAATAACAAAAGATGGTGAATGCAGAGATCTGGTGAAAGAACCACTTCGGTTTGTGTCACATGTGAAAGTAAAAGTCAACACTGACTATGTATTTTTCACCCTATAACTCACAGTTTTCTTGCATAATTTGCATGCCCTGTCACATATCCAAAATGACAGCTTTATGAATTTTTCCCATATTTATAAAACAATTTATGACTGAGATATGACTGTTTTCATTCATTCTGACTGAAATATTGTCCACTACCATTTCCAACCGCTAGATGGCACTCAAGTAGTATGGCATGCCATTGTGTCATGTAGTAGGTAAATGTGGCTATTAATGACACAATTGGCTTGCCGTAGACTGCCACCACTGTCTACCTGGAACAACCGTCAAATCAGCTGCATTTCACTGCGCCGCCCTGGTGAAATGCAGCTGATTTGAACATTAAACTGCATCTATTAAGTAAAAATTAAACTGAGACACACCTTTACTATAATTTCGAGCAAACAAATATTTGTTTTAGGTGGTTATCTTGTTAAGTTTCGAAGAAATGCACAGCGAGTCGTCCCTCTGTGCGTTCCTGCTTCCGCGTATCAGCTTTTGAAATGCAGCTGATTTGACCAATGAAGTGCATTTATTAAGGAAAAGTTAGACTCAGACACACCTTTACTATAATTTTGAGCAAACAAATAATTGTTTTTAAGTGTTAATCTTGTTAAACTCTTATTAAAGTCCTCCCGTTCACGCCCCCGCGGCCACCATTTGGCAGCCAATCGATTTAACGCGACGCGTCAGCGGTGACACATAATAGATGCGACGCATACGGTGAAGTGATGCATTTATGGATTTTTCCACTCAGACATATTTGGACTTATGCAACTTATAGGGTGGTGCGAAGTTTACGCCGGAAAATATGGTAAATTTTAGGTTCACAGTTGAAGCTTGATTAGCTTTAATGACACAGCCTGCTTTGTTAAAGTTAGGAAAATAATGTTTCAGATCAAATTTTAAAAAGTATTTTTTTTATTATACCATATTCTTAAAAGAGAGAAATTGATAACCAAGCCAAAGATGGCAACACAAGAAACTGCTCGACTGGCAAGCCAAAAAGACTTGTTTCAAATAAGTTTGCCTCAGCTCATCTTCAGCAGTTTTTACCTGCTGCATGTGCACACAGGTTCAAAGTGATAGAATAATTCCAGGCCTTACTTGGAGTTGGAAGTCTTGTTTATTTTGTGGTTCTTTTTGGTTGAAAATCATGATGACCAGCTCTGTACTAAGCTCTAATAATTCATCCATAGTTTGAGTTTGAAGAGGTGTGAATGCCAACAAAACAAAATCAACCCTTTTTCATAAAGCACAGCTTACAACTTGTTTAAAAATGAATAATTCAATTGTTATGTTTGCATCAGACCAAAAACTGTCTCCCACTGGGCCGTGACACTGGACAGGAAGGTGCTATCCTACTTCCCCAGCAATGTTTTAGAAGTCCTGATCAAGAGCTATTTATAAAGGAGAAGACACAGAGTAATATATTAAAAAGATTTTTTTCTGTGCTGCACTCCTCGATGAGAGTAAATGCCTGTAATGATTTATAATAGTGTCATGCTGTTGTGCTAGAATAGTGATAGGATGATGATGATGATGATGACGATGATGATGATGCAGTGAAATATGAACAGCTAAAAGAAGTTTTTGTTTTGAAAATGCGATTTTCATTTTTATAGTTGCCACCTGACACTGGTGCCACTAAATGAAGGCAAATAACAAAAAAGGAGCAGCACTGTTTTCTGTTTTCTCACAATAATTCTGTTTCTCTCTTAAACTCCCCAAAGATGGCTCCCCCTAGTGGATCGGCTGACTAAAGCACAAAGAGATTCAATCAGTTTTTTAAAGGTGCCAATTTTGACCTTGTTCAAAAGTTCTTCTCCCCTTTTTTGAGAGTTTGTTTTTGTAAATGTTTGTGCTGTTTGACACCCTGACATATTTCCTATAAATCATAAAAAAAGAGTTTACTCCTGTTTTGTTGGGTCCCCTCACATCAGTTCTGCGCTGTGACAATGCTCGACACCAGGGTTGAGGCCTTACTCATCACGTTCAGAATAAAACAGATTTATCCTTCAGCACTGATCTGAAATCAGTGTGTTTGTCCCTCACAAAAGTCTGAGACACAACTCGGAAATCAGTAAAAGAAAAATCACAACGCCAGTTTTTGGGTTTAGATGTTGGTGTTTTAGTTTTTCACTGATTAAAAAGAAAACTTTGAAGGTACGCACTGTTGTTTTAGCCATTGTCTGCAGGTTTTTATTTTCTTGCTTCAGCTGATCATTATTGCAGTTGGTTAGTTTTATCAGCAAATGCACTGGAGGCACCAAATCAATGATGTGAAACAAAACAAGGACGTATGAATCACGAAACTGCTGTTTGGCTCTGTGTTTTTTTTAATTAACAGTAATGGAGTTGATCTTTTAACCTTAAAAGTTGTGCATAAGCAACTCTAAAGAAGAAGATTCCAGTGACGGCCCGCACGCTGAGCCTTTCCTCACGTCCACCTTTGTCTTTCTATTCTTCTAAGGCATTATTGAACCTGAACCACACCAGCTGAAAACAAGGACAGTGCCTTTAGTTTTGTACGTCGACGCCCCTCTCATCGACCACGAGTCTCTAAAATGAAAATAAACGTCCTCCCTGCTACTCCTCCAACTAACCTCTTACCATCCAGACAAACTCATATATAATTTTAAAAAATATTTACACAAAGAAACATTTCAGCAGCAGAGTAAAACAGTCATTTTGCAGTTTTGATAGCACATAGAATGGATGCAAAGTCCTGAAGTGAATGTGGAGTGTTCAGTCACAGATCTGCAGTACTTAAAATGATGCTCAGTATCTTTACCTTATAAGTAAAATTACACACTGGATAGCATTTCTAAATGCTAACGGACAAATAGGACTAAGAAATGGACCAGTCAGGTTTGACACAACCCATATTTTTCTTGAGACTTTAAACAGCAACCAAAAACAGAGTTGCACAAGTCTGCACAGCCTGAAGCTAACACTTTGTTTGCATCTTCTGATTTAGTTTGTAGTCAGCAGCTACACCTAGACACGAGTTTTGCCTCCTCTTTCCTCATAAAGGGCCTTAAATATGTCAGATTGTAAAGACATCTCTTATGCACAGCCCTCTTCAGGTCAAATCCAGACACCAACTCTATGATCCTTTTTCTTCTGGTGAAGCCATTCTTTTGTTGTTTTGGATGCATGTAGAAAAACGAAATGAAGTCCTTTTTCATAGTCCATAGTCCTTTTTCAGTCCAGATACCAGAAGATTTTAGGCAAAAATAAAAGATGCTATGGACGGTTCTTCATTCCATTAAAAAAAAAATTAATAAAAATAAATACAAACACACAATTCTGTCTGAAGACAAGCAACCGTAAGTAATTAACAAGTGTGTTTCCAAGTGGACTGAAGGCTGTAAATAAATTAATTTCCTCACGGAAAAGATTAGTTTCAGCATGTGCAGATTCATACAACCAGATAATTAGCAGTATATATATTTTCTCGTGATTGTTTTCAGTTGAAGTGCACAGAATTTATATCACAATAAAATGGGGGCGTGGTGGCGCAGAAGATGGGCCTGTGATCGGAAAGTCGCAGGTTCAACTCCCGGTACCATCAACATCAAAATGTGGGTGGAAAAGGTGGAACACCCACACCTCCCTCCACCCTCATTTGCCCCACCCTGGGCCCCTGAGCAAGGCCCTTAACCCCCTCCATCTGCTCCTAAACAGGTCTCTCTTGAAAACGAGTTCTCGTGGCTTAATGAGACTACCTGTATAAATAAAGGGTAAATGAAAAATAGGACACCTGGCGTTTTCCCTGCGTTGACTCTTTCTATCCATCATAGCAGCGTTTGTGAATGGATCTGTGACTGAAACATCTAAACTCATGATAACACCACCTACTAATCATGGCACATGTACTTGACAAGGAGAAAATGTAGAAACAAAAATGCACAACACTTTTTGCACAACACTGAGCAAAAAGGCTTCTAACCACAGATCAAACCCAAACATACGTTTGTGTAAACACATTGACTGACAGTTGTTCTCCATGATGAGGTAAACCCGGCCAGGCTTCTTGGGTCCATTCACCCAGATCATCTACATCAAACGGGCTGAACCCAGATCCTGTTCCCCGACCAAGAACCGGTCCTCTGTTAACAGGATTATTTGTGCCTCTCACGTGAAGCAGCGCCGTCGCTTTGACCTCAACTTTTAACAGGTTCACGTGTGGAGAGAGTGGATTGTCGCCGGCCAGCAGTGGTTTCAATTGGCAGCCGTGACATTGACTGCAAGGATGGTGGAGGTAGTGGGGGGCTGTCATTGTGGGTGGTACTGGCCACACACACACACACACACACACACACACACACACACACATACAGGACAAACACATACTCCCTTCTTTTGTCCTCTGTAAAGTGGTGATCGCCCTCCTCTTCTGCCCCCGTGTTCCCCAGGGGAGTCCAAACCTGCTGTGCCATCAGAACCTCCCCCCCACCACCACCCAGCATCCTTCTTTGGGGCCTAATCTCATCATATCTCTTGCACTCATCTTTGCTTCTTCACTCCTCTCTCCTGAAAAGCTGCCACACCATCAGGATTAGAAGTTGATTTCAGGCCCGTGACCTTCCTCCACAAGTCCTTTATGTGTCTTCTCACAGCGCCGTCAGTCCTCTCCGTCTCTGTGTGGTCGAAAAACATCATGCCTCTAAAATCAAACATGGTTTCTGTTACTTTCCCACCAAAGTGAGGTCGTATCGATGACATTTGATCAATATTTGGTGGAGAACACTCGAGGGTTTTCCGCAACTTGTCTCAGACACTTCAGGTACTTCAGCAGTTTATTCTGAATTTTAATCCCAGCCCCAAAGACAAACAGATAGATAAAATAAATACAAATCCGTCCCCCTAAGTGTGCTCGGCTTGACTGCATCTCAATATGAATCCATGAAGATCCTTCTTTTAAACCTGAGGGGAATTCTGCATCACATCTTGACAGCAATTAGTGGCACAATCTGTTTCCCGCTCGCTGATATAACTAGGTTTTGGACTCTGAAGTCTCACAGTACATCTTAATATTATTCAACTGAGGAAGAGGAGCAAGATGCACGACTCAGCCTATAACAAATTGACTGGGCTTTTTTAAAGCAGATGTTTCAATCAAGAAAGAAAGAACAACAGATAACATGGTTTTTTCACCTTACTGTGGCCTTTCGTGTAACAATCTGGAGGTTTCTTTGTATGTGTGTGTGTGTGTGTGTGTGTGTGTGTGTGTGTGTGTGTGTGTCCATGGCTTCTTATCTAGGCTGTTGAAGAGAAATTTATATCTGTGATTTTTTTTTAGGGGCTAAAAAAAAAAAAAAGTAAATAGAAACAAACAAAAGAAATAGGTCCAGATAGATGCAACAGAATAAATTTGGTTTTAACAATTCTCCTCGCTCTTTTCTTCAGAAATCCAATCACAGCTGAAAGAAAAACATATCTGCAACATTCGCCAAAGCCTGGGATGCCTGTTTTAAAGAAAACATTCTTGTACAAAACAAACAGAAAAGCATAAAACGACTATAACTGATTACAAACGCAACGTGAAGATAAGTAATGCCTTCAAGTATTCTGGAGAGGACAATATTAAAAAAAAAAGGTGAAATGCTTCTTTTAAGAGAATGTGTATGTTTTTTATTCGATTTTCTAGTAGTTGAAAACAAAACTTGGTGTTTTTTCTCTTTGCGTGTCGTGTGTCGTCTTAATATTTGAATGTATTTAACTGCAGTGCGAATTTGCCAAAGATATCATGTCACTCTTCTGTTTCTGCCCCGTAACTGGTTTTATTCATAAAACAGGAAGTTCTTGGTGAATCTGGTTTATA
>NC_056500.1:40485941-40492078 GCF_014905685.2 Nematolebias whitei
ATGTATATATATGTATGTATATATATGTATGTATATATATGTATGTATATATATATATATGTATATATATATAATATATATATGTATATATGTATGTGCATATATATGTATACATATGTATGTTTATGCATATATATATATATATAATTGCACAAGTCCAAATGATCAACCTTCCACCACCATGCTGAACAGATAGTTTGATGCTTGAAGTTGGTTTTGTGCCACAAGTCCTGTACCATGACCAAACATGTCCATTGGCAGCTTTGTTCAACAAGTCCATCCATAATCTTTACCCACTTCTGCTTTTCCGTATCATTGGGGTCACTGGTGCTCATGTCCAGCTGTTGGTGTAGCGACTGGGTGGGTGTGGGTGGGGCACGCTGGATGCATCACAAGTCCACCACAGGGCCACAGAGACAAACGAGCCAAACAGCCATTCACATGCTCAATTTAGAGTTACCGAACAGCCTAACATGCATGTTTTTGGTCTGTGGGAGAAAACTGGAGTATGTGGAGAAAATCCTTGCATGCACGGAGAGAACATGCAAACTCCAGAAAGGTCCCTGGCTGGGATTCAATCTGACAACCTTCTGGCTGAGAGGCAACAGCTCTACCAACTGCATCATCATGTTCAACAAGTTGTCAACCCAACTGGAGCCTCCGAGTTGGATAGATTTACCAGGAAGGCCCTAAAGGTTTTCTTTTAGTAGTTATTATTTCTGACTTTGCAATGATGGACAAACAATAAAAAAATGAACTCAACCCTTTTTGATTGATTGTCAGTAACCACTACTATGCCAAGCTCATTGCTGATGTCTTACCGTCTTGGCATTTGTTAACATACAACAGAACATTACAAAGAAACAAGCTGACAAAACTCTTGCTGTTATAGAATTGTTACAATTATTGAAAATCAGTGATTAGCAACAAATGGCTGGATGTAAATAATGTCATGCATTAGCCTGTTGCTCATCTAAAATCTGATAACTTAATTTTAAGATGTGGTATTGACAAATATTAAAAAACTTCCTACCAGTCAGAGCTGCGCTACAAAGCCTGCTTGTTAAATACTGTATGAGTTCAGTCGATTAGAAATGGGTACGACACCCTCCGCTCTCTTTACGCTCCTCCTGTTGATTCAGATTATGTAAGATGACACTTTCTGCTTCCTTCATCTTCCTCCTCCTCTGGCTTCCTATAAAACAGTAGAAGACAGACAACAGTGGTACTTATGGAGGCCAAGAAGTCATGCAAATTAGCGTCAGTCAGTGTCTGTATACTTTTGGCCCTTCTGGGCCCCCGTGGGGAGGGAGTGTAGGGGCCAACACAGTATAATTGGGCTTTAGATGATTAGTGAACAGGACCTTATGCTGGAATGAAAGGAGGAAAAGGAGAGGAGATGCTGAAGAAGTATTAAGGCTGGGGAAGAGGGAGGAGATCTGAGTCAAGGAGGCCAAGCAGAAAGAATCTGTCAAAAAAAATATGGAGGACAAAGATGGAGGGAGCGAGCTGTTACAAACCTACTAACCTGAAAACTCGTCCGCAGCAAACTTGTTTATAGATGCAGAAACACCAGGCTGGTATTAATTAATTTAACGGTTTCTTATTTCTTCTTATTTAGGGTTCAATGCAAAAGAAACAAAAGGAGTTGTGAAAATTTACAGTTTGGGGCAAAAATTACAGGAATAATCTGTGAAATATGAACTATTAAACAAAAATACATGAGCATGCTTTAAAAGCTGGCTCCAAATGAGTTTTATTATTAACTTCACCCGAATCATAGACTACAAATTTCCACAGGCATTGATGTGTTTTATTTTTTTCTCATCTCGTTTTATGCTCAAAATATATAAATGTTTGCGTTAGTGATAGAACCATTAGCTGTAGCTTTACGGCAAAACTCCATCATTAAGGGGATGAATCGACAGAGTAACAAGTTTCTTTATATGCGGATGACATGCTTTTATATATATCAGTCCCTCTTACCAGCATTCCTGAATTACTTACTTTGCTTCAAAAATTCAGGAAAATATCTGGTTATAAGGTCAACCTTCAAAAGAGCAAGCTGATGCCTGTGACTTCTGTAGAAAATAAAATCTTAGAAACTGTACCTTTTAAATTTAGTTTTAAAAAAATTAAATACCTGGGCATTTCGGTAACTCGAAATCATAAGAACTTCTATAAAACCAACTATCTACCTCTCATAGCAAACTTTAAGCAGGGCATTGCTAAATGGCAATCCCAGCCTCACACTCTGAGGTGTACAATAAAATGTGTAAAAATTAATATTCTACCTAAATTCCTATACCTGTTTCAGAATCTGCCAATCTTCCTTACTAAATCCTTCTTTACCAATCTGCACAGCCAGATATCAGCATTTATTTGGAACAAGAAGGACCCACGGATTGCCAAGAGTGTCTTACATCTGCCCCGCAGACTTGGAGGCATGTCGTTTCCTAACTGCATGCACTATTATTGGGCAGCTAATATCAGAGCTCTTCTGTTCTGGTTGAGTAGGGACAGCCCTTGTCTTAGTTGGGTGGCCTTGGTAAGGGCCTCAGTTGGATCCAGTTCTCCTTCTGCATTACTCTGCTCTCGGCTGCCTTTTAAACAATCAATATCAACCTACACTTCTTTCCAACAAGTCATGAAATGTTTTGTTTGAGTCACTTTAGCAACACAAATATATTTTCTTGTAAGATGTAAATTTCACATGATGCTAAAGACAATTTTATTTTTAGCAAATGGAGAAATTATCGGTAATCCAACATTTTGAACAGCTAACTTCTAGATTACACCCAGAAACACTTGTACTCTCACATGTAAAACAGTGTTCCACATCTAAGTATTGTAAACCAAAAACCTATGAGAGACACGGCTACAAAAACAATTTCTAACTTTATTAACCCTTTCATGCATTTCTGATTCGTATCACCTGTAACTGTCAGGAATGTGTGTGTGAAATGGTCTTTTTAACCAAAGGGCTGTTAAGGGTTAAACAAAGATTTGCTTTTGTGTAAATCTAAACATCATGCAAAACATTTTAGGAACGATTACACTTATAAATGAATGAACACGCCTTGATTCTAACAAAGGTCATTTTTGACCCAGTTGTGAAGGACTGAGGGTCAAATCACTCGAGCACCGAAGGGTTAAACCAACAGAAAACTGCGATGTAGTCATCACTCACAGGTTAGCTCATCAAATGTAGAGAAACTCTCTGACACACTTACAGTCCTGGAAATCTGCTTTGACCTTATCACACAACACCCACTGCTACATGCTTCCCATTGCCCTTTACAGCAACACACACACACACACACACACATCCCAGAGATAGAAAATTGTCAAAACGGACACAGAGCGCTCATGTTGAAGTCCTCTGAACAATCTAAAGAAATGATGAAACACTTGTTACCATTATTTTCCAGCTCGACCCATCACTCCCAGTCCTTCTTTGACACAGACACCATGTTACAAATGTCAGACATTACAACAGAGCTCATGCATGTGTGTGTTGGACCACTGACAGGCATGGAAGCAGCTTGTTGAACTAATAGCCTAACTAATGTGTCTACATCCCCACCCTCCTCCCTCCTCCCTCTGCAAAACTGACATCTCTGCAATAAGAGGAGACGTGGGAGGGAGGAGAGGATGAAACATGGAGGAGGAAAAAATAAAAACTAGAAAGAGTAGAGAAGTGGGTTGACAAGCGGCAGGCCCTATCGCCCTCCGGTCTGACTCCGTCCATCTCCCCTTTGCTCCCAGACGGTTTGTCTCTGAGGATAGTGCTATGATGAATAGGCCTGTCTCGGCTAACACAGCGGAGACCAATTAGAGAACGAAAAGAAGAAAAAGAAGAGGATGAGAGACGGAGGCAGGAAAAAAAACGGTGAGAGAAACCGAAGCAAAGCAAGACCCAGAAGGGGAGAACAAGAGCAGACGCAGGAAGGAGGTAAAACGTGGGAGGACGTGGGCGAAGCACAACGTTTAAGGCAGTGCATGCTGGGAGTGTTGCTGTCAAGCTGAGAGTTTAACCTCGTCTGCTGCTGGCGGTGCTTCAACAACAGACGCACAGGAAGGAGGCTCTGCGTGTCTCCTCCCTCTTTTAGATGATTGTTAGCTAGTCTTGCTTAAAGACAGATCAAAGCAGATTAAAGTGATAGTTCAGGTGTTCTGATTTGGGATTCTGTTAAATCCATTTCTGTTTAAATGTTAATATCTTACCTGTCGTAGATAGCTCTTTGAACTAGCCCAAGCTGCAGAAATAGTTTGATTCTGGTTTTAGACTGACGAGCTAATGACTAGCGTGAGCGACGCGACTTCTTTAAACGCTTCCAGATCAGAAGAGAACAAGCCAAGCTTTAAAGAGTAAGCTGCAGGTCAGCTTGATTTTTTTAAAGTTTCTTTCATTTCTTTCATTTTATCCAACCTAAAATAGACTTTTTATTTTTATTTTAAATAAAGAACTTTCTAAACAGTACTCAATGAAAAGGATCAGGAGTTTGTGAAGATGCTGGCTGCTCAAATTCCAGTTTTTCACAATAAAAGATTGATAAAGATAAAAAGAGGAGATTTCTTCATTAAGCATGTTTGTACAGCTGCGTCAGTGAATCCATTTGAAGACATCACTTTTACAAGACGGCGGGGGGGGGGGGGGGGGTCATGTCCGAACAGTACAGCTTTTCCAGTATTTCTCCAATTTCCCCGTTTTCACCATCTTGCTCTGAATGATTGTTGTTATGGGCGCCCTCATAACTATCCTGTTAAAAAAGGTGTTGTCCTGTGTCTCGTGCACATTTGAAACAAAACATACAAAAGGTGCAGCCCGAACAGGACTAATATCCCATGACGTTTGGTAGTGGTACAAAACACAACAAACAAAATGGCAAAAAATAAAAATTAAAAACATGAATTTTTTTAAATTTTTTTTACCATATATAGAATAACTGACAGGTCGAGGATCACTAACTTTTGAATAGTTTCAAATTGTCTGTTTTTGTTGTTTTACTCTCACACCGTTTCTTTGGTACAAATTGCATTAAAACATCTTTATGTTTTCTTTCACCCCGAGTGTCTTTAACGGCTACAGAACTTCTCTGAGCACCCTGGCTTACACAGACGAAACATGTCTGCAAATCTGAAACGAGAGCATTTTTAAACGTGTCACATCTCCTACATAAAAGCTCGTAGAAACACAAAAATCCACATGTGCAGCTGCTTACAGTTCAATTGTTAACATCTCACTTACAGTTTTTGTCCTGTGACTGTTTAAGTCTCATTTTGTCTGCCTCTCATTAACCTGGCAGTCAGGGAGTGACAGACACAGGTTTGTGGTTACCATAGTGACCGTAACAAGCCACTGGCACAGCTGTAACATTTCCTTTGATCTTGACTCCTTACACTTCCCATTTATTAAAAAGTAGACAGTCTTTTCCTACATTTTTGACAGAAGCTGCTTTTGCCCTCCAAATGTTTCTTTAGACACTTTCTAGGTTTTGAGACTACTCCGTTATCTTCTAAATGTGTTCCTTTAAGACGGCCAAGAGACGAAGTAAGAAGTCAAAGAAGGATCAGGTAATGTTGAATGAAACAGGTGAACCTGTCCAATCCATAGGACGCAGGTTACTGAACAACACGGCTCCGGTTTCATCAAAGACTTCCTTCAAACTCAGATCTCCCTCCTTCACACAAACATTTGATGACCTCCACTACCTTCTTACACACAAAGGACAACCCGTCCACTCGTGCCTCCGGAGCATCCAGTACGTCCTTTTCACCCCTCTCGACACTCTTGGAGACAATTACAAACAGCCCACTTCCCATTTATCAGCAACAATTAAACGCCACGGACGCCGGCCTCTTCACGGGCAGAGACGAGGCCACGACTGAAGAGGGAGGAAACGAATCTGAGTGGAATGAAGTCGAGCCAGCAGTGGCAGAGAGGAGGAGGCTGACAGCACAATTAAGCTTTTTAATTCTCTGCTTGAGTAGCCCAGTCCAGTCTTTATGCTAATTAGGATGCCACAGCCGTGTAATAAATCTCTATGATCCAGCCTCATTTCCCCCTCTGTCTTTCTGTGTCTCACTCACACACACACACACACACACACACACACACACACACACACACACAC
>NC_056500.1:40492088-40501967 GCF_014905685.2 Nematolebias whitei
ACACACACACACACACACACACACACACACACACACACACACACACAAAGTCCATCCATCACTTGTCATGGGCACATCCTTCACCGTAACCATTCTGATTTAGCAAAATGGTTGTTTTTGTGCATTTTTAACTCGAGCTCTGTCCCATTTGCACTCTCAGTTTACTGGCTGGACGAGCTCGGCCTCCACAGCCTCCACCCCGTGTGCTTTCTCTCCCCGTTAACTTCCTTTATTAGTGTTTTTCAGGAAGGTGGTTCGAGTTCTGCACTGCTGGACTTGGCTTCATAAGAACGCCGACACTGTGAAAGCAGATTTCCCGTTACTCTTCTCATCTCCACTTGACGGACATGTCTAATGACAACAAGTGCAGAAATGGGGGGGAGGGGGGCAAACGGCACAACAATCCGCAGTTAATTGGGAGGACACGTTTAAAGATGACTCGAGAGAAAATGAGCGGGATGGATAAGTGGACAACTGCTGGCTGTTTGTTAAAGAAGCGACCTGCGAATATATTTTCAACCTCATTTAGACCTCAGGAGCTCACACTTGTGTCTTTATTCTTGTTCTCGCATTTACAAAAAAATGTGTCTCCAAGCCAATTTAGCTACTAAACAGGTTACAGAGATGTTGCAGTTTCACATTCATTAAATAAAAGGTGAACAGCTGAAATCAGCCTAGCTGTGAAACTCTACGACGGCCCAGTCTTGGTTTGGTTTCTGTTAGAAGAGCTTCAAGCCTCCTCTGCTGGGATGATTCTTTTTGTCTCGTGGCGTCCCCGTCAGACGTCTTGCGCAGCCCGAGGGCCAAAGCGGCCACGACTCCAAGCACCAGGGCCACGTGAAGCAGGTACAGGGCGACGTGGAGGCATGTGAGCAGCAGGGAGATGCAGATAGTGGCAACGCACCAAGGGACTGCCAAGATCAGCAGCAGGGACTGATGGAGAGCGCCGAGGACGAGAGACGGGACGGACAGGACGAGTCTGAGCAGCGTGGAGGCCATCCAGGAGTACAGAGACAGAGGAGATAAGAGGAGCGACACCACCGTCTTGCTCATGGATACGGCCTGCCAGATAAAAAGTACAAGCAGCAGGTGTGATAATGTCTCTCTAAGCTGAACTTATTTTTACTTTGTACACACCCAGCAGACACGGAGCACTTTATCAGACTCCCCCACCCCCACATCGGCTTATTTTAACTCCCTTTCTGGTCTCTGCCTGAAAAATACTCCATTTTATTTCTGCATGATGGCAGCAGCTCTCCACGTTACAAAACAACTAAAAACCTAAATGACAGGCAGAGCATTCATTGATGAAATGTTACCTGCTGCCGCCAGAGTTTTAAATGGTCATTTTATGATAAATGAGTTGGAGCTATTTTAGTCAAACCTCGACAAAAATGATTTGCACAGTCTCATGTTAGTCTCAGAGTGTGTGTTTGGATGACTGGCAGCTTCCATCACCTTGAATTTTAGCTTAGGATCTGTAAACTAGACTCAATTATAGCCATTTTTTAAATCTTAGTTAGTCGTGGAGGCATCTTGGATCAGTTTGACTCCAACAGGTGGTCCCAGATGTCAACTCAATGATTACTTTCTAAGATTTTCAATTAAAATGATTTAGTGGATCATAAAATATTATATTATAAACAACAAAACAGGTTAAATCATGTCATTTGGACCAGTTTCTATAAGTGAGAATTGTTTCATCCCCCATCCAGAGGACTTCCTCAGTCTACGGCCTGCCAATCAGATCTGTCCCATAAGTAGCCTTCACTGCTGTGTTTCAAGTCAACCTCCTGTTGAAATCTCTAAAGTAGACTTAACATGTGCAAAACAAACCCATCCAAAACAATCATGTACAACAATCAAATGTTTTAGGCCAGATGACCAACTTGCTACTCTATATAGTTTTCTACATAGAGTAGCAATTTATAGTCAAAGTCACTTTGTAAAACATATTATGTCTTGTTTTGAGTGAAACACAGGCAACGGCATCAATTACCATCATTAACATCTCCTCCTACATGTCTCTGCGTGAGTGCAGCTACAGCGTGCGCTCTCAGGACATTATTACCTGCAGTGTTCCCTCAGTGAGGACTGAACTTGGCAAAAGGGCCTTCTCCTACTCCGCTCCTGTTTCCTGGAATATCTTACAAAAAAATATGAAGCTCTCGACCTTGATCTCTCTAAGTGGCTTTAAGAATCTGTTGGACTCCTGGCAGGGACCAATGCAGACATGTTCCTGTTGTTAGTTTTCTACATTCACCTTAGAATCTAGCTGTTTTTTGTTACTTTTCTTTTCTTTAGCCTTCCTATTTGTTTAAAAAAAAAAATCTGTATGACTTTTTATAATTGTACATTGTTGTCATCATTCTTTGTTAAAATCAGGTCTCTCTTGTAAAGGAGTCCTCAAGGCTCAATGGGATTTACCCGTTTAAATAAATAAAGGTTGAATGAATCCATTTGTTGCTTTTAAATCTTGTTTTTTGAGGTAAAAATGATTTTAATTCAATTTATTCACACAAAACATGCTCCCAACATATATAGATTGACATTTTTACTATTTTGACCATTTAAGAGTTTGATAGTACCAGGACATAAATAAAACTACAACAAGACAGTTTGTGAAAGTAGACCAAACTAGTATAACAAGGACATTAAATTGATAAAACTTATCCAAATGTTTTGTCTCCAGTATACAGAACATTTAAAGACCTCACAGCCAGCGTTTTGCATTAACCTACCTCACAAACATGTCCACTCTCACCTGACCTCTGCAGCCCTGCAAAATTAATAAGAGTCAGATATACCGACAGAAACAACAGACGCACACATCTGCTGCCCAAAGGAACTAATTTCTATCATTTGAGGTTGTTTCATGAGAATCAACTCACACAGGAAAAGGAGAACGAGACAAACGGCCAGGAAGCTCCTCATTTCTCCTGCAGATCTGTAAAATGGCAACAACACAAAACTAATCCGTCCAAACGTTACCACATGATCCAAGGACAGCTTCACATTTCATCTACTTGATTGCTGCAGTTTATTAAAATTATAGATTCCTTCTCACCCAACAGAGCCCAAACTGGTGGTACAATGATCAGCTCAATCTTAATCCAGCACTGCTCTGTTTGCCCTGATTTAATCAAGCAATCCTTTCTTCCACACACAGGCTCTCTGTTGTAGTTTTCAGGCAGGGTGGGATTAATGAGTCCACAATGAGTTCTGGGAATATAAGCGCCACCTGTTTCAGGGGAGGGATGATGGCAGAGGCCTTCAACGACAGCTCACAGTAAGATTTAGTTTTCTTCGTAAGGAAGTAATCTGAAAATTGTGCTATGAGGAAGAGATGAATCTGGATGTATCTTTTCCTTTCATACAGAAAACACAACCTCCACACCTCCAACCATCCCCATTAGGTCCAGCTCCCTCATCAACTGAACCCAGTTACCCTTTTCTTCCCAGCTGAGACACCGGCCTCAAGTAAAAACTGATCAGCTGCAATACATCATTTTATTTTGAAATACTAGAAAAAAGGGCGTCCCTGTGACGAAGTTGGTAGAGCTGCGGCTTCTCACACAGTAACTGCTGGATATGGGCACCAGTGACCCTGAAAGGAAGAAGCGCGTAAAGATAAAGGATCGATATCAGATAATAAGAAATATTTCTAAGGAGATAAAACAAATAAAAAAATAGTATTTCCTGTGAAAATGCTGTGTGAATGCTTGCTGCTGATTTTAGCTGTAAGCTGCTGAAGAAGCTGGAACTAGGCCGAAAAAGTTTCACAGCTAAACCGTCACTGGAGGTTGAACTTGAACAGCTGATGTTTGCTGAAAGCAGGAAAGTAAAACGGAAAGCGGAAGAAAACCGACAAAAATGTGTAAAAATAAAAACAGCCGAAAAGAGCAGAAATGTAGCAGAATGAGCTGAAACAGGCAGACGGTGGATAAACAAACCTGAAGTTAGTGAAATAAAAATGAAATGAACATAAGAATAGATAAAGTTAGCAAAAAAATAAAAATAAAGTCGCTGGAAAAGTTAAATAAACTAAAAAAAAGCTGAAAGGAGCTTTAGTTTAAATTATTAGAAACAATCAAAAAAGGTGGAAATTATAGCGAAAATTAAAGCTTGTAATTAACAGAAAAATACTTAAAAATAAGCAGAAAAAGCAGAAGTTACATTCAGCAGAAATAATCTGAAAAGAGAATAAAAAGCTGAATTTGGCAGAAATATGACAAAAGGAGCCGAAGGAAGCTGAAAATAGCACAACAAAGCCGGAGTAGAACGAAAGCTGAAATGAGCAGTAAGATTTAAACAGCACATAGAAGATGTGAAGAGAGCTCCATTTTCAATTAGAAAACATGGCCGACAAAGATAAATATTGCAAAAAGTAAAAATAGCACAAAGACCAAACGTCACAGCAGGAATGTCCTGAAGGAGGAGCCGAACGTTTGGAGATAGGATTTGTTTACAAAATAACAAATACAGCTGGTATGGGACTCCATAATTGACTTTGTTCAAAGTGCTCATTTCAGCTTCTGCTATTTTTAGGCTTTTGCTGCCAGTTCCTTCCTTTTTGGACAATTTCAAATAATTCCAGCTTTTTACTTCTTTCAGCCTTTTTCTGCTAATTTCAGCTTTTGCAGCTGTTTTGTGCCGATTTCAGTGTTTTTTTCTCCTCATTTCAGTTTGATTTCACATTTTTTGTAAGTTCTTCAGCTTTTCTCACTGCTTATTTCAGCTTAATTTGCTTCATTCAGTCTTTTCTCCACATTTATTCTGCTTTTATTTTCCTGCTTTCATCAAATGTTCAAATACAGCCTGGCTTCAGCTACTTTCAAGAAAAATCACTCGATAAGCGTTCACGCTGCATTTTCACTGGAAACAGTTTCTCTAGCCTGAAAGTTAAAGTGAGTACCAGTAAACGGTTGTAAGTTCAATCATCCAGGTAGAACCACTGAACCATTTTGGCCTTGGTTGTCCTCAGGCAGTTTCTGTGAGTAGCAAGTTGGTCATCTGGCCTGAAACATTGTTGTTCATGATGATTGTGTATTTTAGAATGGTTTTAACCGAATGTTTTTAATTGATTTAGCAAAGTTTGGTTTTAAAGTTTTTTTAATCACATTTTTATTTTGTTTTATAAGCCAGATGTCAAAAACAAATCTCCATTTCATTGAATGTTATGGACAATAAAGTTGAATTGATTGATTGATTGTTTTGTATGGGTGTGTTTGCACGTGTTAAAAAAGTCTACATCTGAGATTCCAACAGGAGGCTGACTTGAAACACAGCAGTGAAGTCCAAAAAGTTCAATCTGGTCCTCTGGACATTCAAAAAAACAAAAAACTAAAAGCAAAAACATGTAGAAACATTTTGTCGTTTCTACATGTTTTTGCTTTGTTTTGTTTTTTTGAATGTCCAGAGGACCAGATTGAACTTTTTGGATTTTTCTACCTGAATTATTGAGCATGCATCAGAACAGCAGTGAAGGCTACCTATGGGACGTATCTGGTTGGCAGGCCACAGACTGAGGAAGTCCTCTGGATGGGGGGATGAAACATTTCTCACTTAAAGCAACTGGTCCAGATGACACGATTTAACCAGTACCGTTAAATGTTTTCATTTAATAACCTCACTTATTGTCATTTTTATAATGCTTTTAATCAAGCTCAAGATTTCCAAAAGTTAATCAGTTGTAGATCATCATCATCATCCAGTGAATCTTTCCTGGATGATTTTATTAAAAATAAAAAAACAGCCATCACCTCCATCACCACAGTGCAGCCTGAACAAATGGACGGATGAACAGCTGCTTGGACCACAACAACGTTTGGTGTCAAAAACTAAACCCACTGCAATCTTTTCTCAGTAAAAACAGACATTTATTTTGTTCCTTTTACTTTGTCAATGAAACATCGGCAAACAGAGCGACAACAAGACAGGAAAAACAAATAAAAACAACACAAACAAGAGTAAACATCCTGAGACGACCGCAGACGTTAAAAACAAACAAAAACATTGAATTAGTGATGATCTACGTCTTTAACTTGTCCGGTCAAGTGTTACGCCTTCAGGGCTGAATAACATCATGACAGAAATATGTTAAGCAGATCAAAAGGAGGTTTTACATTTCATATTAAACATTTATCTACAGATAACTCACAACAATCACTTTTAGCTTAATAAAATGGGAAAAGGGACGTGAACTTGTTCTACAAGAAGCAAAAACAGCCCAGAATCCTGAAATAAACTTAAACGAAACATGTTTTTATACACTGCTGGCTGACCTAGAGACAATAATCCAGAGAAATAATAATGTGCACATCTTCCTCTGAACTTCTATTTCCTCACCGGGGAGTTTTTCTTAATTTATAAGGACACAGAAGAGCATCATTGTGGTCCTTTTACTGCGGAGAACCTCATCACTCAGATGCTGGAGGTTGAGAGGATGTCCTCCACCAGATGTTTGTAAACCCAAGCATCTCCCTTCAGCCTCTGGCGTCGAACTCCAACCACCTCTGGCCTCTGCAGCAGGCACACCTCCAGCTCAAAGGCCATGGTCACCTTCCCCAAGTCGCCCCATGTCTGACACTTCAGGGTGTACCTGAACAGGCGAGGCCAACATTAACGAACACGGTAGAGTTTGACCAAAAGAACTGGTCTTCTTGTCAGAGAGCAGAAGAGTGTGAGATCTCACCCTTTCTGTGTGAAGTCGACGTTTTTCTCCGGCAGGACGGAGAGGATCTGGTTTAGGACCTGATCTGGATCGGTCTGACAGGTCAGGGTCACGTTATACTGAGCCTGTAGGAAGGAACAAAAAGAAAACCTGGAAAGATTATCCGGATGCCGAGTCATCGTTTACACCGTTTGATTTTTTTCACGTTTTTATTTTTATCCTGATCTAACGACTTTGTGTTTGAGCTATATTAGCCATTCATGCATCAAAACATTCAGCTGCTATGAATTTTGGATTAAGTAACTTTTACCCTTTCCAAAATGTTACAAATATTTTCCCATAAATATACATAGCATTCATTTAATAAAACATTGTTCTCTTTGCAATCTGGGGTGTTGTTTGTCTTCTTTTGCTACTTTTAATTGACTTTTCTGCTACTTTCAGCTTTCAACTAAAGGTCTGTTGAATTTAGCTTTTAGCTACTTTTATCTAGGGGTGTAACAATACATCGATTTAAATCGATATATCAATTAAATGATTAATGATTCAATTATATCGTGGCAAAACTAAAACATTGATTCCTATCATCTTTAAAGTACGCATTTATTTTGAATTCCCAAGGCACGTCTGTGTCACCATTTCCGTGCGCGGCTGCGCTCTGCGGCCGCCACAGCAACATGGCAGACGAGGCAGAAAGCACATAATGAAATTCACTCTCCTGCTGGATTTAAATCAACACCGAGGAAATATTTCAAATTCTGACAGAAGGACGGCTCAACAGACAAAACTCATGTCGTATGCAACAGGTGCCAGTGTGAGTTCAAATACGCGGGAAACAACAAATTTGGCCGTTCACCTGAAGAAGAAACGTACATCGATAGCCATAAGCTCAATATTTATTTTTGTTTCTTTATAACTGAAAGGTAATCAGGACACTTTTAAGTTAACTGGTTTAAAAAATGCACTTAAACATGAGAAATGTGAGACTATAGCATAGTCTCACTATAACAGGTCATTTATTTTTATTTTTTATTAATTAAGAAAAAATGTTGTTTTTTTAATTTAAATGTCTGGTGCCTGTAATAAAATTATATAAAATAAAATAAAATGGTTAAATCATATTTGAATTGTTGTTGTAAATGTATTTATATATACAAACCGGATTCCAAAAAAGTTGGGACACTAAACAAATTGTGAATAAAAACTGAATGCAATGATGTGGAAATGGCAAATGTCAATATTTTATTCGTAATATAACATAGACAGATCAAAAGTTTAATCTGAGTAAATGTAACATTTTTAAAGAAAAATATGTTGATTCAAAATTTCAGTGTCAACAAATCCCAAAAAAGTTGGGACAAGTAGCAATAAGTGGCTGGAAAAAGGAAATTGAGCATTTAACGAACAGCTGGAAGACCAATTATCACTAATTAGGTCAAATGACAACATGATTGGGTATAAAAAGAGCTTCTCAGAGTGTCAATGTCTCTCAGAAGCCAAGATGGTAAGAGGATCACCATTTCCACCATTGTTGCGCAGAAAGATAGTGCAGCAATACCAGAATGGTGTTACCCAGCGTAAAATAGCAAAGACTTTTAAGTTATCATCATCAACCATGCATAACATCATCAAAAGATTCAGAGAATCTGGAACAATCGCTGTGCGTAAGGGTCAAGGCCGTAAAACTCTACTGGATGCTCGTGATCTCCAGGCCCTTAAACCTCACTGCACCTCAAACAGGAATGCCACTGTCAAGGAAATAACAGAATGGGCTCAGGAATACTTCCAGAAAGCATTGTCAGTGAACACAATCCACCGTGCCATCCGCCGTTGTCAGCTGAAACTCTACAGTGCAAAGAGGAATCCATTTCTAAGCAAGCTCCACAAGCTCAGACGTTTGCACTGGGCCAGGGGTCATTTAAAATGGAGTGTGGCAAAATGGAAGACTGTTCTGTTGTCAGATGAGTCACGATTTGAAGTTCTTTATGGAACACTGGGACGCCATGTCATCCAGACCAGAGAGGACAAGGATAGCCCAAGTTGTTATCAACGCTTCGTTCAGAAGCCTGCATCACTGATGGTATGGGGTTGCATGAGCGCTTGTGGCATGGGCAGCTTGCATGTCTGGAAAGGCACCATTAATGCAGAGAACTATGTTCAGGTTCTAGAACAACATATGCTCCCATCTAGACGTCATCTCTTTCAGGGAAGACTCTGCATTTTTCAACACGATAATGCCAGACCACATTGTGCAGCAATCACAACATCATGGCTACGTAGGAGAAGGATCCGGGTACTGAAATGACCAGCCTGCAGTCCAGATCTTTCACCTATAGAGAACATTTGGCGCATCATAAAGAGGACGGTGCGACAAAGAAGGCCCAAGATGATTGAACAGTTAGAGGCCTGTATTAGACATGAATGGGAGAGCATTCCTATTTCTAAACTTGAGAAACTGGTCTCCTCTGTCCCCAGACGTCTGTTGAGTGTTGTAAGAAGAAGGGGGGATGCCACACAGTGGTAAAAATGGACTTGTCCCAACTTTTTTGGGATTTGTTGATGCCATGAGATTTGGAAACAACAGATTTTTCCCTTAAAATGACACATTCTCTCAGTTTAAACTTTTGATCTGTGATTTGTGTTCTATTCTGAATAAAATATTAGATGTTGGCACCGCCACATCATTGCATTCAGTTTTTATTCACAATTTGTTTAGTGTCCCAACTTTTTTGGAATCCGGTTTGTTAATGAGATGGGCATTTGATATTGCAATATATCGATCGCAGACTTGTGAATCGAACAGAATCAAAATCGCATCGTGACAGACTTTGTGATATCGAGAAAAACTGTATCGTCATACAAACAAATAAATATAATATCGTATTGTGGTAAAGCTGGTGATTTACACCCCTAGACTTTAGCAACTTTTAGCTTTTAGACAGTCTTTTGCTACCTTTGACGTTTTTATATTTTAGCTGGTGATTTAATTCTTTAAGCTGGTGATTTGATATTTTAGCTAGTGTTGTACTTCTTTTAGCTGGTGATTTGATTCTTTAAGCTTGTGCTTTACTTATTTTAGTTGGTGATTTGATATTTTAGCTAGTGTTTTGCTTCTTTTAGCTGGTGATTTTATATTTTAGCTAGTGTTTTGCTTCTTTAAGCTGGTGATTTGATATTTTAGCTAGTGTTGTGCTTCTTTTAGCTGG
>NC_056500.1:40501977-40546629 GCF_014905685.2 Nematolebias whitei
TTAACTAGTCTTGTGCTTCTTTTAGCTGGTGATTTGATATTTTAGCTGGTGTGATTCTTTTAACTGTCAATGTCTGCATTAGCTTCTTCAAAAAACTATAGGAAAGTCACAACGTTTAGAATTTACATTTCTGTAAATGTTTATTTTTTCTAATTATTGTATGTTACACATCTCTGTTTTTTTAAATGTAGCATGGGAATAAACTTTAAACACGTAAAACAAAACTTCAAAACACTTTGCATATTGGCTGAAAAATCTAACTAATGTAACAACAGGCTGAAACCTGACCATGATTTTGTTTTTTGCATCTCTTTCTGCGTATGATGCAAGTTTGACGTAGGTCAGCTCGTCCGTTTGTTTTTCATATGCGTGTACCTTAATCTTGCGTGGGGCGTCCCGCAGGGCTCGTCTTTTACTCGGGGTGAGCATGGTGATCACCTTGTCCAGGCCTCTCTCCAGGGAGCCAAACATCTTTCCTCCTCGCTTCTTCTTCCCACTGTCTTCTGTGACAGCCATGTCCAGCGACCTGGACCTGGAGAGAAAACACGATTTCACAAACACCGACCTTCTGCCTGCACAACCGTTTTCCTCTCCTCAGTCGCTTCTGAAACCTCCCCTGAAGCACCGACCGATCCTGTGGTTCACTCACCTTCGCTCTGGACTGAATGCCATTATTTCTATGTTTGCAGAGTCCTTTATTTCTGCAGCTTTCTTCTTATTCTGCTCCTTAGATGTGCTGTCACCTAAAACACACACACACACACACACACACTTGCTAAACAACAGTTTATTTTTATCTAAAAAAGTTAAATCTGGTACTCTGGACATTCAAAAAAAACAAAAAAAACAAAGCAAAACAAACAAACAAACAAAAAAAAATCAGGTAAAATTGGTTTCTCGTTTAAGTATCGGCTGATCACCCAAAATTAAGGAAATCAGGGCCGATAAGTCGGCCGGCTGATTTATCGGTGCACCCCTATGTAGAAATCCTGTTCCATTACAACTCAGCACACATGTCCTGCAGTCTCCCATGAAGGCATGAGAAACCGTCTCAATCAATTCTATTTCAATTCAGTTTATTTATATAGCTCCATATCACACAAAGTTGTCTCAGAGCACTTTACAGGAACATTCACATACATAGAAAAGCCAATTAGTAAACTTCTCCATCTAAGGAATTACATGGGATCTATGCATGACATTTTTGTAACAAAACTTGCATAAAAAAAGCTTGTATCAAAAAGTCACCTAGTCTTTCTTATCTTTTTAGCTGAAAAAGTGGAAAGGAAATAAAAATACTACTTTGTTAAAAAAAAATAGAAGACGGACATGATTGTCCTTTTCTTAAGAAACACGTTTATATCCTTACTAGAGCATTGTACTGGTTTTCAGTCATTTCTGTAACCTAACCCAGACCCTAAACTAACCTGGTTCTGCTGGAGGTTTCTTTCTCATGAGGGAGTTTTTCCTCTCCACTGCCGCCTTCGTGCTTGCTCAATGTGTCTGTGATGAAGTTAAATTCAAAGCAGTCTACTCCTCAGATAAATAGTGTTAACTTATTTATATATATATATATATATATATATATGAATGTTTCTGTTCAGGGCCCTGAGATGACTTCTGTTGTGATGTGGCACCATACAGTAGTCCCTTGCTACTTCACGGTTCGTTTTTCAAGACTCGCTCTATGGTGGTTTTTCAAAATAAGATTGGACATGACACACAATTGGCTGAATGATGGATGAGCCGCACGATCGGCATGGATTTTTTATTTAAAATTAAAAACTTGGCAAAAAGGCCTTTTCCTACTCAGCTCCTACAACCTGGAACACTTTACAACAGGAACTGAAGTTGTCCACCTTGATTCCTTTGAGGGGTTTCAAACATTTGATAATGTCAATAGAAAAATCAAAGCAAATACGTTCTTGTTTTTAGTATTTCATCCTGTTTCACAGCACCCTGATTTATTGTTTTATACACTACTCTTATGTAACTGCATTTTTACTGGAGATTATTGTTGTTATTGTTTACTGTTTTGTTGTCTGTACTTTATATGTTGTCTGGAACAGGTCCCTCTTGTAAATGAGTCCTCGTGGCTCATTGAGACTAACCTGTATAAATAAAGGTTGAATGAATGAATACTTTGTGTAATATACAGCATTTTAGGAAAATGTTATTGTGCAAAATGTCATTGTGAATGAGATATGAACATAAACATAACAACCTGTAGATTTAGCAGTAGGTAGTAGATTAACTTATTTGATACCAGGTAAAAAATTTAAGAGTTTGAATTTTTCTCTCAAGTCTTTTGACACAGGCAACTTGACATGCAAGTTCTTTTACCATCAGACAGGTAATTTTTTACACAGGTCTTATTTAAGAAAGTAAGCTCAACTCAGAAGCAACTAAAGCAGAGATTGGAAGCTGTTCAGGTGAAAGCCCTTTGCTCCGACACCTAAAGCTGGCCGACTTTGTGAACACAAAGATAAAACGTGTCTCACACACGCACACACACAGAGCTGGGCTTCAGTGGCGAGAGAACACATGTCACTACAGCCCATGTGGGACAGCGAGCAAAGGAAGGAGACAGCTACACCTGTCACAGCGCACGCCTGGGGACACACACTGAGTGTGTGGACAAGGATGTCACAGGCTGCAGCGTGTCTGCTCTAACTGTAGATCAGAAAACAGGAGGCAGCGTACAGAGCAGTGTAAAGCAGAGCTCCAAGGATTTATCATCAACTCCAACAGCTACAGTAAATCTGCTGGCCGGACTTCAACAAGGAACTAATGAGGCTGGACATCTGAGCAGAAACGTCACCACGACAAACAATTAGGACTTTAATGATCCTCCCAGTCACATTACTGCCCTTCATTTACAGATAAGTGAACAGAATTAGCTTCCTGATAATAAGCTCACCTTTGACAGTGATAAGCGTGTGCGTCTGTTTTCTGTGGAGTAATGACAGCTAAATCACTGAATTATGAGAAGCTTTTGGATTAAACAAAAAAAAAAACCCAGGCCCGATAAATGAGTTTATTACCAGAAGACAATTTACTGGCAAATGTGTAGCATGCGGTTGTGGCACGTGTGATTATGAGACCAGCAAGCGACAAAGGGAACAGAATAAGTGAACACAGAGGGTGACAGTTAAATTACATCAGTTTAATCTAATAAGAAATTCAATCACTTGTTTGGAAGAATAAACAATTATGAAATCTGTATAGAGTTGATGCATCCTGTCCCCCCCCCCCCTTCCCCTAAAAAAAGAAAGAAAAAAGTTTTACTTACCTTTAGGTGTTTCCATGTTGGATTTGGTGACAATGTTTGTGTTTTTGTTGGGCGTGGTCAACACGTTCCTGCGTGCATTCTTCTTACTGGACACGGGGGTGCGGGGGGGAGGCAACGCAAACATTTTGTCTTTCTTCTCTTCAGCAACGTTCTCCTTGTTTTCGCTGGTTTGTTCGTGTTTTCTCTCCCTCCTTTGCTGGTGGTGTGGTGTTGCCGGCCTCCCCCTCTCTGCTGTGGGACTGTGAGTGCATTGTTTTTCTTCTGCAGGTGAGAGCAACCTCTTCAGGAACAGAAAAAGGAAATAATTGAAGAGTCAAGGAACAATTTATGCACATTACACAGTGTTTTAAGTCTCCTTTCTTCAGCTCTTAGGCTCATAAAGTTGGAAAGCTCATAAAATGAAAGTTAATAGCAGAAGTTTTCTATTATTTTACCTAAACGTGAACTATCATTTTTTGCAGTATAAGTCGCAGATGTTTACATAAATTAGCATGCCTGTGACTTATACAGTGAAGCAACGTATTATGTTTATTCCCCCAATTTTTGGCTGAGATCTGATGATTTCATTCATTCTGACAAGGAAAATATTGAGCACTACCATTTTCAGCCACTAGAGGGCTCTCGACTAATATGGCAAGTCAAGTGGCTATTAATGGGACACTTGGCTTGCCATACAAAGCCACCTTCGTCTCACTCCGGAACTCCTGGAACATACATCAAATCAAGTCAATCTGATTTGACCATCAAAGTGCATTTATTAAGGAAAAGTTAAAGACACACCTTTACTATAATTTCGAGCAACCAAATAATTGTTTTTAAGGTGGTTATCTGGTTAAATTTCGAAGAAATGCACAGTGAGTCCTCCCTCTGCATGTTAATCTTGTTAAATTCTTGTTAAAGTCCTCACGTGCACGCTCCCGTGGCCGCCATTTGGCAGTCGATTGATTTTTGTCACAACACCGGCTCACATTTCCGGGTTGTCAGCAGTGACACATAATAGATGCGACTTATATGGCAAAGTGACATATTTAAGTTTTTTCCCCACTTAATTAGACATATTAGAACTGATGCGACTTATAGGGCCGTGTGAGTTTTACGGAGGCAAGTATAGTACCTTTCATCTCCAGAGTGCAGAAAGACACAGTAGGTGTTTGAAAATCTCCAAACTACATGTCTATCACTTTGCTGTTGCTTTTGGATTTTTTAACCCAAGCTTGTCGTCTCGTTGTATCTTTTTCTGAACAAACTCATGTCACACAGAAGAAGCAGAAAGTTCCACGTACCACGTCTCTGTTAGCGTTTCCATCCAGCTGACCTCTGACCCTCTGGGGCGTGTACTGTTGGACCGAGACCCATGGACAGTCATCAACATAATCTGAGCAAAAGTCCAAAGAGCCAATAATCACAGCATCCACATCCTCATTGTACTGAAGAAGCTCTCTGGTCTGGGGAAGAAAACAAACAGACATGTTAAAATTAAATAAATAAAAACATTCAGATTTTCAGCCCCTCCTAGTTATCAAAGCAGCACAGAAGAAGCTGTCCTGTTTCCTACGTGCAGTTGGTGCAGAGGAGACTCCTCGCAGGCAGCTGGTTCAGGACGCAGACGGACAGGCTTTCCCCTCTGCTTCTTCGACAGCAGCAGCAGGTAGGTGGCTGTGGTTTGGTCATACTTCCACTGTGGGGGTTCAAATATATTAAACTGTTCATTTAACACCACATATGCATGATACTACATTAATATAAGCATCATTTACTACACCATAGTCCAAACCACTTGACGGCAAACAACAAAATGGGGCACCACAGAAAAACCCAATTAGGAACACACACACACACACACCTCTTTCACGAGTGCTGTGGTGCTTTCTCTTGACCGCTTCATGTTGACTGCCATCTCAGTGATACAGTCTTCATCTAGACGATCAAGCTACACAAAAAAAAAAGCTTTAAATGTTTACACAAGTCTTAAGATACGTGGTGATTTGAGGGAGAGAAACAAAACTCCCATCAGGAATCAAAAGAAAGACCACAGCTTAAATAATCTGATTACAAGCTAAGAAAAGTGTGTTTGTGTTGCAGCTTTCTGAGCGTCTGTACCGGCTGTCTGCTGTGCCACTCCACAGGGCTGTTATAGTCCTTGGTAACCCAGGGGTGGTCCAGCAGCTGTCTGACAGTCAGACGGCGCTTGGGGTCCACCTGCAGGACACACACCGACACTTCAATTCAAAACGAGGCTACAGCAGGGACTGTCCACAAAATGTACTCCAGAGATAGAAAGTTTCTAATCAGACTGAAGGAGAAGCTTTCTATAAGCCATCCTTCTGGTGATAATGACTAGTTTAATTTATTTCTATTTCTGCTTTCATACACAGATGGCAAAAGAGTTAAGACAACTTTGCTTCTTTGATGGAGACGTTTTTCTGTGATTTTACCTGTAAATCTCTGTACATTTATGCAGAAAATCACAAACAAGGTTACATCATGTCATCTGGACAAGTTTCTGGACAAGGGTTAGAAGCTGGTTTCTTGGAATTCAACAGGTTGGCTTGAAACACATCAATGAGGACTATCTATGGGACAGATCTGGGTTGGCAGGCCTCCGACTGATGAAGCCTTTTGGATGAAAGACGAAACGTTTCTCCCTCAAAGAAACTCGTTCAGATGACGCAATTTAACATTTTTTGTGATTTATCTACCTGGAGGATTGAGCTTACAAACCTTTTTATACAGAATTACTTTATTTATTGCGATTTCAAGTAATAAATAAATAAATAAATGCGCTGCTGTGGTCGAGTGGTTAGAGCAGTCGTCCTTCAATGCAAGAGTTGGGGGTTCGATTCCACCCAAAGTCACATGCTGAAGCAAGGCTGGGCAAGACACTGAACCCTTCATTGCCTCCGATGCGTGTCCCATCAGTGTACGAATGTGATAAAGAACTGATTATTCTTGTATAGATCTATGTAAGAATGGGTAAATGAGGACATGGATTGTAGTGTGAAGCGCTTTGAGTGTCTTGATAATATAGAAAGACGTTCTATAAGTACAGTCAATTTACCGTTAAAATGCTAAAGAACAAGTTTTAAAAACTACGGTAGTATGCGAGTTTTGAGTTGGATAACACTAAACGCTGAAGAAATGCACCAAAATAATTTGTTTTGGGATTTTTGGGGGTCAAAGATGGAGAAATAATGTTATCAGCAATTCCTGCTACAGTTACCAGTAATTCCTGACTAGAAAACAGTGTCACAGAAAGTCAAGATGGGTAAAAACAGTAAGTATCCTCACTGCTGGACTCAAACCCGTGTCTCCTACATGCCGGCGCTTCTAGCACTTGAATGAACTAAACAGCTGTTCCACGCTGCCTGACCCTGCAGCCGCTTTCTTTTTCTAATATGTGCCACAGTCCTAGTCAGGTTTGATCATGCGCTGTGAGTGAGCAAACACTTAATAACACTTAAGTTGATTTAGGAATAAACTAAGACTTCAGAGACAGAACCCAATGACCTCAGAGGTCTGAGACGGCTCCTGAGCTGCCAACTGACGAGTACCGCCCTGCAGTCTAAATGTTTTGTGCTGCTGCACATCAGAAATAATTATTTTTGTAAATTTATATCACAGAATGATCATCAAAACAGAACAAAAAACACTAACAGAATACACACCTGCATCATCTGGTTGAGGAGGAGGATACTACCTGTAGAGAGCCACTGTGGGTTATCATATTTACCTCTCTGGGGAAAAAAAAAAAAAAAGAGACTTTCAGTTTTCAATTTTACCTACATAGTAGTAGTAAATTGTCTGTAAATGCCTCAGGTTCAGTGGAAATATAACTAACTCAGCAGTTTTCTTACCGTAATCTTCCTGTAAAGGACCATGCAGTTGTCATCGTCAAAGGGGAGGTATCCACAGAGCAGAGCGAACAGCAGAACCCCCATGCTCCAAACATCAGCCTGGAGGTTACAGCATCGAGTGTTACAGGCAGGATTTCACAGCTCAGCTGCTCCGAGTCATGCACCAGTAAATATGATCCGGACACCCACAGAAGAGCAACATGTGAAGCAGGCAGGTAATAACAGCTCTTTGTGGGAACAAATGTAAACTCGACCGATTTTAAATGATATTAAAAATCAAACCCCGATATTTACCTCTGAACCGATGTATGCTTTCCCCTGAATGAGTTCAGGAGCAGCATAAGCAGGACTCCCACAACAAGTCTTCAGCTCATAACCCAAACCACCCTGAACAGGAGCAACCACAACCCATAAGAAGGTTTTCACGAAACATAAATGTAAGGCGTGGACTTTGCCTCGAGGCACTAAATAGGAAAGCCATATGCAGTTACTGTTTTTAACCTATTGCATTTATTTGGATCTCAGAATAAGAAAATGTGATGACATACCTTGGGTTTGGCACATAAGCCAAAGTCTATGAGCTTCAAGTTCTGGTCCTCATCAATCAGCAGGTTTTCCTAATGTGGAGATAAAAAAAAAAAACATTTTAGTTGACATTAAACTGTGTTGTCACAATCAAAAATATACATTACTGCACAAATCTTTGTTTTCAAGTAGCCAGACTTTATAAAGCCCTTTTAAATTGGCCTTGATCAGTAATTCTTCATGTTTTTGTATTTTTCAGTCCAGCACCTGTCATTGAGTCATCCCTCTGACCTAAAGGATCATTCAGACATTAAAACATTTACAAAGGGATGAATCAGTGTTGTTCTTTTTTTTTTTCCATTCAACCTTTATTTATACAGATTAGCCTCATTGAGCCACGGGGGCTCATTTGCAAGAGAGACCTGTTCCAGACAGAACATATAAAGTACAGACAACAAAACAGTAAACAATAACAACAATAAACTCCAGTAAAAATGCAGTTAAAATAAGAATAGTGTATACAACAATAAATCAGGGTGCTGTGGGTGAAATACTAAAAAAATACTTCACACATAACACACAGCTTGGCAAAAAAATAATTATTAAACAGAAACTAATTTAGCTCCAAGCAAGTGATTCCCAAAGACCTACTATAGTACCAGTACCTAAAAACTGGACATACAGTTGATCAACAAAGATGATGCAATGCTGATTAGGATCACTTTAAAAGTTTACAGGAAATTCTGGCTTCTTGAAAGCAAAATGTGACAAAACTAGGGGTTTGTTTCAGATTTTAACTGTACTGTACATTTACATTCAACATTTATTTATACAGGTTAGTCTCATTGAGCCTCAAGGACTCGTTTACAAGAGAGGCATGTTTATAACAAAGAGTGATGACAACAGTAGACAAACATTTGTCATGTCACATTGTACACAAGCACGATTATTATTTGTACCGGTTTGAGATCCCTGTGTGCGTATCCTTGGCTGTGCACATAGGCCATCGCTGACACAATCTGCCTGAAAAACACTCTGGTCTCCTGCTCCGACAACCGATCCTTTGCTATAATGTAATCAAACAACTCTCCACCTGGGCAGTACTGAGACCAGGAAAAGAACAACAACATTCACTGGGAGAAAAAACAACTTATTTCTTACACATACACTCTGTGTGCCGTTAGTGCTCTTACCTCGAGCACCATAAATATCTGTGAAGAAGTTTCTATGACGTGGTACAGTCGACAGACATGTTGATGACTCAGGTTCTTCATCGCTTCGATCTCCAACTTTACACGAGGTAAGTCATCCTGTATAGAGATGCTGAGTTTATTTCACTGCGATACCAGTAAAAATATTTTAACTACAAAGAGTCCAGATATTCTAGTCTTCTGATACTTGTAAGGCGGTTTTTTTTTTTACTAAAGGTTACACTAAGAAATTAAAAAACACATACCAGGCTGGACTGCCATGAGTATTTTTGTCTTGAATGTCGACTCTCCTACTCAGACACTAAAATTTAGTAAAATATTAGTTTTTTGTGTGATGTCCTTGGGGACCGTTTGGCATTCCCAGGCCAAAAAAAAAAAAAATTGCAATTCCTCCAGGGAGTTCTGGGTCTGCCCTGGGACCTCTTACCAGTGGGACATGCCCAAGGAGCATCCTAATCAGATGTCTGAACCACCTCAACTGATTCCTTTCATTGTGAAGGAGCAGCAGCTCTACACATCAAGACCACAGGTGAGGGTTGGATTGTAGACGGACCAATAAATCAGGAGCTTTGCCTTTGGACTCTTTCTTCACCAACCGAAACAACGGCCTCATTACTGAGGACAAGATCTTGATCTGCGATGCATCTTCCATTGCAGCCTACCATCACTCGTGAGCAAGAAACCCAAATACTTGAACTCCTCCTTCTGAGGCAAAGTCCCCCTCCTCCATGAGGGGGCATTCCACCTGCGTTCAGTCAGGAACCATGGTCTCAGATTTAGAGGAGCACCCCATAATCTGTTATATCTGAAGTACCATGCATTCATATTCTGCGTGCTAATAATAAATTGCTAAAATTACATTTGATCGATCCATCTAACTCACTGTTTTGATGCCCTTTCCTGGTTTAAAGTGGTGACATGGATTTAAAATAAGTGATATTGTCACTACTACATTAAACAATAATATTGCACAAAGGATTTCTCTGATATTGGTAATTTAGTAGAAAACAAACTAGAGCCTAGTTATTTGGGATGGACTCCAAACTTGTCTTTTAAAGCCCAAACCGTGCTCTCAAACATTAATGCACTTTGTGTTTGCAGGATATATATATTTTTTTCAATTCTTGAACAGTATTCTTAAATGTTTTAGACATTTTATACTTCAGAAATTGCAGCTAGCTTTATCTTGAGTTGTCTTGGGCTTAAACGCAAATATTCTTCATGAAAAAGTCTTTGACTCACCCCAAGATCTTTTTTATTCATAATTTTAATGGCGACCTTCTCTCCTGTCGAGATGTGTCGACCAAGCTTGACTTTTGCAAATCCACCTGAAAAACACACCTGGTTCAGACCTCACAACAGGGACAACACGTGATTGTTCTCATTCTGACAGGGTGGTGGGTCTCTGTTACCCGAGCCGATAGTTTCATAAACTTCATAATATTTATGAAGCTCTGCGGCTTCCCGGTACTCCGTCCTTTCCACAGGCATCCTCCCTACTCCAGCTAACCAAGGATAAACCTCACTGCAAACACAGATCAACTCATAAATCACCAAACAAACTCAAATTAGGACTTTTCACAAAAACGCTCGGAATTCATTCATCTCGTCGCTAACATTTTCTAGCTAACTAGCAAACAAAAGACGAGTCTAGTGAAAAGAACCAAGGAATAGTAAGAGAGATAAAAGAGAAAGACTTTTCAACGATTTGAAATTACCTGATTTAGTTAAAAAACAAATGAAGATCATAAGAAGTGCAGCGTGTGAAAAAAACAACTGTTTAGTTCAGCAAGTTTGAATTTCGCTCTGACGTTGACGGCACTTCCTGCTTCCGGTCTATACTCCCCCTCGTGGCGCTAGGTGGTATTGCATAACAAGCTCCTATAATATTTCTCACATGCCATATATTTTCAGTTGATTACATTTTTTTAATTAAAAAACAAACTGAGTTTTTGAATTTTTTTTAAACAAAGTCAAAATTTTGATTTTTTTGTCATGTTTGGTTTTCTTTTATACAAAAAAAATATATATACGGGGGGAAAAAATTCCACAAGTATTCCTCTGGAAAGAAAAATCTGAAAGGACAGGTCACATTTAAATGTAAAATTAAGAATATAATTTGAACTCCTCCTGCTAACATCTACTAAACTTCATCTTATGTTAAAGATCTTATTGCAGACTTATCTCAGACTGAAGGTTTACTTGTGGTTCCTAGAGTTTCTAAAAGTAGAAGAGGAGGCAGAGCTTTCAGTTTTTCAGGCTCCTCCCCAACTAACCAGTTGCTCTCCATGAGACTGACGCTGTTAAAACCTATAGTTATGATTGGCTCAGGTTTCCTGAGCTATCCCATTAGTTATTCTGCTATATACTTGGACTGCTGGAGGACAAACTGACCACATTTCTTTCACTCTGCTCTCCATGTTTATAAATGCAGTTACTGCTGTTGTTTGAGCCCCACCCACGCCGTTTTGCTCTTCTACCCATTGAACTACATCTGAACCGTTCCTTCAGTTTGTGTCTTTTTCCTGTCTGGTCGAGGAAGACGGCCAACCATCTTGAGTCTGATTCTGCTGTAGGTTTCTTACTGGTAAAGAGTCATTCTTTTCCACTGTCACCCAGTGCTTGCCCAGAATAGTGGACTGCAACAAAGTGACAATTTGATACAATCTGCTGGCTTCTTTTGATAGTTAATTCTTTACTTATTGACAAGTTATAAGGTATTGAATGTGAATGTATTATAAAAGGAAGTGACAGCAACTTAATTTGAATGACAGAATATTTTGTTGCAAACTGGCACTTTTAAAATAAACTGAATTTAGCCAGATATTTTATGGCTTCACCTGAGTTTTATGACACAATTAGTATAAATACATTTAAAAAAATTAGTTTGAAAACAGTTTAAAAAGAAAAATAATCATAATTTAACTGGATGATAGTTTCATAAGGCCTCCTTAAAAAATAAATAAATAAAATGAGGTGGATCAAAAAGTTTTACTTTTTTCAACAGTTTTATATCCTCATGCGTTAAACTTTTAATTGTACAATATTGTAGATATTTTATATAAAAATTACATTTTGTAAAGTAACATCTATCTGTACTTACACATAGCTGAACTATTGTGCTTTGGTGAGAAACTTGGCGTACATCAAATGTGTGCTAGAATAAAAATGTGCATTTTTACATTTCTATTTCACACAGAATCTACTTTGGTTTACTGACCCCAAGCAACAGAAAACAAACACTTTTACCTAAGAAATGAGGATCTGCCCAAAACTTTAGGTTGTGGAAGAGATTTTATAACGCTAACTGAAATGAGAAAAATGTTCAAAATGTTCATCTTTCTAGTCAAGTGGACGTGACATTAGCTTCACATTCAGTCCAGATAATAAGACCATTGTTTTAATGGGTCAGCTGGGTTGACAGCATGTAAAAGGCCATAATTCAATCACATGAACGTAAAGCACACAAACATATAAAAATGACAAATCCACATTGCATTATGTCTCTTCTTGGAAAGAAAAGCACACAGCCTGTACACGCTCTCCTATTACGCAGCTATACATAAACGTTAGTAATGTTCCCGAGGTGCTCCGGAGTCTCATACGAGGCTGCACAGGTAGTGTCCATGCAAGTAGGCTGCAAAGAATGAATGAAGTGTTAAAAAAAATATATGTATATATAAAACTATGAGCCTAGCCTTTGGCTTGGAGGGTTGCAGGGTCCACATTCACAATAAAATATATGTGTTTAACTAAAATCTGACACCAGTACCCCGAAAACATTCAAGGCTCTCATCTCATGCTGATAAAACTCATTTCATATATACTGTAGTACTTCTATGTGAACAAAAATGACAGCTTCTTTTTTTAAATTATACCTTATCATAATTTTTTTTCTGTGTCCTTGGCATATGAGACAGATGTTAATTTTGTTCTTATTATCATAGAGTTGCACAATAACCTCTAAAACAGAAAAAAAAAAGTTAGATCCTGTTTATAGTCCTAAAATTGGACTTTTTTTTTTCTTTTACAAGATTGTACAGAAAATACAAGTGACACATTGTACTTAAATTTCACGGTCAACAATAAAAAATATATCGTTCAGATTTGTTCAGCTTATTAAATCAAATAACTGGTCTGTTTTTTTGTAGTTTCGTACCAACATTCGAGGATTGTAGAAAAACAAAGACAAATACAGTGGGATACAATACAGTAAAATACAAAAAGTTGAGTTTTCTTCTTTGTAGTTCTTTAAATACAAACCCAGAAACTGATCCTTGACACTTGAAACAAAACAAAAATGAAAGTTACACCCTGAGGTCAAATAAAAAAAAAACCCCAGCTATGACTCAGACCAGAATTGACTAGAAGATAATTCACTACTTTCTTTGTTTTTTTTTTTTTAAAGTAGTGTGCCATAGGACATTAGGCAAAACGTCTGATGCGACAGTTAACGTGTGCAATGCAAGTGCATCAATTTGGGTGGTTCTACTCAGGTGGGAGACGTTAAGCTCAGGGAAATGTGAAGGCACGGTAAATTGAGACAGAACGCATCTTGAGAATCTAAAACAATTACGGTACAGAAAGAGGAACGTTTAAAAATAGGCAGGAACAAGAGGAAAGAACAAACTACGAGGCAGTGAATCAAGTTAAGGCCAAATTACTTGAGAACGTCCAACCTGAACGCTCAGACAGCAAAGATGATGTTAGACCTGACATACCCATGAGTTTCAAACCAGAACCACTCAGTGTGGCTCGCTACATGGATTTTCTTTCTGAACATTAAGTCAGTTAATATGCACAATAAAGTATACATGTATGTTACAAGAATATAGATGGGCTTCAGTTTAATATATCTCAGTAAAGAATACATCCAAGCATTCAAGGGTGAGTACTTTGGCTTAAAATGTTAGTCTAAATATGAAGCGCACATCAAAACGTGTCATAGAAAATAAATTTGTCATAAAATGAAAAGAACAAATGGAAATGGACTGAATGGCTCACAAGGTAATCAGTCAAAAACACTCACAAAGAATCATTTCCTCTTTAAAGTCAAACTAACAAAAATGAAACTAAGAAGAAATGTTTTCAAGTTTCATCTTTTCACACTCTTCGCATTTTGATGCGTCGTCAGAGTTGTTCCGAGGTGAAGAGGAGCAAGAACGTAAAAAAGTTGGAACAAACACTTGAGTCTGGAGGGCTTCGAGGGGTGAAGTTCGAGTTCGTCATTCCTCAAGTGCAAGTCGATATAAAAAAAAAATGCTACAACTTGTACGACGTTTCTGTCGACAAGACAGGCTAAGGGGCAAGACCCCTGTAGTTTGCTAAGTAAGATTGGGTAATGGCAGGCCAGCTTTTTCATGAGTGATGCAGTGCATTTCTCCACAGCACTGTGATTTCATCTCCAGCTCCTTATCTCCTCCAATCCACCTGTGTGAAGGAAGAGCATCTGTTGGGAGTCCACCATGCTCCGTCTCCTATGATTAAAGGGTCACCTCTGTCCTACGCTCCTCGCTTTTTCCATTCCTATGTGTCTTCTGTTTGGGTTGACTGACTTGTTTATGTAGTCGACTCCATATTTTGTCTCTCACTCGCTGTCAGTCTCCAAGTCCGAGTCCGACCATTGCACTGGGCTCAGTTTCCCATGTCGCTGAGCGTACTCGATAACTGCTGTGTAGCAAAAATAGTACTGGTCCCAGGTTTGGATGCTGAAAGCCCTCTGCGTTCGCATCCTTCGAACCGTCTGACGGACATCTACTGTGCTGACGTCTGCCAGCTGGGACAGGCAGATGTCGAGTGTGCAGAAGGTGCCTTCAAAAAAGCAGGGAAGAACGAGACGGAGAGATTACAACTCGAAAATGATGTGTGTCAAAATAAAAGCCAAAACTGATCAAAAACAGATGCAAAACTCATATTGAGCCTTTATTATGCCCAAAGAAAACAATTCAATTTTAAGTTTAGTCTTTTTCAATTTGATTAAACTGGTCAGTAATGAAAAAAAACTAACATTTCGCTGGAGAAAATGTGAAATGAATGATTAGCACAAATGTAAACAGATAAATGCATGTAAACAGGTTTCTTCAGTTCACAATATTCACCTGTGCGACCGATGCCAGCACTGCAGTGCACAATCACAGGAGGGCCCCCTGGAGGCCCCCTCCAGCTTGATCCCAGGTTGTGGACCGCAGCCTTACTTGTCCGAAGGACGTGCTCACGGAAGTCCAACATGGCGGAAGCACTTTTAGGCACCCCAAAGTCTGGCCAGCTTACATAGAGGTAGTGGTATACTTCCCGTTTTTCTCCAGACTAAAAACATTAGATGAGTTCAGAAAAAGAGACAGAAACTTTTTCTCGTAACAAGATGCATTTGTCAGTCTTCGGCCTTTTCAAAATGCAAACTATGTCTTAAAACCCATTAAAATCAATACCACAACTTTCTAAACCTGAAGTCCTTTAAACAAATTGGATTCAAACTGAAATGTATGCAAGAAGAGTTTTATTTACCTGTGTGTTGTACAGCTCAAGGTGGGAGAGTTTAAAGTCCTGAAACACCTGGATATGTGTATTCCTAACCAAGAAGTATCCATGCTGTTCTGTCCTGCCCTCCTCAAGAGGCCAGTACTGACCACATTTAATACGTCCACGCTCTATAACCCTGGGAACATCATTAAATGAGTTCTTATTATTTAGCCTGTCACGTCTGAGTTTGAATACATGTCGTGAAGAAAAAACGATCAAACCGCAGATATCTAAACATCTCACCTGGTGGTCATGACAATGATAAGTACCATCTGTTCCCAAACCATTCGCCAGAAGTCAACAAAGGTTTTTGGCAAAGGACCTGAAGGACACAAAAGTATGTCAGATCAAGGTAGCTGCAAAGACCTAAGGATAAAGCTTGACTTGGAAAGGAAAATAAAGACTACAAAAAAAAATGCATATGCTGTAAAAAGTTCAAGTACATTTTATGTTAAGAAAATTATCATCCCAATATATTGATGGTATATTAGCAATTGCAGAAAGTTTGACAACCTGTCTTGTAAAGAGGTCCCAGCAATCACTGACCCATTTAATACGTATCATTTTAACTCACTGAATGCTAAGATAACCAGTGCAGAAAAAGTGCTTGTGGATTGATCTTAAAATATACAAAAAATATGAATCATAACAAAAGTAAGGCATGCAAACAGTGTCTAACCCTGAGTGGCGATGTAAGCGTTGCTCCTCTTGTACCCATCCATGAAACTGGCATTTATGTAATCTGATGTCTGCAAATAGAAAAAAAAATCTGTAACGCCTGATGATACTTCTGTCAAAGGACACTGAATATAACTACAAATAACACAGGATTCACATTAGGGATGGGGCCAATCCGATCCAGTATCGGCATCCGATACCAGCATAATTTACATATCGTATTTTTCCGATCCATGTGCCGATATTTCCGATCCATGATGCATGTCTGTGGTTGCGCTGCATGTTGGCTTCAAACTATGGAATGGATTTCCTGAACGGTGGCTTGTCTCATGAACCCAGAGTAATTAGACCCGCCTCACATTCAGGAAATCCAGTTCATAGTTTGCAGCCAGCTACAACGTGAGGACTGAGTTAGCAGCACTGTGGCTAACAGCTAACCAACTTTTCATTTAAACATGTCCGCTGTGTGTAAGTATTTTACACTAGAAACACCACAAAACAAGACAGCAACGTGCAATGTCTGCAGAGCCATAGCGCCACATTAAACTGCGGTAAAGTTAGTTTTACGTTGGACATTCGAGCTACGTGGCTTCAGCGAGGCACTACTCTTGCTGAACCCGAAAGAGGCGACTCAACCCCGGCCAGCTGCGCTCAGTCTGCCCGTCTCTGAGGAGGGACAGACTGAGCGCGGCTGCCCCAAATCAGGCTGCCTGCTTCGGCTTGAACAAGAAGTAGACATCGCTGAAGCCACGGAGCTCAAATGTTTACAGAGAAGCTGCTAAACTTCATAATTAATGACCAACCACTATCAGTTGTAGAAAACAAAGGATTTCACAGCTTGATACTTGCATCCAAGATATAGTTTACCCTCCAGGAGATATTTATCAGTACAACAGTAGACAATCATAAAAAATATATGATTTGAAAATTATATATATTAAAAACAAAAGACAGCTACATTATAAAGTGATGTAAAATACTAAAAACAGGAACATGTCTGTTGGTTTATGCCATGAACTTAGCAGGTGTTTGAAGCAATTTAACATTTAATTTAATTAATTCATTCATTTAAAAGAAACAAAATAATTTAAAAAAAATCATCAAAAAGAAAACATTGAATGAAAAGAGTGCAGAAAGAAGAAAAAAAATCTTATATCTGCCCCTTATTTAAAAAAATATAAAACACCTTTAAACAATCACTTAAATTAATCTCTTTAATATTCACTTTAAAACTAGGAATAAAAAAAAAAAAACACGTTTTGTGTTAGCAGAATTTAATTATAACTTTTAAACTTATCCAACATTAATAAAACTTACCTCAAGTTGCCTTTTTGGACATGCATGCATAAATTTGTACAAATTGTACTTGAGAAGAGATTACTACAGCCTCATATAAAATCAATGATGATCATGAAATCGGAACTGGATCGGTATCGGACGATATTCAGATTTAGCTATCGGGATCGGATCGGAAGTAAAAAAAGTGGATCGGTGCATCCCTAATTCACATATTAACTTAAATGTAAATATCATTACAGGGGTAACATGGCAGGGGTGCTGGAAGGTGTGCCAGCTGGGGACTCCTTTATTCTGCTAGGGGACTTCAATGCCCACGTGGGTAATGACAGTGTGACCTGGAGGGGCGTGATTGGGATGAACAGCCTTTCTGATCTGAACCCGAGCGGTGTTCTATTGTTGGACTTCTGTGCTAGTCATAGTTTGTCCATCACGAGCACCATGTTCGAGCATAATGGTGTCCATAAGTGCACTTGGCAACAGGACGCCCTAGGTCGTAGATCAATGTCTGACTTCATGGTCGTGTCATCTGATTTGCGGCCATTTGTTTTGGACACTCAGGTGAAAAGAGGAGCTGAGCTGTCAGCTGATCACAACCCGGTAGTGAGTTGGATCAGATGGTGGGGGAAGATGCCGGACAGACCCAGTAGACCCACACGTGTAGTGAGGGTTTGCTGGGAACGCCTGGCAGAAGAACCCATGAGAGAGATCTTCAACTCACACCTCCAGGAGAGCTTTAACCGCATCCCAGCTGAGGTGGGGGACATCAAGTCCGAGTGGGCCATGTTCCGCGCCTCATGTGTTGAGGTAGCTGCCTTGAGCTGTGGCTGCAAGGTTGTAGGTGCTTCTCACGGTGGCCATCTACAAATTCGGTGGTGGACACCCCGGGTTAGGGAGACTGTCAAGCTGAAGAAGTAGTCCTATCGGGCCTTGTTGGCTGGTGGGATTCTGGGGACAGCTGAGGCATACTGGAGGGCCAAGCGGACCGCAGACTTGGCTGTTGCTGAGGCAAAAGTTCGGATGTGGGGTGAGACCTTGGATAGAGACTCTCGGTCGGCTCCAAGGAGATTCTGGCAAACCATCAGGCTGCTGAGGAGAGGAAAGCAGCTCTTTACTAACACTGTGTTCAATGAAGGTGAGGTGCGTAAACCTCAACCAGTGATGTCATTGGGAGGTGGAAGGAATACTTCTTGGACCTTCTCAATCCCAACAGCTTGTCTTCCATGGAGGAAGCTGAGTCGGGGGACTTTGGGGTTGTTCCATCCATAACCGTGGCTGAGGTCGTCGAGGTCGTTAAAAAGATTTGAGGTGGCAGGGCTTCAGGAGTGGATGAGATTCACCCTGATTTTAAGGCTCTGGATGTTGTGGGGCTGTCTTGGTTACGCCTTTACAACGTCGCATGGACATCGTGGGCAGTGCCACTGGATTGGCAGACTGGGGTGGTGGTTTCCCTCTTTAAGAAGAAGGACCAGAGGGTGTGCTCCAATTACAGGAGCTTCACTCTCCTCAGCCTCCCTGGTAACGTCTATTCAGGGGTACTAGAGAAAAGAGTCCGATTGTTGGTCGAACCTCAGATCCAAGAGGAACAATGTGGGTTCCATCCTGGCCGTGGAACAATGGATCAGCTCTTTATCCTCACTAGGGTCCTCGAGGGGTCATTGGAGTTTGCCCATCCAGTCTACATGCTTTTTGTGGACTTGGTGAAAGCATTTGACCATGTACCTCGAGGTACACTGTGGGGGGTGCTCCGTGAGTATGGGATTGGGGGCCCGTTGTTATGGGCTATTCAGTCCCTATACAAGCAATGCGAGAGTTTGGTTCGCATTGCCGGTAGTAAGTCGGACCCCTTCAGGGTGCCTCTGCCAGGGCTGCCCATTGTCACCAATTCTGTTCATAACTTTTATGGACAGAATTTCTCGGTGCAGCCAGGGGGCGGAGGGATTCCGGTTCGGTGGCCTCAGGATTCCATCTCCGCTCTTTGCAGATGACGTGGTCCTGTTGGCGTCATCGTGCCGTGATCTTCAGCTCTCACTGGAGCGGTTCACAGTAGAGTGTGAAGCGGCTGAGTTGAAAATCAGCACCTCCAAATCTGAGGCCATGGTCCTCAACCGGAAAGTGGATTGCTCTCTTCAGGTCGAGGGTGAGGTTCTACCTCAAGTGGAAGAGTTCAAGTATCTTGGAGTTTTGTTCACAAGTGAGAGAAGAATGGAGCGTGAGATTGACAGATGGACTGGTGCAGTATCTGCAGCATTATGGAATATGTACCGGTCTTTGTGGTGAAGAGAGAACTGAGCTGTAAGGCAAAGCTCTCAGTTTACCGTTCGGTCTACATTACTACCCTCACCTATGGTCATGAGCTCTGGGTAGTGACTGAAAGAATGAAATTGCAGATAAAGGTGGTTGAAATGCATTTCCTATGCAAGGTAGCTGGACTCTCCCTTAGAGATAGGGTGAGAAGTTCAGTTATCAGGGAGACTCAGAGTAGAACCGCTGCTCCTCCACATCGAGAGGAGACAGTTGAGGTGGTTCTGGCATCTGGTAAGGATGCCCCCTGGATGCCTTCCTAGGGAGGTGCTTCAGGCATGTCCGACTGGGAGGAGACCCCAGGCAGGACCCAGGACACGCTGGAGAGACTATGTCTCTCAGTTGGCCTGGGAACACCTTGGAATTCTCCTGGAAGAGCTGGAAGAGGTGGCTGTGGAAAGAGATGTCTGGACCTCCCTGCTCAAGCTGCTGCCCCCACAACCCGACTTTGGAATAAGCGGAAGATAATGGATGGATGGTAAATATCATTATATTTATGTTTAAGTTAATATGTGAACATGTGAATGCACTGATGCATTCATTCATACATGTATTATCTGAAAAGGATTTTTGAAATAAGAAATAAAATTTAGTCAGATGACAAAAATACCTCATCTTCATCATCACAGAGCTGACAGAGCCGCACTCGTGACTGGTCTAGGCAGAGGACATCACTGTACCGGTTCTTGATTTGATTGGACAATTTCCTGCAAAAATGGACCTGAGTTTAATATGAGGCTGCGTGATGAGATGGCATACATCAGTAACACCAAATGAAAGACAAACACAGGCGAGCGAACGCTCAGGCTTACTTTGAATAGTCAAAGGTTCCTGCTGGAGGCTCCTTGCGAATCTCCTCATATTCCTGATAGATCCCCCTCTTCTTCTTCCTCTTCACATACTCCACAAGCTCATGCACCGTCATACCTCCTTGATCTGGCATGTGAACAGACACTTCAGTGTAGTGGTTCTCATCATCCTGACCCCATGATGAAGACAAAGGCGGAGACTGCGAAGAGGGTTGGTTGAAGGGGCGAGGCAGAGATTTTTGAGGCAACGGAGGCAACGGAGGCACCCCTTCCTCCTCTTCGCCCTCTTCATCTTCCTCCTTCACTGCTTCACTCTGAGGTCTGTTGGCAGAGTGTGTGTCATCTCCATCTGCTGCACCTCCACTGTCTTTGTGTGCGAGCGGTGTGTCGGGGGGAGTGTCTGAGTGGGAAGGAGCTTGGCAGCCACGGCCGTTTCTGTTCGTGTTTGGGCCACCGATGCTGGCGTTGGCTGCACTCACCGCTGAACCGTTCCAGTGTTGGTGGTTCCCCTGCGACTTGTCTGTGCCAGAATTTGAGCTCTGTTGGTACTGGCCTGGGCCTCGAGTCCTGACCTCCACTGCATCAAAGTGATTGTGTGGGTTAGCATTGTTGTCACCGTAGCAGTTAGCGTAAGCCACGGCTCGCTCTGAACCCAACTGTGCATTCACATGTGTATGCGACAGCGTGGCACCTATACTTGTGTTGCTGTTGTCCAAGCTGTAAGAGCGCAACAAGCTGCCCACGCAATCGTGTGTGTCGTGTTCTTGCATGTCACCCTGAACAGAGTTTGTTTGCATGTTAACACAAGACTGAATCCAAGCTACGTGGCTGTAATGGGATGTCCCACTCAGATGTTCAGGAAGTGAGGAGACTGGGATGTGACTAGCCAACTCATGAGCTTTCACTGTGCATACCTGGTAAGTAGAAAAAGAGGAAAAATACATGAATAGATTTGATTTATAACATGTGACGTTGATCTGTGATGGGAAATAAAGACACAAACCCTTTCCCTCAGCTTTTCCCGCACAAAAAGGCGAAGAACTGCAAAAGGTGCTCGAAACCAGAGTGGAGAAGACACAATGAAGACACATTTTAGACGAGCTGGAAATGCTCCCTGGGAAAATGAGGAGAGAAAAATCTGAAAAGTTAAAAGACCACACAAGAGAACAGCTGATGTTTCCTTTTCCCTTACCTTGAGCAAATCGAGAATCTTGACACAGAGATCGTAGTCAAAATTACCATAAGTTGAGTTTGTCATGTCATAAATAAATATGAGTCCATCCCTTTGAGTTTGTATACTGGGAAGAAATGAGACTAAGATTAATAGTGCAGAAGGTCAACAATGGTGAGATGTTAACACTTCCTAAATAATTTGAGTTGATTCTGTAAGTCTTCTTAATTCATTCTGTTAAACACTGGTTAAAATTTATGAAAGTATTTCCTGTATTTTGTCAGAGTTTGCCCAATTACCCCTTAATTAATAAAATAAATAAAAAATAAGAATTTGCAACAACTGATTTGATTTCAGTTTCATAAAATATTACAAATTTACATTTTTACACTTTTTATTTTTCTAGTTTTGTTCGTGTCCCAAGTACTTCAAGGAACATGAACGTTAACATGAACAAGTCTTCAAAATACTAATTGGTAACAATAAAAGTACAAATTACAATACACAGACAACAATAGAAACAAAAAAGAAGCCATATTTTGAGGGGGAGGGGGGTGTTAACAACAGCAGAACTTTAAGAGGAAGAGGAAAAAGATGGGTTGAAGGTTAGATCTTCACCTCTCTATGGCTTTATCCAGCTGGTAGATGATGGCTTGTAGAACGGCCTTGTGGGTAGTGACATTGGGCTGATGGAGGCGGGCGGTGAAAAGTGCTAAAGCAGCACCCTTAGCATCTCGACCAGGCTGATGGAAATGCCAAAAGATCATCACCAAAACAAATACAAATGAACTTGGATCAACTCACATAGCTGCTCCATACACGTTTATAATAAATAATAACTTTAAGCTTGTGCATGCAAGAACACAGGAACCTTGTCTTATGGTTTTCTGTTTGCATTTTGAATCATTGTGAACTGTAAAATAGTGTTCCTTCGTGCTGTTTGTGTTCACACTTGGGTTACGACTCACCAGAACTGTAAACTTGCCATTCAGCAGCTCAGAACGCAGGGGTTCCTCGTCTGGGTTTAAATTGATGATGCCTTCTTTGATTCTTGTGTTCTAATGAGAAGAATGTCAGGATGGACAGGGAGAGGTCAGTATCTTTTGACTTACAACAATTGTTTAAAGTTAAACAGACTCAGATTTGTATGCATCTTTTAAACAACAGCTGCTACAAAAGTTCAAATACCATGACCCATTCTGCACTGAATAATAAGAGTTTAAAACATTTTGTTCAAGATTTTTATGTTCTGAAAACAGTGATTTAAGAAGCAACAAGTACTGGTAGTTGTTTTGAACAAGCAAAAGCAAACCCACCCTAAACTTTATAATATACTGTAAATAAACCTGATAAAACACATTAGTCTTAGGGTCTTTTCACACCTGATAGTCCGGTAGACTCGGTTCGATTGGGGACCAATATTCAGAACATTTGTTTACATTTTCAGCTGGTGTGGTTCACATTCAAACTGCACTGAGTCAGTCGAGCCAACCTGTCTCCCCCCCCGCCTGTGGTGGTGCTGCACCAAAAACTACTGAAGGAAACGACACAAAAACCTCTAAAGAAGACACTTCTTCTTCTGGAAATAAAAACAAAAACGGAGTGGCGTCAAATTTTATCGGTTTCAGGATTTCTGTTTTGTCATTTTTCAACAATGGACTCAACATGAGTGGAAGATGAGGCAGAAGACCATGGAGAATGTTGTTTTTCACACAAGGCGGCTGACGGCTCCGTATGAGGTAAGAGAAATGCACGTTTGTTTGCCCTGCGCTGTAGTCCACTTCCTTCTTTTTGAGCGGTCTCCCGTCTGCTTGTATTCACACTGCATTTGAACCGCGCTAGAGTTCATCTCAACCAAACCGAGACCTAGGTTTTTAGGCGGACCAGAGTTCGCTGTTTTGGTCTGCATCAGAGTTCAATTGCTCGTTCACACCTCCCCAAATGAACCGGACTTTCTAGGCAAATGGACTAGAGTTCAATTAAAGAGGACTAAACAGAGCTGGTGTGGATGCACCCTTAAACAATCTGACCATAATGAACTTTGTTGCAAAAAAATACAATTTGTTTTTCTTCATCTTATAAACATATCTTACTACGTTGTTAGCACATGAAAACATGTGAAGGGTGTCTTTTTGTTCCAAATCAAGATATTGAAGGGATTAGCACTATTTACAAATTTATTTTTTCACCTGGAAGTCCTACAAATTTTCAACAGAGATAGCTGGGATTAATAACAACACTGCTGTAATAATGTGTTGTCACCAGACTGATGCTTTCCTTCAGCTCACTGCTCAACAACAGAAAATGCTCATCAAGAGGACGTCAGTAGTTCAATCTAACAATGAGTGAAACAGCTGGAAGCTAACTCAAATATCTGCAGAGTGCCCTGTGATTTCAAATGCAGTTTGATTTGACTAAAATGAGCTCAGAGCTGTTAGTGCTGCTCCTTTGAGCTGGTCTGGGATCTGTCAGTGGTTTTGTGACAACTACTGATTCCCAGAGCAGATCATTTCTTCTACAATCACATTTATTCTGTAACAAACTTTTACAATGCTTTAAAAGTTCTGTCTCTGTTCAGCAGTACCTTGTAGGCTTGGAATAGATCGATGGCTCTGGAGACGTCAAACTTCCGGGCCATAAGAAACTTAACAGCTGTAGGTTGGGAGACGAGCCCAGCACTGTGAGGTAGCTCCCTGCTACGCACCTCACTCAGGAACTCCTCCACAGCCTGAACAAACAAGACAGTAGATGTAAGATGAGACGATGGATGTTTGAAAAGAATAAAGGCAGCACTATTTAATGGGAGCGGGAATACATTAAAGTTTAAATCCAGAAAGAGGAGCAAAGGGTGAAGCAAGAGAAAATAACCCTCACGTCCTTACAGCTTTGCTCTAGTCAAGATTACATCCGTATGTTAGTAACAAACACTTGCTGGAAGATGCTGTGGATGAGAGGACTCATCAAACAAGTGACAGGCAGCAATCAGCTTAGTTCCCCTAAAATAAGATGCATTTCAGAGTCAGAGTCAGAGAGTCAGAGTCAGAGTTTCTTTATTGTCATTCGCACCTCATGTGGTACATGTGGTGGAGCGAAATTATGTACACAGGGTCCCAGTTACATCCAACAATAAAATGTATAAGAAAAACAGTAATAACATCTAAGATATGAACTAAGAAAAACATCAACTAAATATACACTAAGCACTCATAACATAAAACATTGAACATCACCACAAACATGAACATGAGTCTGTGAGCAGATGTGCACGCATGAACACATCAACATTGAAACAGATCAGCAGCAACATGAAACAGATCAGCAGCAACATGATATGGTTTTTCACAGTGATTATTCTAGTTAGAGATTCATGAGTCTAACAGCCTCAGGGTAGAAGCTGTTCCTCAGTCTAGTGGTTCTACACTTAATGCTCCTTAACCTCCTTCCTGAGGGGAGTGGGGCAAAAAGTGTGTGTGCTGGGTGGGTGGGGTCCTTCATGATGCAGGTGGCCCTCTTCCTGCATCTGGAGGTGTAGATGTCTGTGATGGTGGGGAGACTGACTCCAACAGATTTCTGTGCAGCCTTCACCACTCTCTGCAAAGCTTTTCTTTCTGCAGCTGTGCAGCCTCCATGCCACACATTGATGCTCGAGCACAGGATGCTCTCCACTGCACACCTGTAGAAGGAGGTGAGGACTGAGCTTCCCAGACCAGCTCGCCTCAGCCGTCTGAGGAAGTAGAGTCTCTGATGAGCTTTCTTGATCAGGCTGGTGGTGTTGTTGCTCCAGCTGAGGTTGTCATTCATGTGTACACCCAAGTACTTGTAGCTGGAGACCACTTCTACCGCAGATCCTCTTATGTTCAGGGGGGTGTAGGTGTTTTTGTTCCTTCTGAAGTCCACAATCATCTCCTTTGTCTTCTTCACATTGATGTGAAGGTTATTCTCTCTGCACCAGCTCTCCAGGTGTTCCACCTCCTGCCTGTAGCTGGACTCATCATTGTTTGTGATGCATCCCACCACCGCTGTATCATCTGCAAACTTTACAATGTGACAGCCTGGATGGGTAGCTGCACAATCATATGTGAGCAGAGTAAACAGGAGGGGGCTCAACACACATCCCTGAGGAGAGCCAGTGCTGAGGGTTATGGTGGAGGAGGAGAGGTTGTGGATCCTCACTAACTGTGGTCTGTTTGTTAAAAAGTCTAGTACCCAGTTGCAGATGGAGGGGCTTAGTCCTAGTGTGGATAGTTTGTCCATCAGGGTTTGGGGGATCATGGTGTTGAAGGCGGATGTGAAGTCCACAAAGAGCATACGGACGTAAGAGTTTTTCTGCTCCAGGTGGTTGAGTGCAGTGTGGACCACAGAGGAGATTGCATCCTCTGTTGATCGGTTCTCACGGTATGCGTACTGATGAGGGTCCTCGTTGATGTTGATGGTTGTTTTGATGTGAGTCATGACCAGTTTTTCGAAGCATTTAGCGACTATCGGGGTGAGGGCCACTGGCCGATAGTCATTCAGACCAGTCACTGTAGAGCTTTTTGGGACTGGGATGATGGTGGCAGTCTTCAGGCAGGTGGGAACTGTCTCCAGGGTAAGTGAGGTGTTAAAGATGTCTGCCAGCACCTCACAGAGCTGATCAGCACATTCCTTCAACACTTTTCCGGGGATGTTGTCTGGGCCAGTTGCTTTGTGCGGATTAATCCTCCTGAAGGTACTCCTTACTTCTGCTGAGGTCACGCTGAGATGCTCTTCATCCGGTGGTGAGGTGAGTCTGGTGCTGGGTGGTCTGTTCGGGTCTTCAAAGCGTGCATAGAACTTGTTGAGGGCATCAGGCAGAGATGGGTCTTTGGGGCATTGTTCACTCCTTCCTTTATAATCTGTTATGCACTTAATGCCCCTCCACATGCTCCGAGGGTCTTGTGAGATGAATTGACCCTCGATCCTCTGTGCATATGTGGCCTTGGCCCTCTTAATACCAGCAACCAGCTCTTTTCTTGTCCTACTCAGCTCCTCTGAGTTTCCAGACCTGAAGGCAGTGTTCCTGGCTTCCAGCAGGGTACGCACCTCTGCATTCAGCCAAGGTTTTCTGTTTGGGTAGCTTTTAACATTTCTGATAGTGGAGACTGTGTCAGTACATGTACTAATGTAACCCAGTACTGAGGATGTGTATTGGTCAAGATCAAGCGAACCTCCATTTTCAGCAGCTTCTCTGAAAACCTGCCAGTCTGTTCGATCAAAACAATCTCTCAGTATGGGGCCACTGTCCTGGATCCAGCATTTAACTTTCTTTTGAACCGGTCTGGAGCGTCTCAGCGGGGGCATGTAAGCAGGAGCCAGGAAGATTGAGATGTGGTCTGACAGTCCTAGGTGGGGGCGGGGTTCGGCTTTGTATGCATCTTTTACGTTCGTGTAAACACGGTCCAGCATGCGGTCTCCACGTGTCGGAATCGTCACATGCTGATTAAAGCTTGGGAGACAGTCCTTTAGATTCACGTGGTTAAAGTCTCCGGCTACCACGTAAAGAGCCTCGGAGTGTTTGTTCTGCAGCGAGCTGATGATATCATGTAGCTCCTGTAGTGATTCATTAGCATTAGCGTCCGGAGGAATGTAAACAACTGTGATAAAAGTCACTGTGAACTCTCGGGGTAGATAATGTGGCCGACATTTCACTGTTATTTGCTCCAAAGCCTTCGAGCATGAGCTATTTACAACAGTACAGTTCGTGGACCAACTTTTACTCACGTAAATGCACACTCCGCCCCCCCGTGATTTCCCCGTTAGCTCGCTGCAGCGGTCCGCTCGAAAAAAAAGTCTGTCATCCAGCTGGAAGACTGAGTCCGGCGTTTCACTTGTAATCCACGTTTCTGTGAGGCAAAGCACTGCACACTTCTTCATCTCTTCTGAGGCGCCCGCTCTCAGACGAAGTAAATCCACCTTGTAAATCCACAGCTTAGTTCCCCTAAAATAAGATGCATTTGTTCTTCAAACTGGAAGCTAGAAAACAACAACAAACTCATCAGCTAGATAAAAACCTGAATGTAATCTAGAATCGAATTATATAATTATTCATCAATGCCACCTTCCTCTTTGACCCACAACTTTGCACAGCAGTGCTGTCAACTCACAATCTGTTCCTGGCTAAAGCCCAGACTGATAACTGAGCTGCTGCAGTCTCCAACATCAAAACAACTTACCGGTAGTTATTTTTATTGTTACAACTTTATCAGGGCTGCATACAGCAAACATTTAGTAGCATTCTGCAACAACCTTTACAGACACTGAATTACAACTAAGCACAGAAGTGGGACATGAAAGTCCATCCATCCGTTATCTTTTTACCCGCTTCTTCCAGTTTGGGTCATGGGAGTCATTGGTGCCCATGTCCAGCAGTCACTCTGTGTGAGAGGCAAGGGACACCCTGGACAGGTCTCCAGTCCATCACAGGGACACATAGAGACAAACGAGACAAACAACCATTCACACCTTGAGACAATTTAGAGTTACCAATCACTAACATGCATGTTTTTGGTCTGTGGGAGGAAACTGGAGTACCTGGAGAAAACCCACGCATGCACGGAGAGAACATGCAAACTCCACCCAGAAAGACCTCCGGAACAGGATTTGAACCGGGGACCTGCTCGCTGAGAGGCAGCAGCTCTACCAGTTGTGCCACCGTGCTGCCCGGGACATGGAAATATACTTAGATAATTTGTTCCCCATCGTTGTACAATTTTCAATTCAACAATGTTCAGTCAGTTCATCTGGACGGTTTCGTTTTAGTGCTGAGAGAAACAGCACAAAAAAGCTCAGCTCAAACGTCTCAGCGCAAAAAAAAGAAACCGTCTAGATGACCGGACTGAACAATGCTGGATTTTACACCTGGATTATCGAGCATGAACTTTGGAATTTTCAATTCAGTTTATTTATATAGCAAGAAGTCACAACAGAAGTCGTCTCAGAGCACTGAACATTCATAGATAAAAATAATAATTTAACATTATTTATCTGAGGAGCAGACTGCTTTTTAACTCCATCACAGAACTCTCATCTTGAGCAAGCATGAAGGCGACAGTGGAAAGAAAAAACTCCCTCAAGAGGAAGAAACCTTTAGCAGAAGCAGGTTCAGGACAAGCGATCATCTGCTTCGACCGGCTGGGTTTGGTAGGAACAGATACACAATGGCAGGTCAAGAATCATGTTAAGATAGAAATAATACCAACAAACACACAGAGGGAGCAGGAAATCTGTCTGCACTTGTGTTTTCTGTAAGATGTAACAAAGAGTTGCTGGGGCTTTATAACAACACTGAATGTAGTCCATCATAACATCTTCAAATGCCCCGTCCCCTGCACCTGCTTCTGAAAAAAACTGTCTCCGTCGCTTTTTGGCCTTATGGGGTTAACTTTCCAAAAGAAACAACCATCGTTGTATAAAATGCCTGAGTCAAGTTTCTGACGAGGGTAAGATGAGGAAGGAGCAGGTAGTTTTATTTAAATGAACACAAAACTGTTTAATTTGACATAAAATACTGAAAACAGTTCAAATCAACTAATGCTGTATGTCTCACTTTTCATTGGATCCAACAGAGATATAACACATATAACACATTTGCTATATAGAACTGGTAGCACTTTTCACATGAAACCATACCATACCATTTTATTTATAAAGCACTTAAAACAGCTACAAGGCCAACCAAAGTGCTGTACAGACAGAACAACAGGTAACACACAAAGCAAAATACAAAATTAGGTAAATCAGAATATAGACATAAAAACGATGCAGATAATGACGACAAACCAGTGTGGAGCATACAGGATCAAAACACAGATCATCTGGTGTTGAAAGCTACTGAATAGTAGTGAGTTTGTAAACGGGAAAACCGAGAGGGAGGGGGCCTGTCTGACAAGCAGAGGTAACTCGTTCCAAAGTCTTGGTCCTGCTACAGAGAAGGCCCTGTCACCTCTGCGCTTAAGACGAGTTCCTGGAACTGTGAGGAGCAACTGGTCCGCTGACCTTTCATGAAACCGCCATGAAACACAGCATGCAGCTGCAGCAGTACACTGCAGCACATTTGTCAGCAGTTTTTCATAAAGCTGTAATCAACTAACAGTAATTAGTTTGTAAAAAATATGGAAATAAACCAAGAGGGGCCTGCAGTTCATTGAACTTACAAGTGACATTTGTTTATAAATATTGAGTTTACAAAATTTGTATTGACAATTTTTAAATTTTCACAAATTAGCACCTGTATGCGTTATGAAAGTCAAAAAGGTTACTGAAGTTATTTGCAAAAATAAATAAAACTACTGATGCTCATTTTATTTGTTGTCTCCCTCGCAGCATCAAAGATTGTATCAAGTTGTTAGTTTTGATATTTATTTTTTTTGTATTGTGACAACCCTCAGTCAGACCCTGAAGCTTCTTGTTTGAATAAGTCTGTTTCTAAAAATAATAATAATTATAATAACAACAATAATAAAGAAGAATAACTCAAACTTAAAAAAAGGTCACTTTTGCCACAAGCTAATGATAAACAACCTGCATAAACAGTTTGATTGTTTATGCAGAATTTGAAATTAAAGGGGGCTGTATCTTATCTTTGTAACTATTCCAGAGACTTTGGGGACAATATAAGGGACAAGATAAATTATTTTTAATTAAAAAAAATTAAGAACAAAACACAGTATTACAGGTGTCAACAACTGAAAATTGGAGTAAACATAAATAAAACAAAGTAGCTCTAAACAGCTAAAAGAAAATAGATATTGAAAGCATAATGCTATTAAAAACAAAAAAAATCTGCAAATGGCAGCACAATAAAGTGTAGTCGTGGTAGAAAAATAAAGATGTTGATCTTTGTGCTGATGTTTTTCTCCTGATGAAGTCTTATTTTCCTAAAACACATATTCCACGAAGTGAGAGAAAATAGAAACGAGTCCCAAACAACATCGACCTCAGATGTCTAAAATTAAGACCGATATAACGGTTTCTAATTACAGAACCATAAATCTCGTGACAAGAGCAACAAAGCTGGATGTTCTTCTGCTGAAGGCAACACCTAAGGCACTCAGTGAAGGCAGATATAAGATAATATCTACTGTATCTTATATTTGTGAACTAAAAAAACAATAAAGAAACAATGCAACACAGAAAAAGCACCAAACTTGTACAATTGTGTACAAATCACTGGTAAGCTTTAGTTAATAAACGAGGCTGCTTTAGCTTTTTGTTTTTATTATTTTAGATGCTTTTTAAATTATGATACTCCAACACCTCTAAATATAATGTATACAAATATATCAAGATGACTTAAGCGGTGTCATCTATGTAATTAATAGATCACAAACATGTGATTTTAATAACATAACTGCTTTACATTTTTGTTGTTTACCATGGCTTCGATGTATATCTTGAATGGGATTTCACAAATAACTATTAATCCATTTGATAAATGGCCATTGTGCCCTAATCACTGGCTTTATAACTTAGTTATTAGGGCTGTTCCCAGGGTTTTAACTTCAACAAGACAGTCAAGAAATTCAATTAAGCTCCCGATTAAACATTTATAATTTCTCAGTGACAGTGTTATTTTATGTGTAGAAATATATTCAGGGATGGAAATTTGAGATGAATTTGGACAATCGGATGGATGATATGATGCTGGTTAGTCCTAAATGAGACGATGATATCAGAAACAACTTTTTGAATTGTTATTTAAAAGACTGGATGTGAGATGTTAAAAATCGTCCAAGCAGTCAGGAGTGTGTTTATTGTAATGATGGTACCCAGTAGACATCTCGATAAGACCAGCAGCCATGATTTACATCTGATTTGTTGTGTTGGATCCACCCATTTTACTAGAAAGCTATGGCAACAACAATGCTAGGAACCGGAGGACCAATTCCATGAACACTCCGTAGCACATCCGACACAGATGCTGTTCACAACTGGAGTCCACTTCATTTTTATGCCGTGGGTTAAAAACAATATACGAATAAAGCGGCAAACTTGTTAATGGTTTCAAAACCTCACAGAATAGTTAGATTTTGACAAGACAAAACTGTTGATGAGATCCCAGGCAGGTCAACAATAGCTATTAGCATAACCGCTAGGTTACATGTGGTAGCTAAATCTCTAGGTTAAAACAAAACCTTATAAATACTTTGACAAGATTACCCAGATGCAACAAAGTCACGCTCCTGAAATAGCCTAAGAACAAATAACACATTTATGCAATCCCCAATAAGATGAGATTATCAATAGAGATGGAATAAACTAAACACATAGCCGGCTAAATGATCCCGTTAACGCTCTCAGGCTAACACACATGCTAACTGCTGTCAGTCACATCGGAGTCAACGGGCCACAGATTTTACTACATCGTATTATTTCCAAAATAAATATGTGATTAAAAGTATTAGAAAAGTCACCGGTTAAAGACAGAACTGACGATGACATGTGTACACAATGAACATTTTAGGTAAACGAGGGGGGAAATGGTCTAGAAACCCTTACCAGCTGCTCCTGAGTTGTCAAGGCTTCCGCCATCTTGAAGCCTCCGCAACGTCGCAGCGGGCGCGCCCACTGGCCGCGCGCTCACGCCCAGATCCAGGACACATTGGGCAAAACGTTGTAGCATATAATTAATCAGCGGTGGAGACTCGAGTCATTAATATTAGGACTTTAGACTTGACTTGAAAAAGTGTTCAGACACTTAACTTTGAGTTTTACACCAATAACTTGGGACTTGAATTGGACTTGAACCTGTTTACTTGAAAATACTTATATCTAAAGTTTAAAACACATATTAATAATAAGTGTTAATGGGGCCCACTTTATAAATAATATAAAGTGTTAATTATTTATAAAGTAGGTGTTGTGTTGTTTAAATAAAACAGTCATTTACTTTGTTTTATGCTTATTTATTAACACGTGTTCCAATGTTACTCTAGCCACCATGTCCTCTCTCATCTCTCTGGTCCGACTAATCTCGCGATAACAGTAACATTAACTACACTACATTTTCCTCCTTGTTTAGAACAAAAACCTATCTGCAAAACAAAAAGTTTTTAAATCACAGTTACATTTTTTTTTTACATAGAAATCAAAACAATTTCCATTTTACTTTACTAAACCAAAGGGTAACATTTCTTTTCTCTATTTTGTTTATTTATTTATTTATTTATTTCAAGTCTCTCTGTATCTGATGGGCTTTCTGATGACACGGCCCTTCCTGGTAGTGATGACCACAGACACAGGTGGGTTAGGTTCTGGTGGGATCTCAGCTGATGAAGTGGTCTCAGCAATCGGCACCTCCACAGTTTTATCGTTGATTCGGGTGTTGTGTTCCAATGGAGATTCAAAAGCATCAAAGTCAATTACCACAGGTGTGTGTCGAAGATGTTTAACATTCCTGATCACTCTTGATCCATCTTCTGTGTTGACCAGTTCAAAGGCATTATCAGCGGTGTTTCTCAATGTGACATAGCGAATGTCTTTGAATGTGGTATCCAGCTTTCCATTCTCCATACTAGCAATGTAGACTATATCACCAACCTTAAAGTTGTGGTCCTTTGCTCTGTTGGTTTGATCAGCATACTCTTTCATTTTAGTTTTGTATTCGTTGTGATGGTTTCTGATATCTATCGTTTTCTCTGTGCCATTTGGAAATCCACATTCCTCCTCCATGTTGGGACACTTTGTGCGGATATCTCGTCCAAACATGAGCATAGCTGGTGTTTCTCCTGACGCTCGGTGTGGTGTTGATCGGTATGCCATTAATATTTTTGGAAGTTCCTCCTGCCATTTTTTCCATGTGTATTCAGTTGTTCTGAAGGCTTTCTTCAAGTGTCTGTGAAACCTCTCAATTTTTCCGTGGCTCTTTGGATAATAAGGTGATGCTCTGATGTGCTTTAGTCCACATGACTTGAGAAATAATTCAAATAACTGTCCTACAAACTGTCTACCATTATCAGTAACAGCCTCTAGGGGTTAACCAAACCTTGCAAATATTTTGGTCAGTTCTGAAATGACAGTAGCTGAGGAAATATCTGGAACAACTCCAGCCTCCAGGAAGGAAGTATAATAGTCCATCACAGTTAGCACATATTGGTTTTGGATAGGACCTACCAGATCAATTCCTATCTTTGTCCATGGTCTTGGTGGTAACTCTAGTGGTTGAAGGTGATCTTCATGAAGCGGCCGATTGAGCACACAAGCGGAGCAGTTTCTGATCAGTCTCTCTACATACAAGTCCATGTTGGGCCAGTAAAATTTGCTCCTTAAATATCGTTTTGTACGAACCACTCCTTGGTGAGTTTCGTGTCCAATCTCCAGTGCTTGCTTCACCATTGCTCTTGGTAGTACTATCCTGTGTCCTCTCAGCACAAGTCCCTCATATATGCTGAACTCTCCAGCACATGTGTTGTAAGGCTGCAACTCAGACGGAACTGGGTTTGGCCATTTTCCTGTCTCCACAATCATCTTCAGTTGTTTCATTGTGTCATCCTCTGTCATTTTCTGTTTGATGTCCTCAAGGTTCATAGCTTGCACCTCATGCATCGTCACTGTCAGCACTTTGTCCACATACGTTTCCACGTACTCATTGTTCTCCGTCTCTGGTAAAGGAAGTCGTGAAAGTGAATCCGCTACGTTGGACTTTCCGAAGATGCGTTCTATTTTATAATCATATGGTTGTAGTCTCAAACCGAGTCTCTGTATTCGTGGTGGTGACAGCGTAGCCTTCTCTGGGTTGAACATGTAGATGAGGGGTTTATGGTCAGTTTGCAGAGTAAACTTGGCCCCCCCACAAGTATGTTCTAAAATGTTCCACAGCCCATACACATCCTAAAGCCTCACGTTCTATCTGAGAATAACGAATGAACGGAGATGCAGCCAAGAGCAAGCCAACAGTGACACCCAGTGTAATAGATGTGGAATGGACACTCGCACTGCAGATGAATGTGGAGCCAAGACAGCAAAGTGCCTCTTTTGTCAGAAAACAGGACATTACGCACGTAGTATCATGTCGTTCTCCAGCGTGCCAAAGTCACATGATTTTGCCAGTTCTCTTAATGCATTAACAAAAGCATCCATTGACTCTTCAGGGCATTGAGCCCTCTGTCTGGACTTGTGTCTCTAGGACTATATTTCTCCGCAGAGCAAAATATGTGTGTAGCGTGGCAACAGCCTGAGCACGTGTACCTTTTTCTCCCGGTAAATTGGCGAAAATCCTGTGTAGGTGCTCCTATACTGTACTGTGCAGCAGAGTGGCTCTCCTCACCAAATCCTGTGCATGAATAGTCCCACTTGCAACTTCAAAAAGAAGCTGTAAGAGTCCTTGCACAGTTTATACTCCGTGAATAAATCTGACGCTCCAAGTTCAGTGGAACCGGCGGGACCAGTTGAGTGTAACTGGGACCAGGTGCAGCTCCGGCAGCAGCTGGTTGCTGATCATTATCCTACATGGCTCTGTCTCAGTTGTCCTTCTTTGCCTATGGGTTCTTGACAAACGTTCTCCTCATCGCCAAATGTTGTGTTGTTTAAATAAAACAGTAATTTACTTTGTTTTATGCTTATTTATTAACACGTGTTCCAATGTAACTCTAGCCACCATGTCCGTCTTCTCTCATCTCTCTCTGGTCCGACTAATCTCGCGATAACAGTAACATGTTACACTACAGTAGGACCCATTAATTAATTTCACTCATTATTAGCAGACGCAGACGTCCTGTTTTTCCACACTCCGTGTGCAGGGGCGTTTTTAGGGTCTTGAAACATTGGGGGCTTCAGCCCAGACCCCTTATTCATCCTCTTCCCTATTTAAAAAGTGTCCCTTCAAGTCTGTATTTATCACATTTCAGACTATTATTGTTAAATTTAGTTTATTTATCATAAAACAGTGACAACTAATTTCTGTCAGCAGTGGAAAAAAACATTTATAATCCAAGCAGGGAATTTGACACCATCCCAGACCACCACCACCCGATTAACGCAAACCACCAATACTGAGTATGTACATAACAAGTATGTGTACTTGTTTAGCAATGTGGTGGCTATTGGTGTCAGAAGCATTTTGGGGGACATACTCATGGGGGTCTGGGGGTCCTCCCCCAGAAATTTTTTAATAACGTAGATGCCATTTCCGGCTTTCTGGTGTATTTTAACAGGTTGTTAATGTGATACACTCTATTTTGAGAGTTTTATCCACTATTTGTTTATTACAAGACAAGAAAATCAAGGGTATAAATCATTACATAATTTTATTGTTACCTGCAAGGGACAAATATAATTTCAACATTCTATTCTGGGACTGAAACTGACTAAAACAATGTCAAAACTAAAAGGGAAAAAGGGCCGAACCAAAGGAGTACAGATGTCGTTTCCCAGGATGCCCAAGTGAGGAGCACTTTCTGTTTCTGTCTTATTCAACAAAGTTAAATCGGGTCCTCTGGACAGTTTCTACTCCCGGAAACTGTTCAGTGGACCTGATTTAAATTTGTTGGATTTTTCTACCTGGATTATTGAGCATGAATCAGGGTGTTTCTGTTTTACCTGCTCCGTTACAAGCAAACATTAATTTATTGCACTTTGCTGCATCAGTGCCAGTTCTTTGCTATTTCTCATCCTCTCTCTTCTGCACCTTTGTCTTTGTCTCTCTCGGTCCATCGGATGGATGTCTGTATATTTCTCCAGTTTGGGTCTTAAAGCTTTAAGACCCAAACTGGAGAAACGTACAGACATGCGCGATCCGAGTGCTAACATACCGTCCCGCACCAGTCCACAGAGGCGGGTGCACAGTGTGTCTTCTCTGCTCAGTCTACTGACAGACAGTGACTCATATAGACAGTAGTGGTGTGCGATACTGCAAAATTTGGTATCAATCGATGCCAAGTAAATACTGGTCCCATAGATATATGTGTTTATATGATATCTGTGACAGGTCCAATATCATCAATACTGATACCGATACGATATTTTACAAATAATTACGGTGAATTTTGATGACATTTAAGTGTTGTGATTTTTCCTTTGGATCATTTATTTGTTAAAACCCAGGATGAAATTAGGCAAAGTTTATAAGTAAATAAAAAATACTTTATAGTAATAAAACGTTTTTTTTTCTGAAAAAATAAAACAGTAACAAAACAATTTTCTCAATACTTGTGATGGTTGGGTTTTCCCTTAAACAAAGTGCACAAAATGATCACTCAAGAATAAATTAAAACGTTGTGTTTAGAAACTATGATAATTAAATAAAAAGTATCCCTTCATTGCACTCCTTTTCTGGATTTTCTTTCTTAAATAAACAAACTGTACATATCACACCACAACAAAGATTATAAAACAGTAAAATATATTTAAGATATGAAGGAATAAAACAAATAAACTGCCCGGCGACAGACTGTTTTATATGCAACACCAAAGTATTAAATTCCTCTTCTTCATCCCTGATCTGGCCTTTTCTTTTGTTTTTTTTTGCCAAGAGGCAGTGATCTCTTCCTCCTCCGTTGATGCCATGACTGAAATGGTGAGAAATGAAGGAATTTTTCACGAGCGAATTATAAACTCAGGTCCAGCATGGCTGCGGGAGGGTCTGGAGATTTCCTGGTGGGCTGGTCTGATGTGTGGGCTGCAGGACCAGCGCTCTTTGTTTTTTTTGTTTTTTTTTTGTTTTTTTTTGTGTGTGTGTGTGGGGGGGGGTAGATCTTTTTATTAACAACATATAAACACAGAACACCGCTGCGGCTGAGGCTGCCAGCTCTCGTGTTTTTTTGACCTGTCAATCAATCCAGTAGGCGTGTCAGCAAATGACCAATCAGCGACTTCAATTTGTCCCGAAGATAAACGCCCCTTGTCTGTGGAGCTGACTGCAGCTGTTCAGGGTTTACGCTCGAGTATGAATTCTGAACCCTCTGTGTACAGTACACGCATATGTATGTGTGAACAGACGTATGCGGGAGTATACTGGGGGCTTTAATGACTGCCAACTTCTCTTCTCAGGAATTCACACCTCTCAGCTCGCAGCCATTAGCCACCTCCTTCATTCCAGAATACTCCATCTCACAGTCCCCCTCCCCCACCTCCATCTTGTCCCTCTCAACTCTTCAGGTGAGGAATGAGCTGCGAAAAATCAAGGTGCGTAAAGCCCCCAGTATACTCCCGCATACGTCCGTTCACGCGTACGTATGCTTGTACTGTACACAGAGGGTTCAGACTTCATACTCCAGCGTACACCCCGAGCAGCTTCACAGACAAGGGGCATTTACCTTCGGGACAAATTGAGGTCGTCGATTGGTCATTTGCTGACACGCCTACTGGATTGATTGACAGGTCAAAAAAAAAAAAAAGTGCTGGCAGCCTCAGCCGCAGCAGTGTTCTGTATTTATATGTTGTTAATAAAAAGATCTTTAAAAAAAAAAAACAGGGAGTGCTAGCTCTGCAGCCCACACATCAGATCAGCCCACCAGAAAATCTCCAGACCCTCCCGTAGCCACGCTGGACCTGAGTTTAATTCGCTCGTGACAAATTCCTCCATTTCTCACCATTTCAGTCATGGCATCAACAGAGGAGGAAGAGATCACTGCCTCTTGGCAAAAAAATAAATAAATGAAAAGGCCAGATCAGGGATGAAGAAGGGGAATTTAATACATTGGTGTCACATACAAAACAGTCCGTCGCTGGGCAGTTTATTGTGCGACACCGCGTATGCGGTAGTAAAAATTTGAGCTTTGCACGGACATGCCCTGGGGGGTACGCTCGTACCTCTGGTAACGTACGTGCGTACCTCTGCATATGGACGTATGCGGGAGTATACTGGGGGCTTAAGGCTGCAGGTCCAGATGAAATCAGCTCCAGGCTCCTGAGGTGCTACTCAGATCAACTGTGTGGCATCATGGTATTTATGTTCAATCTGAGCTTGAAGCTGGAGAAAGTACCACAACTGTGGAAGACCTCCTGTGTGGTACCGGTACCAAAAACCAAACATACAAAGGATCTCAGTAGCTACAGGCCAGTGGCTCTGACCTCACATTTGATGAAGACTCTCGAGAGCCTGGTCCTCAACCATTTGCGCCACCTGGTGAGGTCTTCATTGGATTTGTTGCAGTTTGCCTACCGGCCTGGCATCGGGGTAGATGATGCCATCATCTACCTCAGGCACCAAGCTCTTACCCACCTGGAGAAACCTGGAAGCACCGTGAGGATCATGTTCTTTGATTTCTCCAGAGCTTTCAACACCATCCAGCCAGGACTTCTGCGGGACAAGCTGGAGTTATCAGGAGTAGCTCACCACATGTCCCAGTGGATACTGGATTACCTCACTGGATGCCCACAGTATGTGAGGACACAGGGCTGTGTCTCTGACAGGCTGGTCTGCAGTTCAGGGGTCCCACAGGGAACTGTGCTGGCACCGTTCCTCTTCACCCTCTACACTGCAGACTTCACCATCAACTCCCCACACTGCCATCTGCAAAAGTTCTCTGATGACTCTGCCATAGTCGGCCTCACCACAGGTGAGGACAACTCAGAGTACATATAGCGGACTCATGACTTTGTGGACTGGTGCCAGTTGACCCACCTCCTGATCAATGCTGCTAAAACTAAGGAGCTGGTGGTGGATTTCCACAAGTGCAGACCCTCCTCACTGACCCCGGTGAGCATCCAGGGAGTGGACATTGAGATTGTGGACTCTTATAAGTACCTGGGTGTTCACGTGAACAATAAACTGGACTGGTCTCACAACACTGATGCACTTTACAGGAAGGGTCAGAGCAGACTCAACCTGCTGAGGAGACTGAGGTCTTTTGGAGTGCAGGGGGTGCTCCTGAAGACCTTCTTTGAATCGGTAGTGGCATCAGCCATCTTCTATGGTGTTGTGTGTTGGAGCAGCAGCTTATCATCAGCTGAGAAGAAGCAGCTAGATAAGCTCATCAAGAAGGCCAGCTCTGGGCCTTTACACGTAACAGATGAGCAGCACGTTAGCATGAAGCTACACTTTGCACAGACGACGCACCTCATTGCCCGCGTTACTAGCTGGAGAATTCTTGCTGCAACATTCGTTGTGACACACCTTCATAAAGATGTTAAAAAAACACCAGTGTAAGCACTGCACAAAAATACAACCAATCTTTATCCTTCGCATTAGTGCTCAACATGCTGTACAAGGAAACACAATACGTCGTCAGTATTCTGCTCAAGCTCTGCTAATCGTCTACTCGCGCCAATATTGTTTTTACTGCTGGAGAGCATCCGCTTGGACTTCACATCCGGTTTGCAACTAACGTTACTTGAAATTAACTCATTGTTATTTTAAACAATTTGCGAATAAATAAATGACAACATGAACATAACATCTGTCACTTACATACATGCTGACCTCTGCTAAAACACACACTCTACCTATACTACTGTACTGTAAATAGTCTGCCATTCTCAATGTTATTCATATTGTTTATCTTATTTCTTTATATATTGTTTTTAACATTTAGGAACTTTTGTGTGAATCTTTTTATCTGTTGCTGCTGTTACACTTGAATTTCCCATCCGTGGGACAATAAAGGCTGTTTCTATTCTATTCTATTCTATTCTATTCTATTCTATTCTATTCTATTCTATTCTATTCTATTCTATTCTATTCTATTCTATATCTGTGGGTGACTTTCCGGTGCGTCTGAGCACATCCTGATTACTGACTTACAGATGGCCTTCTTGTAAGTCAGAAATGCAGGCAGAAGGTTGGTGAATCTTCTGGGCAGCTTCTCCAGCTAACGAGGACTGTCAGCAAACCAGTTCCTCTGACAAGACTTGCAGCAAAGCCTAGAGGACAGGATGTAATATTGTCCACTAGTCCCAACTATCACCCAAGGTCAGCCCACACCAGCAGAAACCACCTGTGGATGAGGACATCCATGAAGACATGGTAGGTTGTAGTTGTTTTTCAGACTGGACATAATTTCATTTTCAAGTTTCCAAATGAAGAATGGGTGAAGCTGAAAGAAGTTGGGCGAGGGGAGCTCAGCCACTGTGTCTCTGGGCTCAGGCTGCGGAGGATGACTCCAGAGGGAAATTGCATTTCAAAGTTTCCACACAGGACGAGACCCAGGCCACAGGCCGAGACCTTTCAGCTCTGTCCTCATCCACAGTTTCTGGTGCTGAGAACAGATCCAGCTGTTAATGCCATGGTCAGGCTGAGGCAGGGGAACAGCAAAGGGTGGCTGAGCTGAGTGAATTATCATAAAAAAAATACATGGAATTAGGGTTGGAAATGCAGTTAATAAAGCAAACTACTCAAGAGCAAAATGCAATCTGTTCTTACCATCTTCAGCACTGTCCACAAATGAAAGGGCTCTCTGTGCAGAGGTTGAAGCTGCACTTGTGCTGGAATCTGAAAAGGACTGTTATCTTTCAGTTTCTTATTTCTTTATGGCTTCAGTATCATTTTAAGACAACAGATGAAGTAGCAGTGAAAATTATCCAGATATTGCTATTTATGCAACAAACAGATATTTAAGGGTGAGTTGAAACAAACCTTTAAATGACTCAGTATTTTTTGCACTCGCTTTTTTCCTTCACTAGAAATGACAGCGGTGATGGAAGGGCCACGGGTGTCTGTTGTGTGGTTGCCAGCACTGTAAACAGTCAGAAGAAAGTAAACAAATGATTTTATGTAGCCTAACAACATTAAAAGCATCAGATTTCTTTTCAGTAATAGAATTTAAATCTCTTTACCGTCAACTGTTGAGGATTCCGGTTCACCTGATGCATCAGAACACCTGGACACTGTTGCAGTTGGACCCAAATAAAGATAATTTATCAGTCACTGTATGAATCACAAGTGAACACAACAGATGGTGTTAGTGAAAACTCCAAAAGTTGTACTTTTATTCCTTCTGCTTATCAGACCTCTAAAAGTATATTTTTTAATAATCTCCAGATGTGGGAAACGAAACAGACTACAAAGTGAACAGCTGACTACCTCTATACTTGCTCTACGCAGGAGGAACAACAGCACTGAAGTGAACAAAAGTAACAAGTACTCATAAAAAAATGGTAAACATGCAGTATTAAAATATATACTCACCAACATTGGTGTTGGAACAATATCTCCATCAATTCATAGATCTATGACTATGCAATGGTGGCAAACAGCAATATTGTAACGGGAACTTGACCGGAACATGGCCAGAACACAAGAACACAAAAAGTCAAGGCTCAATTTTGGAGAGTTATTCATCGTAAAAGAGAATAACACTCCAGTCCTGAAACCTCCTATTTTAAGAAAAACCTGTCTTTGTTCTTGAAGATGTTTTTGGCACTGGGTTCCCTCCGTTTCCGCTGACACAGCGTACACAGAGACAAATATGGGAGAGAGACTAAATGCATGCAGATAATATTTTAGAATTTCAGCAAGTGTAATTATAGTGTGCTTACTGCTCTGACTCAGGAGCTTAGAGGGTGAGACGCTTACCATTGCAGCCTCCAATCCTTCCTCCTCCATCACTATGATGAGAAACCAAGAAATAGTGTATACAAAAATCAAGGATCAATTTGGGAGGAATATTCCATTTTTAAGGTAATGTTTGCCCTTTCATCTTAAAATTGTTAATACAACATTCTTAGTTGCTCACCCAGAGGTTCATGCGGCACACTGGATGGTGTGGTTGTATGACTGGAGGACGAGTGCTGTCTCTAGAGCAGGTACTGCTGCAGATTCCTCATCCTAGTCCGTGGAAGGCAGATCATCTTTAGGATGAAGTCAGCATAACCATCTTCTCTACTGTCACACATTTCCTTCCAAGTGCTCTTGGCCCGAGATCCACAACCAACCAGCTGGTCATCTTCAGAAATTGCTGCAACGCTGTCTCTGCTGGCTTCATAGTCAAGAAAAGCATCTTGTATCTCCTTAAAACTGAGAGCATGCTTCACAATGGTCAGGAGGTTCACCTTGTTAAGGTTCTCTGTGATGCAGATGCCAGCTTCCTCCTCCTTTTGCAGGTTTTTGATGAGGTGCAAAGTGTAATCATTTTCTAAAAGCCACTGGAAAGACTTCCCTTTGCATTTGCCAAATTGGAGGTTGTAGACTCCCAGCGCTTCTGAATCATCTATGACACCCCCTCCTCTTTGACGAACCAGACAAAGCATTTTGCCGGTGCACTCCTCTCTCTTTGGCTCAGATTTGTCCCACAGACTGGATCATTTTTTTAAATCTTCTTGGCCTCAGAAGAGGGGTCCTGGCAAAGAAATCCAAGGGGTTCCTTGCAGAAAACAACTCTTAGTTTTCCTGGATAAAAGATGGTCGTCTTCCGCATTTTGGCCTAGAATGGAGCAAAAAAGGGTGGATCATGTGTTAAAGAAAATACCTGAAAACCTATGAAATATATTTTGTATAAAATCTTATGATCAATTCATTACAGCCAATCAATGTAGAACGGTAAAGTTCAGTTCCATTCAGTTTTATTTATATAGCGTCAACTCACAACAAATGTCGTCCCAAGGCATTTTCCACAAAAATCATTTCAACTCAATCACACATACATTCCAATTAATCCTAGTTATCACACAGTACAGAAAGCTCAACTGATTATTCAACGTTCAAGGATTCAAGGTTCTTTATTTGTCATTCGCACCACATGTACTTGTGGTGGAACAAAATTGTGTACATAGGGTCTGAGTTACATCCAGCAAAAGTATTATAATGTAAATGAAAAACAGTAATAAGATCTAAGATATGAACTAAGAAAAACGCTAACTAAAAATACACTACAACATATTGGTAGTTCAAAAAGTTTCTATTTAAGGAAACCCAGCAGATTGGCCTGAAGCAAGGAAATAAATAATTATCCATTCTGTTCATATAGCTCTGAAGATCAAAAGATACTCAAGGTGCAGCTAAAAACAGGAAGAACGTAAAATATAATTATTTATCTATGTTTTTATTTACTTGTAGCCTACTGTAATCAGATATCCATGTTTGAGTATACTGATATATAAAAAAAAAAATGATAATCTCACCAAACAAAACCATACATTTTGGCACAGATTGAAACAGAATGTATGACTTTGTAAAAATGCTGACTTTATCCTCACTCTGTCATATAAATTGAGCATAATCCACGAGTCAAACATAAAGTAATCCTGATCCTTAATAGTTACCGTTTCAAACGGCCTAACAAACGGTCCGTTTGTTAGGCAGCATTGCACCAATACTTTTAAATACTTCAGCATGGTCTTAATTCAGTTGTAGTGTAAAACACCGACACATAAACCAGTAATAAAACCAATACTGACCAACGCCACACAACGGAGTACAGTAGAAAGTATTGGTTTATTTTATTTTATCTCCGCTTAAAGCCGGGAAGTTGTTCTTTTATATATATATATATATATATATATTCAAATATTTATTTAGAACTTTACTTCAACTACAACAATCTAAAAAATACACATTAAAGAACACTGAACATATCAAAGAAAGAAGAAGAAAAAGGAAGCAAACAATAACAATAATAATAAATAAAATAAAAAATACAAAGATAAATAAATGCGAGTTACAAAGTTAAGTTGTATTCATTACAGATATTTTTTTGTTTTTATAGCCTTTTATGAAGTTGTTAGCCGGGCTGTTTTTATTTTGTAAAGGGCAAAATGCATAATATTCTTACAGGAAACTCATTCAAAACATGAAGATGGCTCCTCAAGACCAGCAGGGGTCGCTATTCTATTAAAAAACTTCCAGGGTCAAATAATTTCTAAAGAAATGGATGAACATGGTCACTGGTTATTCCTCACTGTTTGTTTGGATAATCTAATCATTATTTTAGTGAATATATATGGATATAATAATCCAAACCAGAACAAATTATTGTTAGAAGAAATAGCCTTAAAATTAGATCAGCTAAAATCAACTTACTCAACAAACATCGTCATCACTGGAGGAGATCTCAACCTGGTTCAAGATGAATTTTATGACAGATGGCCCTCGAAACACGACTCA
>NC_056500.1:40551629-40577958 GCF_014905685.2 Nematolebias whitei
GATGTGTACAGAGCTGTGGTAGATGCAGCGCGTGAATCTTGAATTGTGCGCACTACCTCCTGAGGGAGACCCATCCTCTCTAAGCGGGACCGCTCAGCGGCCAGACCCACAGGTGCTGGCCTATTTCTGGGTAACTCCTGATCGCTCCTCCTGCTTGAAGGAGAGCATCCTCCCTCCACGGCAGTTTCCACGGATGATCCGACAACAGACGTTGCAGGACTGGGAACCATGGTGCGTTCACGCGCTCGGGAGCTACCAGGAGAGCTGTCAATCCCTCCTCCTGAACTCGGTTCTCTGTTCAGAACACCGGATATGTAAACCGCTCTGATGGAGAGCAGGTTTTGGTGAGCCCAACACAGTAGCTTTCGCGCAATGTGTAACATCTGGGCTGAACGCACACCCCCCTGGTGGTTTATGTACGCAGCAGTCACCATGTTGTCTGTGTGAATCAACACGTGTTGATTCTGTAGCACGGGAGCAAAGTGTTGAATCACATTCAGCACTGTGCGACACTCCAAAAACATTGATGTGGGCTGATGTGTGGTGGGGCCACAGCGCCCCTACTGCTTGAGATAGGCATGTCCCCCCCCAGCCTGACAGCGACGCGTCCGTGAAGACTGACACGTGTGACATGGGTCTGCTGACGGGAACTCCTTCTGACAGAACCAGGGTGTTCCCCAGTGTCGGAGGTCTGCTCTCACGGAGGGAGGGACAGTGATCATCCGTCTTTTGTGTTTTACTGGATCCACACGCAGACGCGCAAACCACCTCTGGAGCGTCTCATGTGTAACAAACCCAGCGGAACCACTGTGTGAGCTGATGACATCATTCCCAACAGCTTCATGACGGAGATGGCTGTTATCACTTTGCCAGGTCTTACGTGGCGGAGTTGACTTTTTAAGGTGTCGATTCTCGTTTGTGACAAGCGAGCCTTCATGATAATTGAATTTAATTCCACTCCCAGATAAACAATTGTCTGGGCCGGGAAAAATCGAGCTTTTCATCCAATTTATGGCGAAGCCCAGGTTTAACAGGTGTGATGCCAACACCTGAGCCTGTATCAGCGCTTCCTGTCTGGAGTGTGACAGGAGCAGCAGGTCGTCCAGGTAAAACAAAACTCTCATCCCTGCTCTGTGCAGTGGATGCAGGGCTGTCTCCACACACTTTGAGAACGTACGAGGCGCGAGGGAATACCCGAAAAGCAGCCTGTTGTACTGATACTTCATCCCCTGAAAGGCGAAACGCAGAAATTTTCTGTGTTTTGGGATGATCGGTATGTGAAAATAAGCATCTTTTAGATCGATGGAAACAAACCAGTCGTTTCTCTGGATGTTGTCCAACAGCTGTCTGTTTGTCAACATGTGAAACGGTCTGTTCATGATCGCTTTGTTGAAAGCTGACAGATCCAGAATCGGTCTCATCCCTCCGGTCCTTTTGGGGACCAGGAAGTAGCGTGAGTAAAACCCTGTGTTTTCCTCTCCGTTGGGAACTCTTGAGATTACGCCTTTTATCAGAAGCTCCTGAACTTCTGCATTTAAGGCTGAGATTTGGTCTGGTGATGACAGGACCGTCTCCATAACTCCTCCGAACGGAGGGGGTCGGGTTGCAAATTGCAGCGTGTAACCCTTGCATAACACTCTGTCCATCCATCTGTCCGGCGAGCAGGTTTTTAGCCACTCTGCGTAACGTTCGTGGAGTGGACGTGCGTTTAAGTGATGTGCCATGTTTTGAACGGATGTCATCCAATCCTCCGCCTTGACCGCCGTCATGCATCGCGGAAAAGTTTTCCGCGTGACCCAAGGCGAGGCTTCCTCGAAAGGGCTGTTCTGCGCACGCCCGTGCGCTGTGTCTGGATCGCGGACCAACCTTCATGTCTGGGCGGGGCGGTGTGTGCCGAGGCGAAGCGTGTGCCAGCTGATGACGTCGTGAGGCTGCACTTTTAACGTCGCTGTGCGAACGTTGAGAGGCGGAGGGCGTGACTTCATCAACGCCGTGCTGTTGAAGTGAAGGTTGCGAGCCTCGCGGGAGCGCACGTTTTCCCTGGAGGGACGCGCGCCGCTCTTGCTGGGGGCGGGGCTCGTCACCGGGTTCGTTCAGCTGTCTCACGCTTATGCCGCCGTGAGCTGCCGATCGCTGAGATGCGGTGGATGACGGCCGCTCGTGTTTGCTCAGGTGAGGCGTGTGTTGTTTTCGCTGAGAGCGGGGACCTCCACCGGACCCGGCCTGCGGTCCCACATTTATACCGATGTGAGCCGGTGAGCGCCGGGCAGCTGTGCGTGCATCATCAACACAGCGCCGTTTGGATGGAGGCTGCTTGCCTCGCTCGGGTGCGCGTTTAACACCGCTTGGGTGGTGAACGTGCGGGTCTGATTGATAACGAGTTATTTCGCTTACCGTGGTGTCGCGTGAGCGTCTCGTCATGTGTTGGAGCGGCGGTGGGTTTAAAAAACCTTTATTTAAGGACACCGGCTCTTTATGTGTGGAGGGATGTGTGTGCAGCGGCTGTGAGCTCATCCGAGCTTACAGACTGGCTAAAAACAGGCACTTTGATCATTGAAAAAACATTTATTTCAACTCCTGTGTCATTTATACACACATCCTCTGCAGACCGTCATTTTTAAAACTTCTCCCCCGTGAGCTCTGCGATTTGTTTGCCCCGAGCGCCGTCTGCAGGCGATCTCTGGGGAAACGCTGAAGTGCAGGTTGCCGGAAGGAGGGGGGGTGGTCTCTGACGGGCGGGGCTGGTGGTGGAGCTGAGCGAGACGAAGCTGCTGCTGCCGTGGAGCGCCGATGTTTCTGCCTCTGCTCGCGACGATCTCTCCAGCGGGCTGGGGGACGGGATGAGCCGCGCGGCTTGGTGAGATGGCGCACAGCTTCCGACATCTCCTCCGTTTGCTTCGAATTCGCCAGCATGGTTTTTAAGCTGCTTCCGAGCGACGCGTCTGACGTGATGGGGGCCTCCATCAAGTCCTTGTGCAGCTTTTCCGGCAGCAAGGGAGAGTGACGAAGCCAGGTGGAACGTTGGATTACCGTCATCCACGCTGCAATCCTCGACAGGCAAACCGTGGAAGCGGCGCACATGTTGAGGATGGCGTCTGCCGATTACACAGGGAGCTCTTTGTCTCCTCCGGCAGGTCTGCGGCCTCCAGCCTCTTCGACATGCTAAATGCTAGCAGCGCCACGTTGCTGCTAGCTGCGGCCGCCTGAAAAAGCACACTGGTGGGCTCGGTTGGAGAGCGCGGTCACCGCCTGGTCGTGTTTTCCCGGAGGGACGGGACGCTGCTCCAACCTGGACGGCTTCGCTCCGAAGGCTTCCGCGAGGCTTGGCTCAAGGGGGGGTAACCGAGGAATAGCCCCGCTCGGTGAATCCCTCAACTCTGGTGATGGGTGCGGGCTGGGGACCGACTCCCCCAATCTACCAGGAAGAACCGTCTGTGGCCTCGCCCGTCGAACGTCCTGTTGGAACACGGGGCCGTATGGATCAAGACGGTGAGCCAGAGTGGAGCCCAGTGAAACAACCTTCCCGCCAGATCATCCGAACTGGCGGGAAAAGGCGTGGGACGTAGAAAAAAGGGGTCCCTTCATGTCAGCCTCCTCCTGGGTTCCGCTGGGCAACCGTGAGGGCGCTGTCGGCCGGGAGCGGTGTGATCGTCGATGCGAAACGAGGTGGGATGGGGTGAGCATTCACTCAGCCCCCCTCCACCTACACTACGCTCCCCAGGAGGGAATGAGCAGCGGGGGCTGCAGCTGAGCACGCCTTGTCCCGGAGGAACCATCCAGTTCGCCCCGAGGGTCGGCGATAAGAGGAAAAAATACAAGATGGCGTTGTCCAGCGTGTAGTGACCTGTCACTGGGAAATATTCCCCGGTGCTTACCTTGGAATAAGACTGCTCGTCATCTTCTCCTCGGGGAGGAGAACTCACCGGACGACCGGAGGTCGACTGCCGGGCCAAGCATCCTTAACAAAGGTTGGTCATTTACACAATTTACCTTCTTTGTTCTTCTGACAGTGCTATTTTTAGCTCGCTGAAGAAAAAATGGGAACCGATTTCCCGCTCTTAACGTAATTTATACGGACCGGGTGGGGCCCACACAGCAGGTGGGCGTGGACTAAATTTTTTCAGTGCTTATGCTGCGCATAACGGGATAAACCCATCAGCGACAGCCTTAAAGGGCGAAGCCTATATGACATAGAACTAGATATTATACAACAACTAAATGTATATTGTAATAAACCTAATCCCTCAGAAGAAGACAAACAAAAAATACTAAATCTCCAACCTAAGCTCGATGAAATGCACATCCAAAGGGCCAAAGGAGCTTTTATTACATCAAGAGCGAGATGATTGAGGACGGAGAAAAAAAACACTGTCTACTTCTGTAATTTGGAAAAAAGAAGACAACAACAAAATGCTATTAAATCATTAATAATACTTTATAGATAATGTAGAAACCAATAATGAAAAAATAATAACAACAGAAATCTTTAAATTCTATAACAACTTAAATACCTCCAAATTCTCTGAACAAAACTGTAAGACTTTCCTTAACCCAATTGAAACCTTTATTCCTAAAATAGAAGATAATTTCAAACAAACTTGTGACAACAATATCACAGTAGAAGAACTTAAAAAGGCAGTTCATCGCTTATCATTGAACAAAGCACCTGGTCCGGACGGTCTTACAGGGAACTTCTATAAACATTTTTGGGAAGACATAAAAATATTACTACATCTAGTTTTTACAGAAATTTTTAAAAATTATAGTCTACCTCCTATTATGAGACAAGGAATTATTATATCTCTCCCCAAACCAGATAAGGACCCAAGATTTATTGAGAATAGAAGACCTATTACACTCAGAAATTCAGATTATAAATTACTAACCTACATCTTTACCATACGTCTCCAAACTGGAATCTCAATATTGCAGAATCATAATCTGGTTTCTTAAAAGGAAGATCAATCCACAACATTATTAGACTGGTCATGGACCTGATTAAATACAAAGAGATGATCCAGGAACATGGTTTTATTCTTTTCTTAGACTTTTACAAAGCCTTCGACCCTGTGGAACACCATTTTTTATTTTCAGTTCTTGAATGTTTAGGATTTGGAGAAAAGTTTATTAATTTAATAAAAGATCTATATCAAAACATCAGTAGTTGTGTAATGCTAAAGGCACCACAGCTAGATTTAACATTAATGTTGGTATTCCTCAAGGATGTCCTATCTCCCCATATCTTTTTATTTTAACTTCAGAAATGTTAGCAATCTTTCTAAAAAACTGTGCAGACATTGAGAAATTAGACGTCTTTGGTACAGAATTAATTATTAGCCAGTTAGCAGATGACACTACCGTTTTCTTAAAAAACCACAAGCAGGTTCCAAAAGTAATTGATAAAATAAAATTATTTTCAGAAGCCTCAGGGCTAACACTTAATTTAAAAAAATGTAAACTTCTAGCCATTCATGGCACATCCCTAAAAGAAATATCTAGTATCCCAATTAAATCTGAAAATACTTAGGAACTGTTATAACCAAAAACCAAGAATCAACTCTAAGAATTGAAAACAAAACCAAAGAAAGTAAATCCAAACTTAACTTATGGCTCCAAGAAGACCTTTCTATATTGGGACAAATTCACTTATCAAAAATGGAAAGTTTGTAAAGATTAATATACACAACTTGTGGCACTGCTGTTCCAAATAGTTTAATTAAGACCATCAATCAAATGAACATGAACTTCATCTGGAGAAACAGACCACACTACCTGAGAAAAGGTCACATGGTCAAAGAATATAAAGATGGTGGTCTGAAAGTAATTGACTTCGAGTGCCTCAACGGAACCCTTAAGATTAATTGGTTGAAATCCTGGATCAAAAATTCTGAATCACTTTGGTCTTGTGTCCCCAATTATATATTTAACAAAATAGGTGGTCTAAAACTAATACTTCTAGCTGATTTCAATATATATAAATTGCCCATCAAATTATCAGAGTTCCATAAACAAGTGTTATTATACTGGAAAATGCTCTACGTACATAATTACTCACCACACTCTACTATCATATGGAATAACAGATTCGTACTATATCGCAATAAATCATTATTTTACAAAGACTGGATGGAGAAGAACATTTGGTCTGTTGTACACTTAATGGATGCTAATGGGTACATGTTAAACTATGAACAATTCTGTGCAAAGTATAAATTCCATCCCCCCCAAAGTTGAATTTATCAGATTAATTAAAGCATTACCAAAACAATTTATTAATCAGACTCAAAATATAATAGCATATCATCCTATAACCCCACATTTACCCAATCTATCTATTAATGGAATATCATTTACTGACAAAAAATTCAACCACCACACAATTAGAAGCTGTCTGAATGAAACCTTATTCCCTGGGAAAATAAATAAAAATAACATACTTTGCAAATTTGACAAAAAGTCAATAGAAATGTTAAGAACTCTATATTTAAAACTCTCCATACAACCAAAGGCTAAAGAAATACACTTTAAAATTTTAAATGCAGTTTAAACCCTCCAAAGAGCTACTAAGAACTCGTTTTAATATTGATGACAATATTCATTCTGTGAACAGGAGATAGAAACAATAGACTATATCGTCTTTGAATGCAACAAAACCAAAATATTCTGGAATCACTTAGAAAGATGGATCACACTGAAAATTACACTTCCTGAATTTATTTCCAGAGACATGGTAACATTTGGAGTATTATTGGAAAACAAAAAATGGAACTCGGTTGAAATCTGATATTTTGTCTGGCAAAATTCTTTATTCAGAGAGTGCTAAAATCATCCCCAGGCTTTATTTGGGTATCTTGGTCGACTCACATCTTTCTTTTAAGCTCCATGTGGAAAACTTGGTAAAGAAACTGAAAATTAAACTGGGTTTCTTTTTCAGAAACAGATCCTGTCTAACCCTGAATGCTAGAAAACGCCTTGTATCCGTGACTTTCCTTCCCTCAATTGATTTTGGTGATATTATTTACATGAACGCTCCTACAAGAACCCTGCAGATGTTGGATGCTGTCTATCATGGTGCACTAAGATTCATAACTGGCTGTGATTATCGTACCCACCACTGCACCCTGTATTCATTGGTTAACTGGACATCATTAACTTCACGCAGACTCTCCCACTGGTACATTTTCATCTTTAAATCACTTCTTGGTCTGCTGCCTTCATACATCTCCTCCTACATGTCTCTGCGTGAGTGCAGCTACGGAGTGCGCTCTCAGGACATTATTACCTGCAGTGTTCCCTCAGTGAGGACTGAACTAGGCAAAAGGGCCTTCTCCTACTCCGCTCCTGTTTCCTGGAATATCTTACAAAAAGATTTGAAGCTCTCGACCTTGACCTCTCTAAGTGGCTTTAAGAATCTGTTGGACTCCTGGCAGGGACCAATGCAGACATGTTCCTGTTTTTAGTTTTCTACATTTGTCTTGGAATCTAGCTGTTTTTTTGGTTTTGTTACCTTTTTCCTTTTAGCCATCCTATTTGTTAAAAAAAAAAAAACTGTAGTATGAGTTTTTATAACTGCTTATTGTTGTTGCTGTTGTCCATTGTTGTCATCTTTCTTTGTTGAAATCAGGTCTCTCTTGTAAATGAGTCCTCGAGGCTCAATGGGATTTACCTGTATAAATAAAGGTTGATTGATTAAATTTTTTTATCTGAATTCCATATATTTTTGAAATCTCTGAAATATATTGAAACACATGAAGACCTGTATGAAATGTTAATGGAATTGCCCACTAATGCATGTTAATCCTATTCCTAAAACATATAACCCCTTGCTGTAGTTTATTTTATTCCTTTTTTTCTCTTTCTTTCTTTTTTTTTTTTTCCATATCGAAGTCTGCCTCTGTTATGCCCTTTTTAGAGTTACACTATTGTAAATTGCCATACTTGTTTGTATTTGTTTTTGCTAAATAAAGTTTTCTTTAAAAAAAATAATACATTTTTTTTAAAGTTGTTAGCCGGGCAAGTATAGCGCTGCGTCACGTCCGCTTATAATATTGGACAGTTAGACTCATAGATATCATATAAACACCTGTGTTTTCCTCTCCATCGGGAACCCTGGAGATTACCTCTTTTACCAGAAGTTCCTGGACTTCTGCATTTAGGGATGAGACCTGGTCTGGTGATGACAGGACCGTCTCTAAAAGTCCTCTGAACAGAGGGGGTCGGGCTGCAAATTGCAGCGTGTAACCCCTGCTTATCAGCTTGGCCATCCATCTGTCTGGAGAGCATGCTCGCAGACACTCCGCGTAACGTTCGTGGAGTGGGCGCGCGTTTAGGAGGTGCGTCAAGATTTTTACGGACGTCAGCCAGTCTACTGCCTCGACCGCCGTCATGCGCTTCGGAAGTGTGTTTCGCGTGACCCAAGGCGAGGCTTCCTTGAAAGAGCTCTGAGCGCGCCTCTGTGCCGCGCTCGGACTGCGGGTTCACATTCATGTCTATGTGGACCGGCGTGTGTTGAGGAGAGGCATGTGAAAACTGTTAGCGCCGCGGGAGCGCGCGTTTGACACGACTGCGGTGAGACGCGTGCCGCTCCTGCTGAGAGCGAGGTTCTTCACTGGGCTTGTTCTGCGGTCTCACATTTATGCTGACACGAGCGGGCGAGCGCTGAGAAGCGGTGTGCGCGCCTTCATCAACGTCGTGTCGTTTGAGTGAAGGCTGCAGGCGCCGCGGAAGCACGCGTTTGCTTCGGTGAGGCGTGTGCCGCTCCTTCTGAGAGCAAGGTTCTTCACTGGACCCATTCTGCGGTCTCACATTTATGCTGCTGCGAGCCGGTGAGCGCTGGGGAGCGGTGTGTGCGCCTTCATCAACGCAGCGCCATTGAGTGGAACTGCTCACGTCGCAGGAGTACGCGTTTGACACCGCTTCAATGAGAAGTGTGCAGCTCGGGCTGAAAACGAATTATTCCACTGAACTCGTTCTGCAGACCACATTCGCTTTCGACTGACGTGTCAAGCGAGAGTCTCATCTTTATTTTGGAGCAGTGGTGATTCTGAAAAACCTTTTTTTAAAGGCCACCGGCTCGTTTTGTGTGGAGGATGTGTGAAGGAGCCGCTGTGAGGTCATCTGAGCTGACAGACAGGCCAAAATCAGACACTTTCATCATTAAATGATGTTTTATTTCAAAAACTTGTGTCATCTTTACACACATCCTCCGCAAACCGTCATTTTGAATCTTCTCCCCTGTGAGCTCTGCGGTTTGTTGTCCTAGGGCGCTGCCTGTTGGCGATCTCAGGGAAACGCTGAACCTCCGGTTGCCGGCATGAGAAAGGCTGATGTCTGACGGGCGGGGCTGGCGGCGTAGCGGAGCGGGGAGACGCTGCTGCAGCCGTGAAATGCATTGTCGTTGTCTTGACAATGGTCCTGAACAGCGCATCCGTCGCTGATGGGGGCCCTCCAACAAAACACCTTCTGCAGCTCCTCCGAGAGGAAGGTGGAGTGATGAGCCAGGTGGGCCTCTGGGAAACCTCGTCTTCCGGGCTGCGATGCGAGACCAGCAGACAGCAGAAGAGGCGCGCAGGTTGATGATGACGTCAGCTGCCTTGCAGAGGGAGCGCTACGTCTCCTCCAGCCTCTTGAACGTTGTATGCCAGCAGCGTAACGTATTGTTCGCTGCGACCGCTTGGAACGCACACTGGTGAGCTTGGTTGGAGAGCGACGTCACCGTCTAGTCATGCTTACCCGGAGGCGCAGGACGCTGGTCCAACCTGGACATCTTGCTCCGAAAGCCTCCGCCAGGCTCGGCTCCAGGGGGGCACCAAGAGAATTTCTGCTCAGTGAAATCCCTCCACTCTGGTGATGGGCGCAAATGGAACCGGTGCCCTCAATCTACCAGGACCGGCTGCGGCCTCGTTCCAGTAGGACGACACTGCTGGGAAACGAGACCAGATGGGATTAGGACGGCGAGCCGGGGTGGAGCCCAGAAACCTTCCCGCTAGATCATCCGATCTGGGCGGGGGAAAGAGAGGGACGGAAAAAAGTCCCTTCATGTCAGCCTTCTCCTGGATTATGCCGGGCAGCTCCAGAGGAGGGCACCAACGGCAGGGAGCATTGTGGTCGGCGATGCGAAAAAGGTCCGGGGAGGGGTGAGTATTCGCTCAGCCCCCCTCGTTCTGACACTATGCTCTCCAGGAGGGAGTGAGCAGCGGGGGGCTGCTGCTGACGTCGCCTGTCCTTGAGGAGCCATCCGATTCGCTCTGAGAGTCGGCGATAAAAGGAAAATTACAAGATGGCATCGTCCAGCGTGTAGCGACCTGCCACTGAGAAATATTCCTCGGCGCTTACCTTGAAACAAGAATGCTCGTCTGCTTCTCCTCGGGGAGGAGAACTCACCGGGATGGCAGGAGGTTGACGTGGCGGGGCCACAGGCAGTCTTAACAAAGGTTGAGCTGGTCAAGCTAGACAACTTCCCTTCTTCGTTCTTCTGACAGTGCTATTAGCTTGCTGAAGAAAAATGGGAGCCGATTTCCCGCTCTTAACGTAATTTATACGGACCGGGTGGGGCCCACACAGCAGGTGGGCGTGGACTAAATTTTTCAGTGCGATGCTTTGCATGATGGGATAAACCCACTAAGCGACAGCTCTTAAAGGGCGAAGCCTATACGAAATAGAACAGGACCCACATCGCTACACTCTGTGGCGTTTATACAAAGCCCAACTTCAACCATTGTGTCGGACTGGGCTTAAGCAAAAAGAGCATTTTTTCTTCCAGACTGTTAATCATGCCAGAGTGATCTGGGAACCTGCAAGTAAACCAAAAGGTCTGCTTGGAGGACATTTAAACATTCGTAGTCTGATCCCTAAAAAGGATCAGATTTCTGCCCTGCTTTCAGACTCAAACCTGGACTATCTTTGCTTAACAGAGACTTGGCTCCATGACAATATACCAACAAATATGATAGACATTTCTTGATTTCAATGCTTTAGAATGGATCGAGGTTCTGGTAGAGGAGGACGTGTGCTGATATATATTAGGAATAAATTTAAATGTCATTTGGTTGAGTTAAGCACTCCTCTTGAATGCATCGCTCTGAATGTAACTTTATCTGTGTCAATAAATTTCAATATTGTTGTTTTTTAGAACCCACCATCACATAATGTATCATTTTATAATGAACTAAGTAATGTAGTGAAACAGCTTGAGGTTTATAGAGAAACAATATGCTACGGTGATTTTAATATCAACTGGTTAGATAAAGGTGGCAAACAAAAACGTTGGTTACGTACTGTAACCCCAGATTCTATGAGTATAGGCGTAGCCCTTTAAGGCTGTCGCTTGGTGGGTTTATCCCGTTATGCAAAGCATCGCACTGAAAAATTTAGTCCACGCCCACCTGCCGTGTGGGCCCCACCCGGTCCGTATAAATTACGTTAAGAGCGGGAAATCGGCTCCCAAAAATAGCTTTTTCTTCAGCCATTTAGGAGCCAGTGAGGCCCGACGCTTAAAGGGCTACGCCTATACTCATAGAATCTGGGGTTACAGTACGTAACCAACGTTCTATGTCGTACAGGCTTCGCCCTTTAAGGCTGTCGCTTAGTGGGTTAAGGGCGAAGCGGATGTTGTCCTTGCCTCACTGGGTCCATTCGAACACCGTATGAAGCAGAAGCTTGCCCCAAAAAACGCCTTGTCACTCAGCTCTCCATGTGCGTAATTACGCATTGCGTAATTATGTGTGCCATGCACAGACGCATGTTGTGTAACTATGCGTTCTGAATGCATGAACGCCCCGGAAAACTTCAACGGGGAGGGAAAAAAGCTGAAAAGAGCCATGAACCAACCGGTTTACGGCTGAACCGTATGAACAGATTAATAATAACAGGAGAGCTGATTATTAATCAAATGAACTGATTGGTAACAATAGTCGTGAACTGATTAGTGACAATAGAACCAAAATAACAATCACAACTTGTGACTGATAACAACATCTCACACTGTAATGCATGCAGACAGATGTGAGTAAAACGGAGTTCCATGAAACAACAATATTCATTCTGTAAACACTAAAGACAGAATGTGTCATGGAACAAGCCGTCACATTACGTAGATTAAAGCGAATAAATGAGCAGGGTGTTGACCACGCGGCCGCAGTGCAAAATGTCCTGCATTGTCATACCATTATGCAAAGCAGTCGAAGATGCGATACCCCTGATCGAGTGTGCTCTGAGGTTGACAGGAGGCCCTAAATCTGATGCTCTGTAGGCTTCAGAAATGGCCTCACATAGCCAATGTGACAAGCGCTGGGTGGATAACGGTCGACCTGCAGATGCATCTCTATAATGCACAAACAGATGTTGATGCATTGCAGCTGTGCACGCTATGTAACACGTCAACGCTCGCACCGGACAGAGGAGATGAAAAGACGCTACTTCTTCTGATCTGTGTGTGAAGGGGGTGGGGGGGGGGATAACAGCCCAAGTTGTTATCAACGCTCCGTTCAGAAGCCTGCATCACTGATGGTATGGGGTTGCATGAGTGCTTGTGTCATGGGCAGCTTGCATGTCTGGAAAGGCACCATTAATGCAGAGAACTATGTTCAGGTTCTAGAACAACATATGCTCCCATCTAGACGTCATCTCTTTCAGGGAAGACCCTGCATTTTTCCACACGATAATGCCAGACCACATTCTGCAGCAATCACAACATCATGGCTACGTAGGAGAAGGATCCGGGTACTGAAATGACCAGCCTGCAGTCCAGATCTTTCACCTATAGAGAACATTTGGCGCATCATAAAGAGGAAGGTGCGACAAAGAAGGCCCAAGACGATTGAACAGTTAGAGGCCTGTATTAGACATGAATGGGAGAGCATTCCTATTTCTAAACTTGAGAAACTGGTCTCCTCTGTCCCCAGACGTCTGTTGAGTGTTGTAAGAAGAAGGGGGGATGCCACACAGTGGTAAAAATGGACTTGTCCCAAATTTTTTGGGATTTGTTGATGCCATGAAATTTGGAAACAACAGATTTTTTTCCCTTAAAATGATACATTCTCTCAGTTTAAACTTTTGATCTGTGATTTGTGTTCTATTCTGAATAAAATATTAGATGTTGGCACCTCCTCATCATTGCATTCAGTTTTTATTCACAATTTGTTTAGTGTCCCAACTTTTTTGGAATCCGGTTTGTACATATCTTTAAGTGTGCCTACTGTATGTATATTTTCTATAATACATTAATAGTGCTGAGTCAATTTAATGAACATTGCTACAGATAATTAATGTTTTTATTGTGTTTACTCTGTGACACAGTTCACACTTGGACTTGTGATTCTGTGCAGCAGAATTTCAGGGATGACCTGCAGAGTTAAATGCCATTAATCAAAATAAGAAAGAGGAATGATTATACCTTTGAAAGTTTTTATTTAACACAAAGCAAAACCAATGTGTCGTTTTAACTGCAGTAAACACATTTAAGTAAAAGTTGTCTGCCTGAGAAAAGGAGCATTAGACACAATTGACAAAGAAATAAGCTCTGATCATTTCAACTCCAGTTTGTCATCAACTCTAGTTAAAATACTGTCTATTCAACCTTGTAATGGGTCAATAGTGAACAATATTTTAACTTCCTGACACCATTTTTAAAACTTGGACCCGAGTGTCGAGACATTTGGAGACATGTCTTGTCTCTTGTCTCCTAACAGTCCATGAACTGACACATTTTAATATCGCAGCAAGAATTTCTTGTTCAAGTTCAGAAGAAATTGGTTTTCAAAGATTTTTGAGTCCAATCTGGCTCTTTTGGGAGAGAGAATCTGTCCTGCTGTACTGAACAGTCTTTCAATAAGGACATGGGTGGAGCGTATCTTCTGGATGACTCTCTTGTGGTGGAATACATTTTAGGTGTGTTAGTGGTGCTGTGGGTGCTCCCAGCTCAGTGACATATATACTAGAATACAGTATATGTTATTGGTCCAGCTCCTCTTGAAGTCGGGCCTAACGTTACCTGCCCACTTTGCAGTGATTCAATGGACTAGCTCCCCTCTCACCATTGGTTACTTTCAAAGTAAATAATAAATCAAAAAGCCGCAACATGAATGTAACTTGTAATGCAACGCTTTATAGAAATGTAGTGTAGTAGAAAGTACAGATACTTGATGTAAAATGTAGTGAAGTAAAAGTATAAAGTACCCACATTTAACTCTACTTAAGTAAAGTACAGATACACAAAAAATGTACTTAAGTACAGTAACAAAGTATTTGTACTTAGTTACGTCCCACCACTGGCTGCTAGTTTAGCGTTTCGTCAGTGCCGACAGGTGGTTGGGGGTGGGCGGTGGGGTTCAGTAGACGGGGCGTTCGGTTCTGTTGACGGCTTGTATAATGGTAGAGGAAACACTGTTACATGCACCCATGGATGGATTGACTGACGGATTGATGAACGGCTATACGGGGGTATTACCAATTCTCCCTATTTGCTCTTAAACGGGACAATAATCCATCTGATTTACAATACATTTATTTTAATGGCAATTTCAATCAAAAGTATACAAAACACAATTTAAACATCTGTCTAATTTAACAGCAAAATCTGTTTCATAGATTTACATTTATAAATGTCTTTTTAATCTGATCTTGGACTTAAATCAGAGAAGATGGTCCTTTTCATCCCCATATACTTTTCAACTCGTTTTCTCCTCCCACACTACATACTGTGATTGATGTCATTGGTGTCATCAGCGACAGCTTAATTTGACATAGACTACGAGCCTGCTGAATGGAAAAAAAAAAACTTAAATGAAGCTAAATCCTTGACTAACAGCTGTGAGCCAGATGTTACTGCAAGAGACCCCCAAGATGGATTTAACAGCCCACCAACTGCAGAGATTGCATGATATTGACATGCATGTATATAATCAGAGGCGAAAAAGCACAAGCAAACCGTTAGTCCATCAAGCAGGATTAAGTTGTCGTTTTATCACATCAACTTACTAAATGCATGTAAATATGAACCTATAGGCTCATATACTATCCACTTTAACACTCAATGGGTGCATTTATGGTAAAACATGGTTCATGTATTTTACCTGTAATCTTACATGTTTAAAATGTGTACTGTGAGCTATAAATGTCGTGCTGTATGTGGTTTGATACGAACTTTTAATGGCACCAGTAAAAGTAAAAAAAAAAAAAAGTAAGCAGTAAATCCAGTCAATAAAGATGCATTTGAATCAGGTACATAGCAATGTTAAGGTTTTATTAGCGGCACAAGCCTTGACATTTGTGAATCCCGAAGACTTTTTACAGAAAAAAAAAATGCAGTTAATGCAATAAATGTGTTCAGAGTACTGTGCTTCAGACGATAAATACCATTAAAGTACAGATTTAAATTCATTTAAAAATAAACCTACCGCTAAACAAAAACACTGAATAAAAAAATTAAAGTAGGATCAAATATGAACATTTTAACATAAACTAAAGTTATTATTTAGAACTGTTTATTGCTTCAGATTTTTGCATTTAAAGCACAGACATAATCTATAGTTCACCTAAATACCACAATATATTTCAGTAAACGATGATGGGTGAAGCAGGCAAAATGTCACATGATCACAATCAAACCTCAAAGTTATTATTCTGCTGAAGCATATTCAGTGTTTGCATCTGTTCTCACTGGCTTCATAAATCAGCATTCAGTTTTATTAGTCTAGTCAGATGTAGTAACTAACCCTCCTGCTGCTCTTGGGTCAAAATGACCTAAAGGCCTGTTTCAAAACTAGAACCTTGTGAGTGATTTTGACCTGAGGACAGCAGGTGAATTAAATATATACAGTTATTGTTCTCTAACAAAGATCTGATGAAAAGATTTTTATTAATCTCTTTTATCGATACCAATTATGAATTAACATAGCTTTGTATAAAGACTTAAAGACAAACAAATAACAAAAAAATAAATATAACAAAAAACTTTGTTCCATATGTAAGTAACAATGTCAGGTTCTAAAAATGTTTCAAAATAATAACACTCATGTTTTTTTATGTTTTAAAAATGAGAATAGGCTTTAATAAAGTTAATTTTAATAAGAGTTGTGTAATGTTTTTTTTATTAGTAACTAAAGGGAATAGTGCCAGAAGCCCATCGCTATATAAACTCAAACCCTTTAGTCATCACAACTTGTTCCACCTTTTATGTTTTATGGAAAAATTTTAAAGTGTGCCTAAAAATTTGAGTTTGTGTGCTAAACGATCTTTTCTACACCAAAATCAATCCATATTTTTGTATTTTCTAAGCAAGTGCACAAAGTGTGGCTGAAAGCTAATTCAGATTTGTTGTATAAGATATAAACTAAATCAGCAATTTCCAAATATTTTAGCTTCTACCATTAAAAAAATAAATAAATTGTACACTTGTGACCCAGACCATCACTGATTTAAATATATTAGCTGTAGTTACTTTAAACACTTTAACCAACTATCAGATAGTGGTCAAATTACACCTGAATACTACCAAATAACTTCAACAACCAAATACCACTTTCATCTATTTCTGATGTTTAGTTACAGTTATGGTAAAATATGCTTTCAGTAATCCTTCTGAACATTGACCTAAATTTTTAAAGAACATTTCACGTCACCTCTGTTGGTTTTTCACAACCCACAACAATGTCTCTATCACAAGGGGTTGGACTAGCTTGGTAGATTAGTTGTTTTTTCTAGTTTGTATGGCTAAAATCTAAGATAATAACACAGTTTAATTAAAGCTAAACCAAGATAAGATAAAGCCTCTGGTTATTGCTTGGAAATTAACATTAACAGTTCAGGTTTCTATAGTGATCGTTCTTTGTTTCTTGACAATAGCTGGTCATTTAAATGACATTGTCACAATTAACTTTGTTCAAAGCATCTAAATTGATGTCAACAATATTTGCAAGATTTTATCAAAGCTTGGAAAAACAACAAACATACTTAAAGAAAAAAACAACACAAAAATAGATAATAACTTTTTATATTACACCAAAAATTGCCAAGTGTAAACCACTTGGCTCATTTCTTATAAAGCACTAGACTAGAGTAACATTGCTGCTGTCCGCATTACATAAATAATGACGCTAACCTTAAAGGCTTTGTGTCGCTGTTCAGGCAAGGCATAAACACAAGTCTCCTATATTGCACTTGTTTTTATTTACATACACAATTCCTGACCTGGGGCAGATGAAATCTGAGTAAGTTAACCCTGAGTTTAGGGAAACTGTTTTCCGTTCAAATGGAGGGCTAAATAAAACTGAGTCCATCACCATGGTAACAGATTATGTTAAACACACTGGCAGGTTTTCAATTGGAAACCTTGTTTCTCTTGGTCTTCTCATTACTGATGCAAGCTCTCTGAAAGAAATTGTCCTTTTTGGATAAATTTTATTGATATTGAAGCAGAATTAGTGAAGCCAGATGTTGGGAGATGATTTTCAAACTCAAAGATATTATTTGCAGAAATTACTTTGCTAACTAAAACATTTTCACAATCCATCCATCTATCCATCATCTTTTACTCGCTTCTTCAATTCTGGGTCACGGCGGTCGCCGGTGCCCATGTCCGGCAATCACTGTGCGAGGGGCGGGTTACACTCTGCTACTTTTTGACAAAATATGACTGAATTCTTCATCAGCTTAAAGCAGAACCTTCTGATTCAGCAGTGTAAAATAACGAGATATTTACCCATAGTTGTCATGGTGAATAAATGTACATGACCTTCATTGATGATGGTTTTTAATGCTCATGCACACTCTTAATTTAAGGTAAAATATCTACATATGACTAAAATCAGCTGTTTTGGAACCGAAAATTATGAGTTTCCCTTCTCAGAGCAAACTAAATGTTTAAGGTTGACTCAGGTTATGTGACATTCTTTCTGAAATATTCCCCTTGTGTCTTAGTTAACCAAAGCTGCGTCTATTGCTTTAGCTGTAAATATGCCCCCGTTTGAGCTCTACAAAAACAGATAAAAAAGTTTAATGAAACCAGACTGCTCTAAATCAAATTTAGGAGCAAAATTTAACAAAATAAGTATTAGTAATGGTACTGGACAGTTGACCTTTGTACTTGAAGTTCTGCACCTTTGTGACCTCTGCTCCTCATAGCGTCACTGTTCCACCTGCCTCTCATTCACACGCGTTCCATCCACAGGGATTTCTGCCTGACTTCATCCACAACTCTATCCCAAATCTTCATTATGTGGCTCATCAACTTGATTCCTAAGTAGTTGCTACAATTTTGTACATCACCCTCGTTATTAAAAATGGGCACCAGCACACTTCTCCTTCATTCTTCAGGGATTGTCTCACTCTCAGAAATGGCATCTATTGAATAATTGAGTCAAAAATCTCACTACCATCTCTCCTATACATTTCCATACTTCCACTTTTATGTCATCAGGCCCAACTTGCTTTCCTTTCCTAAGCCACTTCAGAGCTTTCCAAACTTCACCCTCACTAATCTTTCTCACTTCCTGGTCCACAATTTCTATGACCTCTACTCTTCTCTGCGTTTCATTCTGTTCATTCATTAGCTTCTCAGAGTAGTAATTCTGTTGTTCCATCCCACTTTCCTCACTTGTTAGAACATTACCATTTAACAAGCCTAACTTGCTGCACATCCTTTCAAGCCTGATCCCTCTCTCACCAGACAATACAAGTCCTTTTCTCCCTCCTAAAGCCCCCAGTATACTCCCGTGTACGTCCATACGTAGAGGTACGCACGTACATACGCAGAGGTACGAGCATACCCCTCAGGGCATGTCCGTGCAAAGCTCAAATTTTACGACCGCATACGCGTACGCGGTGTCGCACAATAAACTGCCCGGCGACGAACTGTTTTGTATGCAACACCAATGTATTAAATTCCCCTTCTTCATCCCTGATCTGGCCTTTTCTTTTGTTTTGTTTTTTTGCCAAGAGGCAAGAGATCTCTTCCTCCTCCGTTGATGCCATGACTGAAATGGTGAGAAATGAAGGAATTTGTCACGAGCGAATTAAACTCAGGTCCAGCGTGGCTGCGAGAGGGTCTGGAGATTTCCTGGTGCGCTGGTCTGATGTGTGGGCTGCAGAGCTAGCGCTCCCTGTTCTTTTTTTTAAATTTTTTTAGATCTTTTTATTAATAACATATAAACACAGAACACCGCTGTGGCTGAGGCTGCCAGCACTCGTTTTTTTTTTCCGACCTGTCAATCAATCCAGTAGGCGTGTCAGCAAATGACCAATCGGTGACCTCAATTTGTCCCGAAGGTAAACGCCCATTGTCTGTGAAGCTGCTCGGGGTGTATGTTGGAGTACAAAGTCTGAACACTCTGCATATAGTACATGCGTACGTACGCATGAACGGACGTACGCGGCAGTGTACTGGGGGCTTAAGTGTTCTGTTTTGTCTTTACAACCTCTTTCTTTGCCCTATGTTGCATCTCTTTACATTACTGTCTACTCCTTTCAGTCATCTGACTTTCCCATTTCTTCTTGACACATCAATACACATCACCCTATCTGACACACTTTTCACCCCTACTACATTACTTGCTAATTCCTCTTTCAGGACCACCCCTCCTCCATTTTTTTTCTATCCACAGCATGGTTAAACAGATAAATCCTGCTCCAATGCTGCAAGCCTTACTGCCCTTCCGCTAGAACAGATCCCTCTTGCAAATGTGTCGTTGAGGCTCAATGAGACTAACCTGTATAAATAAAGGTTGAATGGGAAAAAAATGGTGCCAATAAGGTTTCAGGAAAAAGAAGTTGTTGCAAGAGATTTCAGTGCATTTATATTGAGTTATCACTCTGAAGGCAACACATTTAGCATGGCTATTCATCTGCTTTTAACAATGAAGCAAAGTTTCATGTACCTGAGCCCAGTTTCAGTTTCCTGGACCTTCAGGTATTTTTTCTGTACAAAGAGTTACAAAGGTAAAGGCGGTTTTAAGCAATAAACAGTAAAAATGTTTTGCATAACATTTGGCTTTGCTGTTCCATTATCTACTGACAATTTAAAAATGTAAATGCCAAATGCTAATATCTGAAAGGAATCTGGCAGAAATTAGTCAGTGACTGAGTCTGGAATGAAGCGGTAAGTGTAAGTTGTTGATCAAACTCAAGGCAAACAAGGCAACACTTTCTTGAAGCAAGACACATGCAGCAATGTCTAAATAACCTGAAAGAACACATTTGTGACAAAAGAAAATAGTGCTTAGCATCATTTATGATTGCCTAGTCATCAAATCCTGATGTGCATGAAAAGCCTTCAGCTTACAGTTTACACAGCTCCTTTGATCACAGGTTCCCTGTTGAGATACGTAGCCCAGTACACCAGGTTGAAGGTCCCAAACAGCACAGGGAACACTATTCTGGACATCTTGTCGATCTTGCTCACACTGTTGTAAGTCTTTTTGGGGTCTGGGGCCTTGGTTTCAGATGGTTTGAGCTGAACAGTTGTGCTGTTTGAGATTGTAGAGATGGATGAGTCCTTCGTAAGGTTGGCTGTGTAATTCACACCAGCTGAACAGGTGTTGTTTGGCTTCTTTGACAGAGCTAAAGGGTCCTTTTTCTACAGAGCAAAAAAAAGCATTAATTGTTTTAAAAATGATGCTGTACCTCAATCAGGACACATAAACATGTGCAGTGCATACAAACTCAATGGGAACAACAGATGATGGGCTTTAAAGATCTACTTACCCCTGAAACTAAGCCAAGAATTTACTGAACCTTTTTTAATGCTACAACTTAAGTTATCACTGTCTTACACATTGAGTTTGACAAACTTCCTCATTAATCTTTTTTTTTGTTACTTCACAGCAGAGCAGAGGAAAAGATAATTCTAGATGCTCTCATTACTCACAGTCTTTCCTTTTCTGTCCATTCTCTTTAAATGTCACAACTACAGATTATCTGTCTATCTCTAACCGTCTTCCAGCATTTTCTTTTATCATATCAACTCGGCAGCCCACTCTGCCAGTTCTATACATCCTTGAACTTTATCTGTGGGTTTCTTCTTTTTTTCCTCCATGGCAGCTTCCATATTCAACACCCTTGTTCCAACATATCCACTGCTCCTCCTCTGAACATCCAAACCATTTCAGCTTTACCTCTAACTTTGTCTTCAAACTGCTCGACCTGATCTGTCCATCTGAATTACTCATTTTTTATTGTGTCTACTTGGGTCACTCCCCCCAAAAAGATCCTAACATCTTCATCTCTGCTGCCTGTCTTTTGGTTTGAGTCACCATCTCCAAACATCATAGCAGATCTCACCACTCTCTTCTTCACTTCCTTTGAAAACTATTAATTGCTTTGAATGGTTGATCCCCAGATACATAAACTTAAACCAGGTACTTGCCGATTGTTTATGAATATGTTTTACTTTTAAATAAGTTACGAACAGTATTGTCTCTTGGTAAATTGCATCAATGAAAAACAAAAAGACACTTCAGGTACATACTTTGGGCTGTTGGGCCTCCATGGCCTTTTTTCCATCCCAGGCCCAGCTCCTCTTGGTAAAATAATTTACTGTGGCAAATTCGATAAGGGCAGAGAAGACAAAGGCATAGCACACAGCAATAAACCAGTCCATGGCAGTGGCATAAGCCACTTTAGGTAGGGAGTTTCTGGCACTGATGCTGAGGGTAGTCATGGTGAGGACCGTGGTCACACCTGGCAGTAGAGAAATACTCGGTCAGTCTTTAGCTGTAACACTTGCAGTTCAGGTTTTATTTCAGCACTTGGGTTTGGGAAGACAAAAGCAGGGCGTGCAGTGAAGTAACATGGACAGATGATGGAACAATGTCAAAGACAACGAGAACAAAATAAATATCCAAGCAACACTGTGAACTGTGAGAAAGTTCTTACAATATATGTTGCTCTTTTAGTCAAAATAAGTAAATAATTTTACTCCTCAGTGCATCTGCGTGTTCAAGACTCACCAAAGACGGTTCTCGCTGGCACAGACTCTCGGTTGAGCCAAAATGAAACTTGCGACAGGATTACAGTCATGAAGCATGGCATGTACGTCTGGATGACAAAATAACCAATTTTCCTCTTCAGGTAAAAGTGAGCCATCATCACCGTGTACTCACCTGTGGAAAACAGTAGAACAGAAGGATGGGGTTTATCAAAGTGATATAATTTTATTTTAATTTCTTTTTAAAGCTCTTTCTGTTAGAATGAATAAAATAAAGCATCACTGGGGAATTTTTTTTTATGAAGATGGTAGAGTATAATAAACAAGTGGTATGCTGATGTGCCCCGCTGATGAAGAATTTAAATAGTGGATTTTTGTAGATTTTGAGATGAGTGATTTTCAGGACTGGAAATGAACAGGGAAAGTAAGTAAACCTTAATGTTTTTGGAGGAAGATGTTCAACTAGTTAGGAATCATACGGTAGGTTTTTTTTTTTGGTCCAAGGTGACATAGAGTAATAAGACTCTGGCAAGCGAAAGTAGCAAACCAGGTGCAATGGTGGAGCCAGGGGGTGGCCAATGTTGGTCTTGGCCACCATAGAATATTCTTTGGCCACTGCACTGGTCATCCCAGTCATTTGAGGAAAATATACTTTTAAGGAATAAAAAGTAAACATTTCCTGAAATGACTGGGGTGGCCAGTTTACTTATACTGTATACGTATGGTGGTGGCCATCTTGGATTTTGACGTGGCAACCCACTTTTCGAAAGGAACCTTTCTCATGCATGCACCCACACACCAAAACTTAAGTTGGCCCGTTGCTTATGTTTCCAAGTTATCCAGCTCACAAGGTATACATATGGTAGTGGCCATCTTGGATATTTTTTAAGTTGTTGCGTTCACAATATACACAGACGGACGGACAGATGGAGGGCAAAAATGTCTGACAAACGTGTAAACTATTTGACTTTACTCAGAACATAAAAAGTACATTTTGATTGCATGTATTTGAATTAGTTTTCTGGAGAGAGCTGGAAAACATTAAATCTGGGATTAAAACAAATAAAAAGTGTTGACAATTTAAAATAGTCTGCACAGTGAACATCATGCTGCTCTAAATAATGTTTCACTGCAATAATTTGACTGCAAGGAGAATACTTCTATTAATAAGGTTTTATTTTTATAGTACTCCTTCAACATTCCAAACTCTAGTCAAAGCGCTTAAAAATGAAGGACAGAAGCAGTAATTAATTCAAATATAAAAAGGTGAATTACTTGAAGGAATGCATGTTGCCTGCAGCCTTGTTTGTTAAAGTTTTAAGTAAAAGGCTTTCACTGTCTTTAGGTGCTAATAGTATGTGATGCAACGTCTGTAAAAATAACAGCGTTATTGCCATTTTTGTGTTTATTGAGCTTGGTTAGCTGTAGCTGCCATCTTAAATGTCCAAAGATAATCAGTTGTATAGATGTTCCTCCCTCACTGGTCTTTGTCAGCACTAAATTAACACAGCGTTTTTAAAATGGTTGCAAATAAACGAACTTTTAAACAGTATGTTGTTTTTAAAGTACATTGTAAATAAAGTAAAAGTAGCAGGTTATTCTTAAAATATATGTGCTTTAATCTCTCCATCTAGCTGCAATGTTCTTGCCTAGTCCGTTTAAGCTTTTTATTTGGTTCCCAACATTTCGTAAATTGTTTATCTATCTGAAAACAACAGGAAATTAAAGATGTGTTTTGAAAATGATGTTAAATTATGCTAAATTACTTGGTGAATATGCAATAAGTTACTGGCAGTAAATGTAAACTTTGTAACTGTACTTATATAGCGCCTTCTATCTAATTAAGATACTCAAAACTCTTTACAACAAAACCTATGCCATCATTTACCTCCACACACATTACAGCACTCTACTACATCTCTACAAAGATAATCTGAACAAATCATTCTAAAGAGTCTAATCAGAGCTTTAGATCACATTCATACACTGATGGGACACACATCAGAAGCTATGAGGGGTTCAATGTCTTGCCCAGGGACACTTCAGCATGAGACTGCTGGTGGAATTGAACCTCCAGCATTGGAAGACAAATGCTCTAACTAACCTCTCATCCACAGCTGCTCCAAAAATGTCCAGCATGTTACATATAATGGGTTTTTTCAACTCTCCAACAAAAAGAGAGAAAATACTAACAGTGGAGTTAACAACTAAAAAGATATCTAAAAAAGTTAAATCTGGTCCTCTGGACATTCAAAAGACAAAACAAAGCAAAACAAACAAAAAAATGTAGAAACGTTTCGTCTTCAATCCGAAAGACTTCCTCAGTCTGAGGTGCTGTATTCAGCTCAGTCCTATAAATAAACTGGAAAACATTAAATCTGGGATTAAAACAAATAAAAAGTGTTGACAATTTAAAAAAGTCTGCACAGCATCATGCTTTTTGTTTTTTTGTTTTGTTTTTTGAATGTCCAGAGGACCAGATTTAACTTTTTTAGATTTTTCTACCTGGATTATTGAGCATGCATCAGGATAACTAAAAAGATAATTGTTTAATTTTCACTTAAGGAAGGTCAATCTGCGTTGGAAGTGGTCTCCAGCTACAAGTACTTGGGTGTACACATGAATGACAACCTCAGCTGGAGCAACAACACCACCAGCCTGATCAAGAAAGCTCATCAGAGACTCTACTTCCTCAGACGGCTGAGGCGAGCTGGTCTGAGAAGCTCAGTCCTCACCTCCTTCTACAGGTGTGCAGTGGAGAGCATCCTGTGCTCCAGCATCAACATGAGGCATGGAGGCTGCACAGCTGCAGAAAGAAAAGCTTTGCAGAGAGTGGTAAAGGCTGCACAGAAGACTGTTGGAGTCAGGCTCCCCACCATCACAGACATCTACACCTCCAGATACAGGAAGAGGACCACCTGCATCATGAAGGACCCCACTCACCCAGTACACACTTGTTGCCCCACTCCCCTCAGGAAGGAGGTTGAGGATCATTAAGGGTGCATTCACACTAGCCCTGTTTAGTCCGCTTTAATTGAACTCTAGCTCGTTTTCCTAGAAAGTCCGGTTCGTTTATGGAGGTGTGAACGCGCCATCGAACTCTGTCACGGAACAAAAAGGCAAACTCTGGCCCAGGCTAAAACCTAGGTCTCGGTCCGGTAGAAATGAACTCCAGTGCGGTTCGAGTACAGTGTAAATGTAAACAGACCGGACCCCGCTGCGCAGGGTAAACAAACACGCATTTCTCTGACTTTATATGGAGCCGTCAGCTGCCTTGTGTGAAAAACAATATTCTCCATGTTCTTCTGTCTCATCTTCTGCTCATGCTAAGTCCATTTTTGAAAAATGACAAAGTATAACTCCTAAAACTGCTAAAACTTGATGCCACTTCGTTTTTATTTTTATTTACAGAAGAAGAAGAAGACGTGTCTTCAGAGGTTTTTGTGTCGTTTCTTTCAGTAGTTCTTGGTGCAGCGCCCCCACAGGCGAGCGGGGGAACAGGTTGGTTCAACAGGTTGACTCGACTGCACAGTGCAGTGTGAATACAAACGCACCAGCTCAAATGTAAACAAAAGCTCATGAATATTAGTCCCGAACCGAGTCTACCGGACTATCTGGTGTGAAAATGACCTAAGTGTAGAACCACTAGACTGAGGAACAGCTTCTACCCTGAAGCTGTTAGACTCATGAAGCTCTAACCAGATTAATCACTGTGAAAAATCACATCATGTTGCTGCTGATCTGTTTCAATGTTGCTGCTGATCTGTTTCAATGTTGCTGCTGATCTGTTTCACGTTGCTGCTGATCTGTTTCATGTTGCTGCTGATCTGTTTCCATGTTGCTGCTGATCGGTTTCATGTTGCTGTGTTCATGCGTGCTCATCTGCTCACACAGACTCATGTTCATGCTGCTTTTCGGCGTATTGTTTTTATACTATTAGTGCTTAGTGTGTTTTAGTTAACGTTTCTCTTTGTTCATATTTTAGATCTTATTACTGTTTTTCTTTACATTTAATACTTTCTTGGATGTAACTGGGACCGTGTACACAATTCCGTTCCACCACATGTACCACATGTGGTGTGTATGACAAAAAACCTTGAATCCTTGACAAATAAAAACATCAGTTCTATTTCATATAGGCTTCGCCCTTTAAGGCTGTCGCTGATGGGTTTATCCCGTTATGCAGAGCATAAGAACTGAAAAAATTTAGTCCACGCCCACCTGCTGTGTGGGCCCCACCCGGTCCGTATAAATTACGTTAAGAGCGGGAAATCGGCTCCCATTTTTTCTTCAGCGAGCTAATATAGCACTGTCAGAAGAACAAAGAGGATAAATTGTGTAAATGACCAACCTTTGTGAAGGATGCTCGTCATCTTCTCCTCGGGGAGGAGAACTCACCGGACGACCGGA
>NC_056500.1:40592958-40639054 GCF_014905685.2 Nematolebias whitei
TTCTGGGTAATACCAGATGGCTAGGCCTCAGACTGACGAAGCCTCTTCGATGAGGGGCGAAACGTTTCTTTTTAACAAAAAAACGAAGTCCAGATGACATGATTCAACCTTTTTTGTTGTTATCTAGATTATAGTTTTTCTAAGACACAAAAGTGCATTTTTGTGTAGACTTTGTCATCATAAAGTAAAAATAAAACAAACTGTCTGATTTTAAAAGCAGTGGCGGTAGAAAAACATTTATCCGTTCATTCATTTTCTGATGATTATCAGTGGTCATGTCGTGAAGGGCGACATGTTTAAGTGGGAGCAATGCACCTCGATCCTTAAAGCTAATTTTTGAATCAATGTTGAATATAACTTGTGCGTACAACTTGTTTTTATTGAACTAGTTTGTGTAGTATGTGTGATATTATGTGTTGTGATAAATGGGTAAACTAAACTTTGAAGAGAAACAAAAACCTGCCAGCTTGGCTGAATATGATAAAAAAAAAAAAAAGGTTTGTAGATTTTTTCTTTAAATGGTTGTGCTGTCATTATTATTCTCCACCAGCAAGTGTTTGTCTATGTACATATTTATTTTTACTTTCCAGTTACCTGCAGATCTCAATAAATTTGAAATACACTTTTTTTCCCTTCAACTATAACATGTTAGTCGTTCCTGTTTTACTTGGTTCTTTATTAACTTATCTTTATTGCACAACAACCCTTCGGTGTTCGAGATGAATTGGTCATCTGCTGTGAAAGTGGCGAAGTCTAATCTGAGTCGCTTCCCTGTACCTCGACTGGTGAAGATGTTCTCTGTTCCTGCTGTCTGGCCGATCAGATGGTACTGATTGAGTCGCGAGCCTTCTTCTGCCACCACCACTGACTTGGCTGCTCCCTGAGTCCACTCGTACACCACTTCTGAGACAGGATAGGCATCTAGAAAAACGAGAATTTAAGTAAAATAAAAACCTCTTATAAGACGTCTTTATAAAAGCTACTTTTGTCTTCTTTTCATCTGACTGCTGAACTTGGGTTTTGATATCAGTGCATAGATTTTTGCAGCTGCATTCATCTTTATTAAGAAAGAAATCAGATAACATTTTCACAACTTCCAACAAGGAAAATATTACAAGATTCAAATATTAACTGCATCCCATATAGTAAAAAGACAAGAAAGAACATGAATGGATGAAAATGAACACACAGCAATTTCTGATTAAACCAAACAGGTACCATGAAGGCATCCAAGCTGGTTCTGCGGCACAAATAAAATGCTCCACATAAACAGTACCTGATGTGCAGGATAGACGTCAGTAACAAGGGCCAACCAATGGAAAATCAATGTTTGTACTGTATGTAGGACTCGTCCATTAAGACTGTGTGTAATGTCGAAGAGTGTGATCAAAATAGTAATGTATATAACATTAAACCATCCCTTTCGTTAGAGAAAACTATGCTTTTTAGTTTTTATATTGCTTAAATGTATAGCAAAGATTAAGCTATAGTGGCCAAGGCTACAATAGAATGGCTTTAATGCAAAATAGTGTTGTAAAAAGCTACAGACATGAAAATTTGAACTAAATTTGGTTAAGATGACAAAATCTACTTTGGAAGGTGATCTTGAACTAGCTGTTGTTAGCTCATTAATATGGTTAACCCACTTCCAAAGTGGATTTCATATTCTTTAAACAATTACAGTGATTTGTGTGAATGGTGTTTTAAAAACCTAAACTCCACTGTCAGTTTTGCATTACACAATTACTAAAAAACGGTGTAATGTGAAAATGATGCTTTAAAGGTTTACTAAAGAGTGTTAGCATGAACCGCCGTTAAATTTTGAAAACTGGAGTTAATTGAAGATGGCAGCAAACCTCTGTGGTCCTGAACAAACCATTCATTAGCTCATCAGTTCAGTCAGACCAAAGCTCTACTTCTCCAAACCGAGATTTTTCAAAGAGCGATCTACAGCAGGTAAGATAATAATTGTTCATAACTCTTCACAGAGCCACACTTTACTTATTCACTAGCTTTAGTTGCAGCAAATTTGACCCCAAAATATTGTAGATATAAGTGATGCACAAACAGTTTAAAGTGTAAAATACAATCTGCCAAATCATCCCTCATCTATTTGTTCTGGGTCAGTAGTTGTGTGTATAGCTGTCATTTCTAACCCGAACCCAAAACCTGGCCCGGACTGACCCAGATTAGGGCCAGGCTGGGCCGTTATAATGTGATTAACGTGCGGGCCGGGCTGGACTTGGGCTTTGATGCAGTTTTACTAATCATACAGCACAAATAAAACTAAATGCACAATATAAAATTGTGTTAATCTACTTGTTGAGGAGAAGGCAGGTCAGTCCGACCGGCCAGTTTAAAGAGGTTGTAAAAAGTTGCGTTTAGCTCAGATGAACACGTGTCACTGGCCGCGCACGTCTGCTGACTAGCTGGTTGAAATGGACTTGCGATCTGTCCAGGGTGGACCTCACCTTCTGCACAGTGACTGCTGGACATGGGCACCAGCAACCCCCGCTACCCGAAAAGGAAGAAGCGGGTAAAGATAATGGATGGATGGACAGATGGATGGATGAATCAGCTGATCACCGGCTGCACGTGTCTCGCACCTGCTCTTCTCTGCGGCGGAGGAAGTAGCAGAATCTACAAAAGCCGACGCAAGCAGCGCGTTCTTTTAAAATAGCCTTGTTCTATAATTTTCCAAAATAACTTTGCTCTAAAAATATTTTTGTTCATCTGTATAATAGCCTATCTTTAGAGTTTATTTTTTAGGTTATTTGTTTTGTATGTTAATATCCATTTGGTGACTTGTTAATAAACATAAATTTTATATCTTACTTTCTTTACATTTTTAAAACTATCATGTCAAACTGATTTGCTTACAAAAAAACATAAAAGCTTAATTAAAAAAAAAAAAAAAGTTTTTTTGTTTGTTTGCTTGTTTTTTCAGGTTCGGCCCTCTAATTGGGTCCAGGTAGGGCTTGGGGGGAAAAAACCTACGGGCTCAGTCCGGTCTGGGCCAGATTTATTAGGCTCGAATGCAACTCTAGTTGTATGTCAAACATTATGAAAATCATCCAGCTCTGAATGTGTGACTCCTTTCAGTGAGATTCAGCCTTTATCTGGTTTGGACTTTAGGACTCACTCAATAAATATGAACAATATAATATATGAACATATAATAATAATAATGATGTCATCACATTGTCATCACTGTATATTTCCACACAATGGCGAAATTAGTCTCTGCATTTAATCCATCCACCACCAGGTGGTGCAGTGGGCAGCTATTGAGGGCGCTTGGGGGGCATTTTGGGGATAAGGTGCAATGCCCAGAGACACCACGAGGTATGCAGTGACCGGGGATCGAACCTGGGACTTTCGGGTCCCAAGCAGGCTGCCCTGCCTCTACACCATCTCGGCCCCTGTAGTGAACATATATAATATATAATAACAATATGCTGTATATGAACATGAAGGCCTCTACCCCGTTTAATGATGGATGGTTTCGTTTCACAAAGATGACCTCCTTTCCTCTCTCAAGCCACCGTTCCTCTCTATCAAGGATGTGAACATCTTCATCCCTGATATATAGAGTTTATACTAAAAGAGAATCACATGATGTGTCCTTAACCAGATTTAAACTTAATTAAACACAACTCTGACATTTTGAAACAGTAGCACCTCATCTAACAATTCAGTCAGTTTCTCTGGACGGATTCTTCTCCTTGAAATGTTTCATCTTTTATCCAAAATACTTCTTCAGTCTGAGGAGCTGCAACAAACTCAGTCTTATAAATAGAGCCTTCTCATAGTGGATCAACCAGTTTGCTGCTGACAGACAAGCTGCTCACATGATCAAGGAGGACCATCAGCCTAACGACCGATGGTTAACACAATGATGACCACTTGCTATTCACAGGGGGCTGAGTGATACTAACAATAACAGCATTGTAAGAGGTGGACAGTTGAACACGAAGGCCTCCACCCCTGTTTAATGATGGATGGTTGCTTTTCACAAGATGGCCTCCTTCACTCCTCTCTCAAACCGTCGTTCTTCTCTATCAAGGTTGTGAACATCTTCATCCCTGAAAGAGTGACCGCTGGCCTGGAGATGAGTGTAGACCACAGAGTCCTGGCCTGATGATGTTGATCTTCTGTGCTGGGCCATCCTTTTGGCCCAGGGGAAACTAAACAGCCACTGGATGTAAGACTGATCACAGCCCTCCTGACACTGAACAACATGCACAATATTACTCTGTTTGCGCTGGGGGACTGGATCTTTGGGATGAACCAGTCTTTAATGTATTTTGGGGTTTAAAAACCACTGAGATGTCATATTTAGAAAATAAATGTCTCAGTTTCTCTGAAATTCCTGCAACATATGGAATGACCACTGGTTTGGGTCTGGGTTCCTCCTTTTCACCTGATGGCTGGTTAGGGTTAGGACAATAGTGTTAGGTTATGGGACACACATCAGAGGCAATGAGGGGTTGAGGGTCTTACCAGGGAAATCTCAGCATGTGACTGCTGGTGGGATTGAACCCCCAGCTCTCCCATTGGAGGAGGACTGCTCTAACCACTCAGCCACGTTCACCTGTCTTAAGGAAATTATTCTTTTTCCAAAGAAAATGTCAGTAACTTTCAAAGTCATTGCAAAGACATGAGGTTGTTTGTGTGGCTTTTTACAGTAAAGAAAGATTATCTGATGGCAGTCAAGACTCTTGTCTTTACAGTATGAAGCTCAACTGACCTAAGTTAAAAATTTGGTTTAACACGCTGTGCAATTTGCTGGGAAAATATCAGATTTGTTCGGTTCAGAATTTTATTTTGAAGGAGACCTCAATTCACTGCAGAATCAACCCATTTCTTTTTCACCTTCCAGCTGTCCCCAGAAAAAAGGACAGTTTGTCATAAACAAAATTAAAAAGGGTTTATTACTATTAAATAATAACATTTTTGCTAAATGACTGTAATGCAGTAAAGAAATTAAAACTGAGTTGCACATGAACCCCTCCACTGTTAGTGCATGCTTAGTATTAAATTTTCTCTGTGAGCTTGTAATGTTACTTTCATTTAGTAAAAGATGATAAATAACAGGTTATGTGAGTGCAATTATGTAAGGGTAACGCTTGTGTTTTTTTTTAGCTACAGGTGTTCTGATATATTTAAGCCTCTGTTGAGCAGATAAACTCACAGGAGGTCACTATTTTACCACCCTGCTGAGATTAAATCACACAATCATGTATTTCCCCTCAGAGTGGTTTACTGCCTCCTCAAAACATGCTCATAAATGATACAGACTTGAAAATGTAGCTATTTTACTTGCTGTGCACGTTCTGTTCACAGGATACTTATCAAAGCATCAAAAAATATTAAACAACAATAAATAAATATACCAGCGGCATGTCGATGTCCCAGTTGCTGAGGGATTAAAACAGCCACTGTTTGTAGTTTTCAAGATAAATGGCCTGGAAGTGAACATCAAGTGGGTAGGAGTTACACTGTGTCACACTCTGCCACAAACCACTCCAGCGAAAGCTGTAGATCACGACCTGATGAAGCCAATAGGACTGCATCATCTGCAAAAAACAGAGAAGCAATCCTAAGGCCACCAAAACGGATCCCCTCAACACCTTGGCTGCGCCTAGAAATTCTGTCCATAAAAGTTATGAACAGAATCGGTGACAAAGGGCAACTTTGGCGGAGTCCAACTCTCACTGGGAACGAGCCCGACTTACTGCCGGCAATGCGGACCAAGCTCTGACACTGGTCATACAGGGACCTAACAGCCCGTATCAAAGAGCCTGGTACCCCATTCTCCCGGAATACCCACTACAGGGCTCCCCAAGGGACACAATCAAACACATTCTCAAAGTCCACAAAGCACATGTAGACTGGTTGGGCAAACTCCCACACACCCTCCAAGACCCTGTTGAGGGTGTAGAGCTGGTCCAGTGTTCCAGGACCAGGACGAAAACCACACTGCTCCTCCTGAATCCGAGGCTCGACTATCCGACGGACCCTCCTCTTCAGAACTCCCGGATAGACCTTACCAGGGAGGCTTAAGAGAGCGATCCCCATGTAGTTGGAGCACACTCTACAGTCCCCCTTTTTGAATAGGGTGTCCACCACCTCAGTCTGCCAACCCAGGGGAACTTCTCCCAATGTCCACGCAATATTGCAGAGTTGTGTAAGCCAACACAACCCCACAACATCCACCAGAGCTTTAAGGAACTCTGGGCAAATCTCATCCACCCCTGGGGCCCTGCCACTGAGGAGCTTTTTAACCACCTCAGTGACCTAAGCACCAGAGATTGGAGAGCCCGACCCAAAGTCCCCTGGCTATGCTTCCTCAGTGGAAGACGTGCCGGTGGGATTGAGGAGGTCTTCAAAGTATTTTGCCCACTGACCCACGACATCCTGGCCAGCAGCAAACCACCTCCACTATAGATAGTGTTGGTGGCGTACTGCTTTCCCCCACGAGATGCTGGATGGTGGATCAGAATCACATCCAAACCATATGGAAGTCATTCTCGATGGCCTTTCCGAACTCCTCCCATGCCCGAGTTTTTGGCTCAGCAACCACCCGAGCCGCATGCCGCTTGGACTGCCGGTACCCATCAGCTGCTTCCGGGGTCCCATAGGCCAAAAAGGCCCGATAGGACTCCTTCTTCAGCCTGACAACATCACTCACTGCCGCTGCGACAGGCACCGACAACCTTGCGGCCACAGCTCTGATAAGCCGCCTCGCCAATAGAGGCGTGGAACATGGCCCACTCGGGCTTAATGTCCCCCACTTCCCCCGGAATGTGTTCAAAGCTCTGAAGAGGTGGGAGTTAAAGCTCCGTCTCACAGGAGACTCTGCCAGATGTTTCCAGCAGATCCTCACGAAATGTTTGGGTCTGCCAGGTCTGACCGAGATCTTTCCCCACCATCGGAGCTAACTCACCACCAGGTACTGGTCAGTGGACAGCTCCGCCCCTCTCTTCACCCGAGTGTCGAAGACATGCGGCCCCAGATCAGGTGAGACGACAGCAAAGTCAATCATCGAATTGCGACCTAGGGTGTCCTGGTGCCAAGAGCACATATGGACACCCTTATGCCTGAACATGGTGTTCGTTATGGATAATCCATGACAGGCACAGAAGTCCAGTAACAGAACACCACTCGATTTCAGATCAGGTGAGCCGTTCCTCCCAACCACACCCCTCCAGGTCTCACTGTCATTTCCCACGTGAGCATTGAAGTCCCCCATCAGAACAAAGGAGTCCCCAGGAGGCACACTCTCCAGTATCCCCTCCAAGGACTCCAAAAAGGGTGGGTTATCTGAGCTGCTGTTTGGCGCATAAGAACAAACAACAGTCAGAACCCATCCCCCCACACGTAGGCAGAGGGAAGCTATCCTCTCGTTCACCGGGGTGAACTCCAACGTACAGGCACCAAGATGGGGGGCACCAAGTATGCCCAATCCTGCTTGGTGCCTCTCACCAGGGGCAACTCCAGAGTGCAATAGTGCCCAACCCCTCTCAAGGAAACCGGTTCCAGAGCCAGAGCCATGCTTAGAGGTGAGTCCGACTATTTCTAGCCGGAACCCCTCAACCTCACACACCTGCTCAGGCTCCTTCCCTACCAGAGAGGTGACATTCCATGTCCCAATAGCCAGCTTGTGTAGCTGAGGATCAGACCACCAGGGTCCCGTCCCTCGGCCACCACCCATCCCACATTGCACCCGACCCCTTTGGCCCCTCCCACAGGTGGTGAGCCCATGGGAAGGGGGACCCGCGTCTCCTCTTTAGGCTGTGGATGGATGGATGGATGGAAGAAGGCAGCCATCTTGGATTTTGATGTGGCAACCCAAATTTTAAATGAATCCTACTTACACCTAAATGTAGCCACACACCAAAATGGAAGTCCGTTCCTCTCTTATTGTTTTCTGTTATCATGCTCACAACATCTGCGAACTGACAGATGGACGGACTGACTCATTGGAAGGACAGCCTGACGGAGGGTAGTTCCACTTGCTTCCCCGCTTTGTGAAGGGGGATAATTAAGTTCCATTTCTTGAATATCAGGTCAGGTCTGATCATCATCTGCAAAGGATCATGGAATATGTTAGCATTAAAATTTTGTTAAGAATGACTCTCAGCTACTACCAGATCAATATCTGTAAAACGTACTGTGATATAGCCATTTGTGTTTGTTAAGGTAGATTAGCTTTGACAGCCATCTTAAACTAGGTTCTGACTCCAAAGTTTAATCAGATGTAGATGTACACCCAATTACTATGCTTCAATACAATGTGTCCAGGTGTTCATGAGGTATTTTGCTTAGAGACAGACAAAGACAGACACAAATACACAGACTCAGGTTATGACATGGTCACTCATTATTTATGGTGGTGGGGTAAAATGACAAAAGAAAAACTGTGAAATTGCTTGTAAATCATTCACACATTTAAGATCCGTTTTTCGTCCGTGCATTTCTCGGCATCTAACTTGTTCTGCAAATTTTGTGCCATGTCAACAATTCATATACAGTATAAGAATGTTCAGCTCATTCATGACATTCCTGCTCTAACTTTTAGTATTTGGGTTAATTTTACTTTTTGAAAGATGTTAACATTTTTGGCCATTCATTTTATTTGATTAAATAAAGCTCTTTCCACATCCTTCTTTGTGCTGTTCACAGCCTTTTACTTTTCATTTCAGCTTTTGTTCTGGTTTGGCTTTTTTAGTCTCTTTGTGCTAATTTCAGTTTCCTTTCAGCTTTTTTGCTGCTTTTTACAGGTATTTTCAGATCTTTTATAGTTGCTTATTTGTTAATTTTTCAGCATTGTTCTGCAAATTTCAGTTTTTTATGATTCTTTAAGGTGTTTTCTGCTGAATTCAGCTACATTTTAGTTTTTTTTTTCCCCTGTTAATTATAGCCCTTTTTCTGCTTTTATTGTTGCTGTTTTCTGCCATTTGTGCCTTTTTAAAAATAATTTCAATTTTTAATGCCCCTTTTCTGTTACTTTTCTAATGAGATCAGCTTTTTGGATATTTTTCAGTTAATTTCAGCTTTATGTGCTCTTTCTTTATTTTCCTGTTTTCATCAAATGCCAGCTGTTCAAATTCAACTTGCCTTAACAGTTTCTCGACTAAACATTTTCAGCGTGTTTTAAGCTTCTTCAGCAGCTTTCTGCATGAATCATTCAGCAATACGCAATTACGTTGCATTTTCACAATTACTGCAATTTCTCTGGTTTACTCTTAAAGTTCTCATACAGTGTGAACATATGGTTTATATATGATTTTGTAATGAGGCGGTGTCGACAAAAGGAAAGGTGATTAAATGCATTGGCAAAATGGTTTTCCTGCATATTTAGAATACAACAGCAAGTTTTTACCCAACCACCTGTCCACATTGTACAGTTTTTTAATATTTGAGTTTACCTCATACTGAACTTCATCTTTTATATCTTTCCTTTGGAGAGATTAATTGTTGAGCTGTTACATAATGTATCTTCAATCTTCCTAACAAACACCTGTGACTTGTAGGCTCTCTGGATTGTTTGGAAGTGAAAAGGGGGAGCAGAAATAGACAAAATGTAACGTTTGGTCTTGTTTACTGATGATCACATGCGTTGTAGCTGAGTCAAAGATGGCCATTTGATCCACACACTGCTTGGTTCAGCTCAAACTCAACTGAAGTGAAGTCTTGTAACCCCACAGCTGCTGGATTAGTTCAGCACTGCGGAACAACTGTGAGAAACACACACACGCACACACACACATTCAATGTGTCGTGTGTTCAGGATGTGTGGAGCTTTCACTGAGCAAAGGAGTTCTGCTTTTTGCAGAGTTTGCTTGTTTCCCGTATGAACATCAGAACAAATATTTGTGCTGCAACATCAGCAGAAAAAGGCAGCTGCAAACAGAACCTCTCTTTAATCAGCTCGGTTTCATACCGAGTGGTACCGAGTCTGTCATGACCCACCTTCTCTAAAGAGTGATTTGAGTTCTACCTCTGGTTCGCAGTGTGTGAGTTTTGGCACAAAAGTCTTTGCTGATATAAAATAAAAATAGTTTTATATTTAAAGGCCTTGCATTCCTTATTTCATCTGCTGCCAGTTTTGCTTGAGTTTATAAATAAAATGAGGATCTTATGTTGAGAAATGACAGCGTTGTGGCTGTTTTGGGCAAATACTACGACCAAAACATTCAGAGTATTGCCCCTTTTCCATTAGTAATGGTACGGCCCGACTCAGCCAGGTTCCTAGGGTTTTCCATTAGTAACGGTACGTAGAACCTGTCCCTGTTGACTTTGTGGTTCTGACCAGGCTGAGTAGGTATGGAAAAGAGACGTCAGAATACTGTCTGTCACTGATTGGTCGGGGGCGGAGTCACTGGATCTGCCAGAAACTTTTCAAAACATTGATCTGCCATTTGCAATTTCTCGGACCGGAGCAGCGTCTGGACCTATTTTAAAAACTTTAAAAACAATATTGACAACACCTTGGTCTAATGCTGACGTGCTGGCGTTTTTTGTGCTTGGTGACCCTCGCCCGGAACATGTTCAAAGTTCTCCCGGAGGTGGGAGTTAAAGCTCCGTCTCACAGGAGACTCTGCCAGACGTTTCCAGCAAACCCTCACAATACGTTTGGGCCTGCCAGGTCTGACCGACATCCTCCCCCACCATCGGAGCCAACTCACCACCAGGTAGTGGTCAGTGGACAGCTCTGCCCCTCTCTCTTCACCCAAGTGTCCAAGACATGCGGCCGCAGATCAGATAAGGCGACAACAAAATCAATCATCGAATTGCGACCTGGGGTGTCCTGGTGCTAAGAGAACATATGGACACCCTTATGCTTGAACATGATGTTCGTTATGGACAATGGATGATGAGCACAGAAGTCCAATAACAGAACACCACTCGGGTTCAGATCAGGGGGTCATTCCTCCCAACCACACCCCTCCAGGTCTCACTGTCATTGCCCACGTGAGCATTGAAGTCCCCCAGCAGAACAAGGGAATCCCCAGGAGGCACACTCTCCAGTATCCCCTCCAATGACTCCAAAAAGGGTGGGTAATCTGAATTGCCATTTGGCACATAAGCACAAACGATAGTCAGAACCCATCCCCCCACACATAGGTGGAGGGAGGCTACTGTCTCATTCACCGGGGTGAACCCCAACGTACAGGCACCAAGATGGGGGGCAACAAGTATGCCGACTCTTGCTCGGTGCCTCTCACCAGGGGCAACTCCAGAGTGGAAGAGTGTCAAACCCCTCTCAAGGAAACTGGTTCCAGAGCCAGAGCCATGCGCAGAGGTGAGTCCGACTATTTCTAGCGGGAACCTCTCAACCTCACACACCAGCTCAGGCTCCTTCCCCACCAGAGAGGTGACATTTCACGTTCCAATAGCCAGCTTGTGTAGCCGAGGATCAGACCACCAAGATCCCTGCCCTCGGCCACCACCCATCCCACATTGCACCCGACCCCTTTGGCCCCTCCCACAGGTGGTGAGCCCATGGGAAGGGGTACCCACGTCTCTTCCTATTATATTTCATATTTATTATTATAATTCCGATTGGTCCAAAGCAATAACACAAGATGTAGGAGTTTTTAAAGCTATGGATCTACATCCATTTTCTGTTGTTGATGCACCAACTTTAAAGTTATTGAACTCAGCTACGACATCCCATCACGTCAACACTTCAGCCAAAAAGTTGTACCAGCACTTTATGAAAAAGCTCAAACTGATTGTCAACAAGCCCTGGAGCACAGATTTAAAACCCTGCCCTGATGATGATGAGCTAGAGATTCAACCACCTCATAACAAATGATGACCGTTCAAGAAGAGGTACTGTTATTATATTATTATCACGTGTTACCCTGAACGTTTGTTTATAGGGTGGGATATAGTTTATTCATTTTCAAAAATTAAACGGAGTTTGGAAAACATGTAAAAAGCCAGGGACCGACCCCATCAGCTGATCACAAATTATAAACAGGAAGTAGCTACCACATGTTCATCTCTACAAAAGTAACTGCAGGTAAATCCTCCATTTTCTGTCATAATTACATTGTATGTTTAATGGTTAAATTAATGGTTAATGCTTAATTCAGGTTATGTTTATTTGTCATATGCAGGTTAACACAAGGTTAACAGTGCAATAAAATAGTCAGGATGAGAAGAACTGATTTGACTCACTAAAACGAAGAAACAAACAAGAAATACTAAAGCATTCAATAAGGGTACAAAATAAAGTACCAAAAAGTGAAAAAGTAAATACAATATTTACAAGGTCCTAAAGAAAAAAATAGTAAATAACATGGTAGAATATAATGGTGCAAGTAGGGTTAATTTGTATGAATAAGTATTTCAAGGTAGTAATATAAGCTTAAATTCACATGATGTATACTGCATATAACTAACATAAACTACACAGGTTGTGTGACAGATTATTGCACAGGTAGTGAGTAACATGGAGATGAATTATGATGGTAAGGTAGATACATACATAATACAGCCATATAATGCATTAGCAATAAAATATTAGGTGTCACAAGCTAATAATAATCATATTTGTTGTCACAGATATGGCTTGGTGCAAAGTTATTGCCAGTTGTTCAGTTTTATTTATTGAGAGTTCAGTAATCTGACAGCTTGTGGATAACTGTCATTGAGTCTGTGAGTCTTTTCGTGTGCGATGGCAGACTGCTGTATCGTCTTCCTGAGAGTAGTAAATGGAAGAATCCTTGTGCTTGGTGGGTGTGGTCCTTAATGATGCGGCATGCTTTATGTAGACATCAGCTGTGGTAGATGTTCTGGATGGTGTGGAGACTGCTACCAGCGATGTCCTCTGATGTTTGCACCACCCTCTGTAGAGCTTTCCGGCTCTGACTGGTGCAGTTCCCATACCACCCTGTGATGCAGCCTGTCACCAGGCTCTCAATGGTTCACCTATAAAAGTTGGTGAGGATGCTGGTGTTCATACCAAACTTTACATTTCCTCGTAGGTGAAGCAATCTTACCGTTCATGTAAAATATTTGATAATGTTCTTATAGAAACAATTCCTGAATGTTGTTCATACTGTGCTAATGTTATATGTTTGTCTCTTGACCCTACAACTGGCTAGGATGCATGAGAGAAGCGGAGTGTGCTCTATTCACACAAGGAGAGCTGTTGGTCAGGCTACTTCTTGTTGTGCCATTAACTCTAAAATAGTTATTGAATCAAGTGTTACTTATGTAGGCAAAACTAAATGTTAAACAGCCTGTTAAACTACACCAGAATGCAGGAAATGGCATCTACTTTATTCAAAATTTTCTGGGGGAGGACCCCCAGACCCCCCCACCAGTGACGCCAATGGTCTCCACATTGTTCAAGCCAAGAGCCATTGTCAGCACTGGTGCCTAAAAGCACCCCTAAAGGGCAGATTCTAGAATCACCCCTGATGTAAGCTTAAAATTATATGATTTTAATAGTAATAGGTCATGATCTAAAGTGGGCCACTCTGAGGCTGAAACTCCAGGGCTGAAAATGAGTCCCACTCTGGCCCTGCATGGAGGGGTCTGAAATATTCAACTTAGGTGCATGTCCACCGTGAGAGACATAATCTAAAAAAAATAAAAAAATCCGGAAATGACTATGTATGATTTTTTAATAATTTATTTGTGTGTAACTGCTGCAAATAAGTATTTGAACACCTGCCAATCAGCAACAATTCTGGCCCTCAAAGACCTGTTAGTCCGCCTCTACAAAGTCCACCTCCACTCTACTTATTATTCTAAATTAGAAACACCTGTTTGAGGTTGTTAGCTGCATAAAGACACCTGCCCACCCCACATAATCATTGGTTACGTACTGTAACCCCAGATTCTATGAGTATAGGTGCAGCCCTTTAAGGCAATCGCTAGTGGGTTTATCCCTTGGCGCTCAGCGCAACACTGAAAACTTAAATTCCGGTGAGACCAGGTAATCGGCTCCCAAATAGCTTTTTTCTTCAGCCATTTAGGAACCAGTGAGGCCCAGAGCTTAAAGGGCTGCGCCTATACTCATAGAATCTGGGGTTACAGTACGTAACCAACGTTTTATTTCATATAGGCTTCGCCCTTTAAGGCTATCGCTAGTGGTTTAAAGGCGAAGCAGGATGTAGTCTATGCCTCACTGGGTCCATTCAGACACAATATGAAGTGCCCGCTTGCACCAAAAAAATTTCATCACTCAGCCTTCTGTGTGTGTAATTACGTGCTGTGTAATTACGCGTTCCATGCACAGGAGCGCACCGGAGAGAAAAGGTCTCCGATGGGGAAAAAGGGACGGCTGAAACGCAGTCCTGCTGCTGAGAATGGTAAAAACAGAGGTTATGAATTGTAACTGTGTAACAATGAACAGAACAGGTCAACAGCTCTTCAATGTGAACTGATAAATAACAAAATAAACTGATAAGTAGCCAAATGAACTAATTGGTAACAGTAGTCATGAACTGATTAGTAACAATAAAAACAGCAGTCATGAACTTGTGACTGATAATAAATGTCTCACATTGTAATTGCATGCAGTCAGATGTGAGCTTAAAATGAAATTCCATGAAACAAGTAAAAATCATTTTGTTAGAACGCTGAGAACAGAATGAGTCATGGAGAAGGCATAGACATCACATAGATAGAAGCGAATAAATGAACAAGGCAATGACCAAGCGGCCGCCATACAAATGTCCTCCACTCTCATCCCTCCACGCAAAGCTGTAGAGGATGAAGTCCCTCTGGTGGAATGAGCTCTGATATTCTCTGGAGGGTCCAGTCCTGATGCTCTGTAAACTTCAGAAATAGCCTCACACAGCCAGTGTGAGAGGCGCTGAGTGGATAAAGGGCGACCTGCAGAGGTATCCCTGTAATGCACAAACAGATGCTGATAGTAACGCAGTGGGGCCGTGCGTGCTATATAACATGCAAGCGTGTGCACGGGACAGAGGAAGTAAGATCATGCTTCCTCCTCTGAATTGTGAGGAGGAGGATAAAACCCCTCCAAGGTTATTATTCTTGATTTAAATGAGCTTGTGATGTTTTGGTATGAAAGCTGCGTTAGGTCTCAGTGCAGCTGAGCTGTCATCAGCTTGAATCCTGAGGCATGACGGGGCAGCAAAGAGCACAGATAAATCACTCACTCTCTTTGCTGATGTCAAAGCCAGCAGCAGGGCTGTTTTAAGTGACAGGAATTTAAGTGAAACCTGATCTAAAGGCTCAAAAGGAGCTTTGATCAGAGCGCGTAGAACCATCGTTAGGTCCCACTGTGGAGCAAGTGGGCGTGACACCAGTCTATGTCTCCGTACACCTTTCAGGAAACGCTTCACTAGCGGGTGATTAAAAACTGTTCTGTCACCAAAGCCCTCGTGACAGGAAGAAATAGCTGCAGCATAAGTCTTAATTGTGCTGAACGCTAGATTTCTGTCCATCAGCTGCTGTAGAAAGGATAGCATGCCACCTAATGGACATGAGATGGCCTCTACACCTTTTTCCGTGCACCAGCGCTGAAAAGCTGTCCACTTTGATATAAGCGCATAAAGGAGCATTTTTGGCCACAGGCTATGAGCGAAGGCGTCCACTCCTAACGGTGGGTCGTCTCGTGGGCTCAGTGAGAACCATAATTGACACTGGGCGTTCTCCCGTGTGGCGGACAGATCCACTGCTGCTCAGCCGAACCTGCTCCAAATCCGAGAGATCAGCTCGGGATGGAGGCTCCAGTTTCTGTGGCGGGGACCGCCCCTCGACATGATATCCGCTCCCCTGTTCAGGACGCTGGGAATGTACACTGCTCTGATGGAAAGCAGGTTTTTGTGTGCTCAACACAAGAGCTGTTTTGTAACGTGTAACAGTTGGGATGAGCGCACGCCTCCCTCACGGTTTATGTAAGCTGCCGTCACTTTGTTGTCTGTGTGGATCAGAACATACTGATCCCGTAGCAGGGGGGCAAAATGCTGAGTCATGTTTCAGACGTTGAAAACATTCTAGCACATTTATGTGAAGCGACATGTGGTCCAGCCACTGTGCTCCCACTGCCTGGGACAGACACATTCCTCCCAACTTGACAGGAATGCATCTGTGAAAACTGAGACGTGTGACATAGGTCTATTGATGGGAACTCCCTCTGACAGAATGAGGGGGTTTCCCCAGTGATTCAGATCGGTTCTCATGGAGGGGGGCACAAAGATAATCTACCTCTTCTGGCGCACAGGATCTATGCGCAGGCGGGCGAACCATCTCTGAAGGTGTCTCATGTGAAGTAGGCCCAGTGGAACCACAAAGTGGGCCGCTGACATCATCCCAGGAGTCGCATGACAGGCAGACTGTCACTATGCTGCAGAGTTTGACACGGCGGAGCTGAGCTGACCGAGCTTCAGCTCTCAGTTGTGATAAATGGGCTCTCATTGTGCTTGAGTTTAGCTCCACTTCCAAATAAACAATCATCTGGGACGGACGATCAAAACTTTTTTCCCAGTTTACAGAAAACCCCAGGTTTAGCAGGTGTAACACTAGCGTTTTGGTCTGTGCGACTGCTTCCTATCTGGACCAAGCTAATAAGAGCAGATCGTCCAAATAAAAAGAATTCTCATTCCTGCCATGTGTAACGACTGCAGAGCCATCTCCACGCATTTCGAGAACGTGTGTGGGGTGTTTCAGAATGATGGAAATGTGAAAATATGCGCTCTTCAGATCTATGGAGGTGAAAACCAATCATTCTGGTGAAGTTCTCAAGCAGCTGTTTGTCAGCATGTGGAATTGTCTCCCCATGATCAAATTGTTGAACATGAACAGGTCGAGAATGGGTCTCATCCCTCTGGTTTTTTTTTTTTTTTTTTTTCAGAACCAGGAAGTAGTGGGAGGGAAAAACCCTGTATTTTCCTCTCCATTGAGAACTCTGGAAATCACGTTTTTTGTCAGAAATTCCTGAACTTCTGACTGGAGAGACGAGCTCTGTTCTGGAGAAGACAGAACCATCTCTATAATCCGGTGGGGGTTGAGCTGCGAACTGCAACGTGTAACCCCTGCTGATCAGACGGTCCATCCATCTGTCCAGGGAACACACTCGCTGCCACTCTGAGTAACGCTCAGAGAGTGGGCACGCATTTTGTGTTGTGTCATATTTCTCATGAACGTCAACCAGACTAAAAATCCTTACTGCGATCACCCGCTCTGGAGATTCTCCGGGTGGAACCCAAGGGGGGCTCCGACAGACAAAAGGCTGTATGTGTGCCTCTCTGCTGAGCCCAGGCTGTGGTCTCACATTAGAGCTAAGGTAAATTGGCACGCACTGAGAGGAGGCGTGAGCACTTTCTGAGTGAGACGCCATTTCGGTGGAGGCTGCAGCTGTCATGGAGAAAACACGTTTACTCTCGCTGCGCTATGAGTGGGCAGAAAACAGCAGAAATAAAAAATGGGCTCTGGTTGAAAATGAGGGATTTTACCAGACTCGGTCTGCTGAAAAAAACATAATTTTAGCTGACGTGGCAGATGAGTGGTTTGTGATATTTACTGAACTGCGGTGCCATTTAAAATGCTGTTTAGAGGTTACTGGCTCGTTCTGTGTGGGGAATGTGTGAAGAGAGGCAGCTGTGAGATCAGCTGATCTGACGGTCTCAGATGAAACTTTACTTTCAGAGATGTTTCTGTTTTATTTCAAAACATACAGTCAAAAAACACACACATTCCCCTCAAGGAGCTGTTCCCTGGTGGAGGGGGCCGGCGGTGGAGCGGAGCGTGAAGTCGCTGCCGCAACTGTGGAGTGCATCTGCTGCTGTTGCTGGCCAAGGCGGTTCCTCCAGCGGCCGGAGGAGCGGGAGGACGACTGTGACGTCACCAGATGGTGTACAGTCTCTGAGACCTCCTCGGACCTCTGTGATTTCTCAAGGATGGTCCCTCCACTCTGGAGATGGAGGCGAAGGTGAAGACGGATGTCGTCAGCTTGCTGGGCCCAGCTGCAGCCTCGTTCCAATGTGATGTCACAGCTGGACAGTGAGGCCAGATGGTATCAGGGCGATGAGCCGGGGCGGAGTCAAACCTTCCCGCCAGATCATCCGATCAGGGTGGAGAGAGGCGAGGGACGGAAAGTCCCTTTGTGTTAGCAGCCTCCTGGATTCTGCCGGGCAGCTCCGAGAGGAGGGCTCCGACGGCTGGGAGCGGTGTGGTCACTGACGTGGGAAGACCCGAGGTGGCTGAGCATCTGTTTGACCACTCTTCTTCCATCACTACACTCTCCAGGAGGGAAGGGGCAGCGAGGTTGTTTCCAGTATCGCCTTTCATGGAGGAATCATTCGATTCACTGCGTGACTCTGCGTCAAAGAAAGCCGGTGACGTCGTCTCACGCGTAGCATCCCGCCACGGAAAAAACACTCAGCGGAGCTGCTGCCCGCATCGCTTTTTTCGAGGAAATCACCCGATTCACTGCGAGGAAAAAAGTTAGAAAAGGTGATGTCTCTTCCAAAGTTAAATAATTCTTCTTTGGAGAATTCTGTTGCAATTTCCACTTCATTTCTTATATATAAACACCCCTAAATTCAGCGTACCTTAACAATAAAGTATATATATATATATATATATATATATATATACAGACTCAGAAAAAGAAGGGAGGGGGTGGGGAAGGTCTGTCTTTCCCCATAGCTGCTGCAGCTTCAGTGAGACGTTGACTGAGACTGGGCACAAGCAGCTTGTTTATTTAAAATAATAAAGCTCGACCCGAACTGAGTCTTTAATCCAGTCCCTCGGCGACCACTGAGGGCCAGGCCACCGGGAAATGTCTTGGCGATCCTGACGGTCAGTCTGCCCCTGTGTTATTATTATTTCAGATTAAATGTCTGTTCTTGCACTTTGTGAAATACACTTCCAAATGAATGTGACCTATAGCCTACTCTGGAGCGACGTATAGCCCGGAAATGACGGTAAGTTAACACTGTTGTCCAGTTTATTTGAGTCACGTTGCCCTACAGCTGCCAAACAATCAAATAAAATGGCAGTGGCTGTTATGCATCCATATTTGCATTCTCAGAGATGTTTTTTTAGATTTCCACACACCAATAAAGGAACAAACAACCCAATAAAATGCATTATGTCAATTCAGTGGTCCAAGAGACATTTTGTTAATAAACAGAGTTGTTTCTAGCATCGTAGTTATTGGAATAAAAACAAATTCTTATTGATTAGTTTCAGCTACTATCACACCAAATTTGAGCTCAATATCTGTACATTTTGTTTGGATCATAGCCCTTTTCTTTTCTTCTAATTTTATTTATCTGTGCTGGCCATTTTGAATGGGATTGACATTCATCAGGTGTATGGTCGGTCGAAGATTTATTTCTTAGAGTTTCAGTCACATATGCCCCCGGTTCATGAGAGATTTTGTTAACTCTACAGACAAAAGCTGTGAAATAAGTATTTAGGGGTGAAAGTGTTTTTGCTCACATCTGTGTGTATTGGTTTATCTGTACAGTTAGCAAAATATGTCATGAAACCCTTAGAAAGTAGTGGATGGGTTGACCTCCACACCTCACTGACCAAAATATTTATAACTCGGACAGTTTTACAGCTTTAGAGCTATAGGGAGAGAATGATATGCTTTAAATTTGATTATTTTTTCTTCTCCTTCATTTAGCATACTGTTTGTTGTTTGTTTAGTCTATATTTTAGTGTATTTTAGATCCTTATTTACGGTTTCTTTTTACACGTAATATTTTTGCTATAGTTGGATGTAACAGGGACCCTGTGTACACAATTTCGTTTCACCTCATGTACCACATGTGATGCGAATGACAATAAACCTTGAACCTTCTTGTAACTAGAGACTTTTGTGCTCATTAAACAGCAAATAACTATATAATACTGTACATATACATATATACACTGCTCAAAAAATAAAGAGAACACCTAAACAAAACAATGCAACTCCAAATCAGTCACAACTTTGTGGAATCAGTCTCACCAGTTAGGAAGTAATACTTATTGAGAATCCTTATTGAGAATCAGTTTCACCTGCTGCTGTGCAAATGGAACACACAACAGGTGGAATGAGAGGCAATTAGCAAGACAACCCCTACAAAAGAGTGATTCTGCAGGAGTTGACCACAGGTCATTTCTACTTTGTCATTTGTGCAAGGAGGAACAGGAGGTCCACTGCCAGGGCCCTACAAAATGACCTCCAGAAGACACTAATGTGCCTGTTTCCACTCAAAACTGTCAGAAACAGACTCCACAAGGGTGGTATGAGGCCCCGACATCCACATATAGGACCTGTGCTTACAGTCCAACACCGTGCAGGACGATTGGCGTTTGCTAGGGAACACCAAAATTGGCAGATTTGCCATTGGCGTCCTGTGCTCTTCATGGATGAAAGCAGGTTCACACTGAGCACATGTGACAAGAGTCTGGAGACACCATGGAGAACGGTATGCTGCCTGCAACATCCTCCAGCATGACCGGTTTGGTGGTGGGTCAGTCATGGTGTGGGGAGGCATTTCTTTAGATTGCTTCACAACCCTCCATGTGCTAGCCAGAGGTACCCTGACTGCCATAAGGTACCGGGATGAGATCCTCAGACCCAATGTGAGACCATATGCTGGTGCAGTGGGCCCTGGGTTCCTTCTTATGCATGACAATGCTAGGCCTCATGTGGCTGAAGTGTGGCAGCAGCAGTTCCTGCAGATGAGGGTATTGATGTTATGGACTGGCCTGCCTGTTCCCCAGACATGAATCCAATTGAGCACATCTGGACATCATGTTTCGGTCAATCAACCAAGACCACATCGCACCACAGACTGTTCAGGAGCTAACTGATGCTCTAATCCAGGTCTGGGAAGAGAACCCTCAGGAGAACATCTGCCCTCTCATCAGGAGCATGCCCAGGTGTTGTTGGGAGGTTATACAGGCACGTGGAGGCCACAGACACTACTGAGCCTCATTTAGACTTGTCTTGAGGGATAGTAACTGATGTTGAATCAGCCTGTCACCATGAATTTTGGTGCATATATATTACGTTTGTTTCGTTTCAAGATCACATTATCACTATGGCACTACGGAGTGCCGGAAAAACACGTCTGACTTCATCGGAGAACAGAGAAGAAAAAAAAAAAGATAAAGATCTTCTCCTGTTTATTGTTGGACTGAAGGAAGCTCTTCTCCAAAGTGTCAAAACTGGAAATGTTTATCTGAACTCCTTCTTTATGTTTGGTTCTTGTTTTTCTTTCCACTCTTTTACTTCCCTTCTCTTTGGAGCTTTTTCCTCTTATTGTGCAGATGTTTATGAAAGATACGCTTTTATGAATTCTTATTACCATATTTTTTGGACTATAAGGCAACCCAGATTATAAGGTGCAATATCAACAAACGGGTCTGTTTTCATGAGCTGGAAGCCCAAATTATGTAAAAATAAACAAATAAATACTTGAAATTGTTTAAAGTGCGGGCCATGAATCTATCATCTACAAAGTATTAAAGATAATTTTTTTGAATGGAAATATGGAAGTTAAACAACTTTTCCATGATATTCTAATTGTTTGGAAAGGGTCTGTACATATACTACATACAGTACATGCAGGTAAATAAATACTAAAATAAACTATTACTTACTACTTGTACTACTATTCCTACTTTGCGATAAATGAGGGAATGCTGTATATTAATAACTTATTGGAGGGGTAATCTGAAATGCTTGTTGTGACTTCATCTGTACAAATACTAGTGAAATGAACACTATAAACTGCAATACTAATTATAGAAATTGTATTTACACTTGCGCAGAAAAACACTATACCAAATGAAATAAACTTAGCCATTATTGAAATGGAAAACCAAATAAAAAGCAACTGCCAGCAATTAGAAAATAATCAAAATTAAAACCTAGACACAACCCTATGACTTGTCTGAACACAGCCGATTCAGTTTTCTGTATCTATATTAGATTTGAACCCGAGACTTTTCCTAAACTTACAAAACTAAACATATTTTTAGACTTGACAGAGATGCAGTAAGTGATCTGTCTATCATCACTATTAACTTTTAAGAAAAGTGGCAGAGTGCAGCCGGAGGCAGAGAGCTGAGATCATGACATTTTCTGTCTGGCTCTCGCGCGAGGTGGCTGCTCCTGCCTTCCCTCCCCTGTTCTCCTTCCTCCTGCTTCGCTCTGTGTGTCTGAAGCACCTGGTACACATCTCCTGAACAAAAATTAAGATTATGGATCTGGTGAGCTGGACTTTCAACGCGATTGACAAATTTTTTTCAACAAAACGTCAGGGTCCTGGAGAACCCGCTTGTCCAGCTGAGACTCACGCTGTGGGGTACGTCATGGATCCATGGGGAGTTTGGCAGCTGATGTGCCTCGCAGTCCTGTCTCAGGAGGACGCTGAAGACTTTTATATATTTGGATTTATGATAGCAGGGACTCTGCTTTTGGGCATCGGCAGGGCTCTGTTCTATCGACTTTTGAAGAAAATATCGGCAGCAGTTTCGGCCATGACAAAGCTTCCGAGTCAGTATGAAGGCTTGGTTTGTGCTGTGAATGCTCAAATTCAGCTGATTTATGAGCTAAACCGTAAGGGGGAGGCGGTTTATAAAAAATTGCAGGCCACCTGCAGCTTCTGGGACTCATCAGCGTGGTGGGATCGACCTTGAAGGAGGCTCATAACATGGATCAGTGGAATGGATTCCCACAAATGAGGCCATTTTGAACCAAAAAGTTCCAGAAGGACTCAAGGCTGATGAAAAAAATGTGTCTGCCTGAAGAAAATCAACAATCGAAGTTTATCTGAATCTGACTCCCCGTTTGGCCTCGGATAGGGTGACCAGACATCCCCGATTTTCGGGGACAGTCACCGTTTTGGACGACCTGTCTCCAACTAAAGCTGTCTCCAAAGATGTCCCCGATTTGAGTGTTTTATGAATGAGAAAAAAAAAAGTTGCACCCGGCTACTGTTATTACAGTAGCCGGGTGCAGTTGCGTGCAACAACCGCTATTATTGCAGAAGCTGGTCGCACCAGCGTTGCAGCACTCAAGTTACAGACAGAGAAGAAGAAGAAGAAGAGCCGCGTGCCGCCTTTAAACCAGAAGAAAAAGAATCGCAGAGTGAGTTTGTCAACACCGACAAGGAGCTCTCCTGTGATGGTATGTATGAACAGATTTATTTTGTTTGAACTGGGCTGATCCTGCCGTGATAAAAGTTTTGTTTGTAGTAGGAAATGTTTTTAGTGTTGCCAGCTGTGTCCAGGTAAAAAAAAAAATAGGGCTGAGATGTGTTTAGTTTTACTAAAGATGAAGACCCAAATCAAGCTTTAATTAACAAACAGAGCAGAGGGTGTAACTGCAGCTCGAGTGAGAGAGAGAGAGAAATCATAACAGGATGATGAACTGCCTTCAAAGCTCAGTTATCAGTTAAGGTTTAGACTTTATGCATTGAATATTGTACAAGGGTGCATGTGCCAAGGGTTCATCCAAAGTAAGATGTTTCAGAATTGATTGGTGACCTTTAGTTTATATTTTCAGAGCTAGTTATGAGTTGTTTTGCTAATATATTAAAACTCAAATCAATCTGCTGGCTCCTCAGATAAATAGTGTTAACTTTATATATATGAATGTTTCTGTTCAGATGATTCTGTTGTGACTTGGAACTATATAAATAAACTGAATTGAATTGAATTGTGAACATAGACTTTCAGGCTTAGGCATGTAATAAAATATTATGATCAACTGTATGAAATGCAGCACTGAGGTCTAACAGGACCAGAGAGACATCTGTCCATTGTCAGAGGCCACGAGAATATAATTAGTTACTTTCACCAGTGCTGTTTCTGTGCTATGATGGGCTCTAAATAATTAAAAATAATGTTAATATTTATAATAAGATTATACTAGGATAACCCCAGTTTCTCATCTGAAACTTATCAACTTCTAAAGGGAGTATCTGAAACAACAATCTTGTTTTCTTTGTTAAATATTAAATTTTCAGTACGTTATATGTTCTAATATTTTTGTAGGGGATTGTGATTATATTACATCTGCTTTAAAGCAAAGCAGCACAGTGGTGCAACTGGTAGAGCTGCTGCCTCTCAGCGAGTAGGTCCCTGGTTCAAATCCCGGTCCGGGGGCCTTTCTGGGTGGAGTTTGCATGTTCTCTCCATGCATGCTTGGGTTTTCTCTGGGTACTCCAGTTTCCTCCCATAGACCAAAATCATGCACGTTAGGCTGATTGGTAACTCTAAATTGTCCTTAGGTGAGACAGAGAGAGTGAATGGTTGTTTGTCTCGTTTGTCTCTATGTGTCCCTGTGATGGACTTGCGACCTGTCCAGGGTGTACCCCACCCCTCGCACAGTGATTGCTGGACATGGGCACCGGCGACCCCCTGTAACCCACAATGGGAAAAGTGGGTAAAAGATAATGGATGGATGTTTAGAGCAGTGGAAGACTTATAGAAGAGGAAAGAGGAGGGAAATAGACTAAGAAAGGGAAAAATACAAAGACTGACAGAAAAAAGAGTGAATGAGAGCAGAGGAAAATAGGAAGACTGATAGAAAGAAGAATAAAGCAAAGAGAAGGAAAAGAGCAGAGGACCGTTGCAAAGAAAAAGGAGAAAAGGAAAGAAGAACGATGAGACTGAATGACATGATGGCTCTTTCAAAGAAGAGAAAGTGTCATTTTACTGAGAAATTACCAGCAGAGTTTCCATTTCTACGTCCTGGTCGGCTCTTCAGATTGTTGCTCTTCAGTTAGTGTTCAAGTTTATGTCATGTGTTTATGATGTCAGATATTTACAATTCAAGTTCAAGTGATAAACTGATGCAGTGGTTTGATTGGTAATGTATTGAGTGATGACAGAGTGTCTGTATACTGGTGAGATGTTATGTCTGGTTTGAGTTGAGAGGACAGAAGTTCTTCTTCTGTGCTGAGTGCCAGGGTCATGTACTTCACTAACTGCAGTCATGTGAAGAGGCAGTTTTTTGCGTGATGATGAAACAAGTGGAAGAACAAATAAAAATAAAATAATAGGTATACAAAGTATAATCATATTACTAAATTGTGCATTGTTTCTTTTGTTTTAAGTTTTTCTCTTTACTATTATCTGTGCTCTTTCAGTTTTGTACGTAACCTTTTATCCATCCATCCATTATCTTTACCCGTTTTATTCCATTTTGGGTCACGGGGGTCGCTGGTGCCCATGTCCAGCAATCACTGTGCGAGGAGCGAGGTACACCCTGGACAGGTCACAAGTCCATCACAGGGCCACATAGAGACAAACAACCATTCACTCTCACTCACACCTAGGGACAATTTAGAGTTACCAATCAGCCTAACATGCATGTTTTTGGTCTGTGGGAGGAAACTGGAGTACCCGGAGAAAACCCACGCATGCACGGAGAGAACATGCAAACTCCACCCAGAAGGCCCCTGGACCGGGGTTTGAACCAGGGACCTGTTCGCTGAGAGGCAGCAGCTCTACCAGTTGCGCCACCGTGCTGCCCGTAACCTTTTATGCTCTTATTCTATTCCAGACCTCCATGGCCAACATGGCCGATGGCTCTTCAGACAGAGGAGGCCTCGCAGAACCAGAGATGAGCTCATGTCAGCGGACTACCTGACCTTCACCTCACACATACACAAAATATAAATACACACCAGCTACGTAACCATACACTCCACTATGTAAGTACATACATGTTCTTATTTACTCACAAGGTATGCACGCTCACTTACTAGTATATACTCTTGACTCTCCCCCTCAGTTTTGTACTCTATTACCATTACTTTATTCATTTTATTACTCTTGGGAAATGTTAACAGTGTGGAGACACATTCCTGCTGTTATATCTGATTTTTATTGTTTAAACATGAAAAAATATTTAATAAAATAAATAAAACTGTAACTGTCCCCGTTTTTAATTTCATCTTGATAAAATGTCATTGTTTTTGGTCTCTGAGCTGGAAATGTCCCCAGATTTAACTTCAGAAATCGGGTCACCTTAGCCTCGGAGACTGACCGACTATCAAATTTCTTGCTGGTAGAGTTTTTTTTTAATGTCTCAAATCGTGTCCTGATAGGACAAGATGTGAAGAGATATTTTTTGTAATACCACTATCTATCCTCATGGCTCTTCCCTTTTTCCTATCTAAAAGTATTATTCTGAATAAGGATAAGAAGGCCGCGCTTTTAGTAGCAGCTTCGTGCACTCCGTCCTTCTTTCAGATGAATGTACGTACATGCTCTCGTTGTATCTCGGTGCAATGATAATAAAGCTTATTCTGATTCTGATTAAAGGAGAGTGATAGCAACACAGGTCAGTCCATAAAAAGAGATTAAAACAACAGCAAAGAGCAGATCTGAAGCTCTGAAAGCCTTTAAAGTTCAGTCAGGTCATCTGGACGGTTTCTTTTTTTGCTGAGACGTTTCGTTCTTCATCCAAAGGACTTCTTCAGTCCGAGGAGGCACAAACAAATTGGAGTCCCACAAATACCACACTCCTATACTGGGAAGAAAAAAAAACAGTTTGCGAAACGTCTCAACAAAAAAAGAAACCATCCAGATGACCCGAATGCAGATTGTTGGATTTGTACCTGGATTATTGAGCATGAACTTTGGTGCTCTGAAAGCCTTGAGCTCCTGGGTGAGTGCTGTCCGTTAGGTCAACGGATTAGCTGAGGTTAATGGAGTTGAGAAAAGAGACTACACAACCAAACAAATATTATAGCTCACACCCTCACATTAGTTAGGGTTTTAAGGTCACGTCAAGGCTTAAAAGTCATTTTATAGTCAACAGAAATGTATTGTTATTGAATTGGCAGCTTGATCATCATTTTTATTTCCACTGTAACGGATGATACGAGTTAATCAAAGCTGCTTAGAAACAAATATACATGGCATGATAGCACAGAAAACTGAGTTCCATAAATACAATATAATTATTGTTTATTGATCAGAGCATGGTGGCTTAGTTGGTAGAGCTGCTGCCTCTCAGTAAGAAGTTTGCTTGATCAAATCTCATCCGAGGGCCTTTCTGTGTGGAATTTGCATGTTCTCTCCGTGCATGCGCGGATTTTCTCCAGGTATTCCGGTTTCCTCCCACAGACCAACAGCATGCATGTTAAGCTGACTGATAACTCTACATTTTCCCTAGGTGAGAGAGAGAGAGTGAATGGTTGTTTGTCTTGTTTGTCTCTGTGTTCCTGTGATGGACTGGAGACCAGGGCGTCCTCCGCCTCTCGCACAGTGACTGCTGGAAATGAGCACCAGTAACCCCTGCGACCCGAAAAGGAGGAAGCAGATAAAGATAATGGATGGATGGATGATCAGAGTGGGTAGAATTTCTTTAAGAAACAAAGGGTATGCTGATGTTCCCCATCACTGAGGGATTTGAATGTGGTTTTGGAGATGAGTGTTTTTCTGGACTGGACTAGAACAGGGAATGAGAGTAAACCTTAATGTTTTTGTTGAAAGATAAAGTGGGTATGAGTTATACTGTGTAGAAGAACAAAGGTAGATTTATTCTTGTTTGTTTTTTTTTGCTTGTCTGAGGCGGTGCAGAGTGATGGATCCTGGTGAATACAGGGAGCAATTTTAACCACCACCAGATGCAGAGATGGAGACAAGGGGTGACCAGAGGTGGCCTTGACCAATATAAATTAATCTTTAGACACCCCAAGGGCCACCCCAATCATTTTAATTCTCTAATTTTTCTATTTAAATTTTTTTTTTTTTTTGTAATTTCTTGTTTGTTTTGTTGTTTCTGAGTGTTTTTGCTGTACATTGCTTTTGACTTTTTATACCATACCATACCATTTTATTTATAGAGCACTTAAAACAGCAAAAAGGCCAACCAAAGTGCTGTACAGACATAAAAACAGGCAACACACAAAGCAATACACAAAATGAGGTAAATCAGAATATAAACATAAAAATGATGCAGATAATAAAAATGACGACAAACCAGTGTAGAGCATACAGGATCAAAACACAGATCCTCTGGTGTTGAAAGCTACTGAATAGTAGTGGGTTTTTAAACGGGACTTGAAAACCGAGAGGGAGGGGGTCTGTCTGACAAGCAGAGGTAACTCGTTCCAAAGTCTTGGTCCTACAGAGAAGGCCCTGTCACCTCTGCGCTTTTTATGTGTCTATTTCCAATTTTCCATGCAAATGAAATGCAAAAATTTAAGAAAGTTTTACATAAAATTACCATAAGGTAATACATTATTTTTATATATTATTTATTAAGCCAATTTCTATGTATTTGACTAAAAATATTACTACTGTAAAATACAGTTATTCAACTATTCAGATATCTTTTGAAGTCCACGGCAGGCTGGTTTGAAACGTCAATAGGGAGCTTTTTAAGACGACAGGTCCTGTTGATCAGGAAAGACGAAACATATTTTTAAAAGAATCTGTCCAGATGACATGATTTAACTTTTTTGTTATCTACAGGAATTGTGGGAAACATTTTCTGAAAATATGTATAAAAACACAAGGAATAAAGTATCATTAGCTCAATCAGATTTTAGTTCAATTAGCACCAAATGTCACTACAGGAGACATACAGGAAACAAAAACAGATCTACTTCAAGTCCAATTACAAACTGTCCAGTTTGATTCAAAAACTAACTTTAGACAATATCTGGTTAGGGAACTTCTTTGTTTTATGTGAACGTTTCTACTTCTTGAGCATGCACAATGCACTAGAAGACTGCAAAGGAGCACGCTCTATTTTCACATTTGTTCTGTCTCCTCATATGAACCCCACACACACATTTTAGGAGGACTGGGAATGATCTGCATCCTTCAAGTTCAAGTTCAAGTTTCTTTATTGTCATTCGCATCACATGCGGTACACGAGGTGGAAAGAAACTGTACTCAGGGGTCCCAGTTATACCCCAAAATAGCAAAAATATAGAGTATAAAAAGAAACGGTATACAAGGATCTAAGATATACACTAAGATATATGCTATGCAAACAAATCCTATTAGCCTTGCAAAGATTAATGAAGTACAGTAGACCTGAACTGAAGTTGTATGTAATTATAGTGAGCCGCCAGACAAAGACCTCTTAAAGAGCAACGACAGCGTGATGAGGGGTTTTCTCAGCAGTGGTATGCAGCCGTCTCTGTGTAAAAGGAGTTTTATTTAGCAGCTCTGATTATCCCTGTCCCAGGTGTCAGCTGGAGGTGGAGGCGACTAAAGTAGGCGTGGGAGAGGATAAATGTCAGCTCTGCTCATGAGTTCAGCAGCGTGTCCAGGTCCCAGGATCACCCTCTATATGTCAGTGGCAGGAAACACCTTAGATGTTCATCTTAAGCCTCCGAGGCTTCCCGGATATTTCTGCACCAGCGGAGGGAGCTGTGTAAATCAAACGGGCCAGTTCAGGAGTCAGGAGGAGGAGTGCTTTAACTGTTCATGTAACAACATGGTGATTCTTTTAAAGGTTACCTTGATGAGGTGTGTCCTAAGCTGTTCCCAACACTAAACACAGCTGAGGTGAACGGAGGAGCTGCCCCGACACGGATTAATGATTTAATCATGAGCAGTGATGGTTATCACCTGCTCCACCTGAGGGACACTGTGATACCTCCACCTCTTTTCTCCTGAACTGGAGGAGATTGTAAAACTGAAGCTGAGTCAAAACTACAGGCTGCTTTTAGCACCTCTTATTTTTGAGCTGATTATTGGAAAGTGAAATTGAAAGTTGCTGGATTTAAACCTTAAGAAACCTGATCTTAATCCAAGAGCCTGACTCCGTTGTTGACCCACAGTAGAGTCGATCTCCGCTTTCTGTTAAACATTCCTAAACAATATTTACAAATCAGTTATGTGAAAATTTAACTTATTGTTGATAGACACCAGTGGGAAAACCTCATGTCTTTCAACACCTTCAGAGTAGGCCTAAGAATTCAGCACATGTGAAATGTGACATGTAAAATTTTAATTTTGCATTTATTTTAGGTAAATAAAAATAGTTTCTATGTAGTTCCGCCTCCATTTTTTTTGTTTGTTGCTAATTTCTCTTATTTTCTGTTGCAATTGAGCAAATTATTATTTTTTTTTTCTGCACTAAAATAAAGTTATCAAATGAGATAATTTTAAATTCTTGTCTCCGGGCAGAAGTAGAAGGAGCTCTGATTGGTTAGGACTTCACTGTCAGGAGCGAAGGCTGAACTCAGTCAGAGTCTCTCTCCAGGAGGAGTTTGTTTAAAAACTGATATGATTGCTGATAAAAAGCAGGTGGGACCAAGACACAGAACTCAGGGCTTCAGGAAGATCTTGCCAAAAGATTTTTGTTTTTACTACATAAAAGTTTTGTGATGCATTTAACTGCAACCTGTAAATAAATTAAAAACCACGCTGAAATTGTAGTTGCTCATAAAGTTGGACGTTAAATATCAAATTTAGGTTTACGTTGATAATTTCATTATTACAGTTGTGTTTTTGTTACATTGCATGATTACATTTCACACACACACAGTAAGTTCTGTGGGTTACTGTTACACTCCATCCATCCATCCATCCATCCATCCATCCATCCATCCATCCATCCATCCATCCATCATCTTTACTCGTTTCTTCATTTTAAAGTCACGGGGATCACTGGTGCCCATATCAAGCTATCACTGTGCAAGACCCAGTGGACACCCCGTACAGGTCTCCAGTCCATCACAGGGACACAGAGACAAACGACCATTAACCCTCTCACACCTAGAGATGATTTATAGTCAGCACCCGGAGAAAACCCACGCATGCACGGAGAGAACATGCAAACTCCACCCAGAAAGCCTCCAGCCTGGGTTCATTCCAGGGACCTTCTTGCTGAAAGGCGGAAGCTCTACCAACTGCACCACCGTGCCACCTACTGTTACATTTCAGTGTGAAACATTGAAATCACATGTTGCACTTGCTTGTAGAAGACTGTGAGCTGCACGTCCTTCTTGGTAGTCTTGACACAGAAATGGGTTACTTAATTTGTGAAACTGAAAGTACAACAATGGTATTGTACCGAGACTCAGAGTCTTAATAGTACAGTATATTCTAAATTTATTCTCACAAATACATTTTTTTTTTTACCAGAAAAATTTCCACTGTTGAACAGCAGCCTTTACTGCATTCTGCAGTGAATAAGCTCATGTGTGGGCTTGTGTTAGTGAACATACTGCAGTAGTGGACGTATCTACGAGCTGACACAGAACGAGTCTATGGGGCAGAATTATTTCTGCTTCAAAGAGACTATTACAGCTGCCTTCAGCAACGATCACAGCAGACAAGCACAATGATACATTTACTGGCAAATGAAAAACTGTCCCGTCCCATAACTGCAATTAAGTAAAAACAAAATAAACAATAAAAAATGAACCACCACAACACACACAGAACAACACATACACAGCAAGCTACTGTATGTCATTAAGAAAGCTACTTTATTTATTAAGAGAAACTACTTTGTGGGGGAAATAATGTGTACTTTTTTCCCTTTATCATTTGGCTGCACCTGCTTGGATATATCAAATATTGGATGTCACTTAATTTTATGTTTTTAAATTCCGACAATGACAATATTTGGTTATCCAGAGCCAATGTTCTGAGGAACCTTGGTAATATTGTTTTTAAGGACAAGCCCAAATAACACGTCACAAGAACTACATCTATCCGCCTGTACAATATTGTTAAAATTAGAAACAATCTGTCCCAAAATGATACAGAACTGCCCAAGCATTTATCACTTCTTTGGTAGATTGCATTTCTTTTCTCTCTCCAAATATCTATGAACTGTTCTTCTTGCTCGTAACCTTGTGTTGCTGCTCAAGTCTCAGCTGTTTGTCCCTGCATCGTGTTACGAAGTCGCTCGTATTTGCTGAGAGGTGTATTTACTTACAGCTTCCAAATTTAAGGGGGCACGCGTGGGCATCCATGGGGAAATCCTCCAGCTGCATGGGGCATTCTGCTGAGATAGTGAGTCTGAAAGAGGAAGCTGAGGATCAATATTCAGAAAATGAGTCTTCAATACGATGACTTCAAGTAAATACATCGTCCGTGCTGCTTTATCTCAGTGTCTCATTAAATCACGTAAACAGCAGTTAGGATGCAGCAATCATAGTCTGTCATCTCAGATGATCAGCAGAGTAAAAAATAATATTCCAGCCCAGTAAACAGCTAAACCACCAGAGGGACTGAGATAAAGACTGATGGGCGTGCGAGAGTAGAAACGAGCCTTAATCTAAGCTACATATGTGTAGAATTACTATAAATTACAAATTCGGCTTTAGTAGAAACTAAATAAGAACCAAATGGATTCATGATCTTCACATTTACAGACTCTTGAAGGTTAGAGGAGCACAGTTTTGTGTAATGCTGCCCTCTGCTGGACACACAGGAAATAACCACACCTGCTGAACCAACTTCAGGATTCAGGGCTGACTTGGAAATTTATTTTAAAATTGAAACATACAAATCACACTGCTTCAATACAGGCCAGAGAATGCTAAGCAACAATAACCTTGCTGATTATGGAACAGCATTAACAGCCTGAAATGGCTGGGAAACATTTTTTTTAAATCATTTTTTAAATAAAGTAACAAACAGCACAAATAAAATAAAAATTCACAATACAGCTTATATTTGCTATTTGACCAAAAATATGCCTGTACACCAACATGCACACATGTGCACATTTCTGCGAGATAACACTTCTTCAGATTTTTATTGTTGAATCTATAGTTAACTTTTTTCCAAGGTTTATCTTAGAACCACGTCGGACCGTTGAAAGAAACCTGCAGCTCTGACTGGTTTTCATTAGACAGACATGTTCACTGCTGGTTCTGAATCAGTCAGAAAAGGTCCGATGAGCAGGAAATGTATCAGTCGATACAGAAAAAAGACAATCACTGTTATTTATGTTTATATAGTCAGGATCAACACAGTGTGCTTTAGAATGAATGGAATAGTGTTGAGTTCAGTGGATTGCACAAATGAGTTTTCGCTGGGACGTTTTAATGGTACAGTGGTACAGTGGGTTGTGCCTCAAACCAGTGGCAGAGACGAGAGTAATTCAAGCACAAAATGTTTCTCTAATAACCTCGTTCCCAGAACACAAACGCATTAAAGGGCCATTGTGGAGTCGTTTCTTCTCGTCTGGAGCTTTGACAAGTGCACTGAAGACGTGTGGCAGCTTCAGAGGCCGATCGATAGTCATTTTTCAGTTGCAGCCGGTTCCATCTCCTCAGAACACCCCAGTGAATATTTGATTTGAGCAATTTATTGTCCTGAGATAAGGACACTGCACAGAAGTGAAAGTGGATGTAAATGTTATTCAGACTCAACATTGGAGCAGGGAAGGAAACCAAAGTAGGCTTACCTAATTATTTTATATGTTATCAAGCATTTATTGGAACAGGCTGATTCAATGTTTTTTACCTTACGTTCTTTAGATGAGCCCTGCGTTTCCTCTCTCAAGTCTTTAGGATGCTTTCCTCATCTTTTTAAAATAATCTAAATGAGCTCATGGGTTAAAGTGTACACAGTATGACTGATATGCATGGATTTTATTTGTGTGTATAATTGTAGCCTGACCATTTGCCAGGGTTTGTCGCTCTGCACCACCTGCAGCAAGAATAAATAAAAACCTACCTCTGTTCTTATATGCAGGCTGAGTCCTACCCACTTGAAAATCTTGCACCAAAAACATTAAGGTTTAGTAGCATTCTGTTCAATTCCAGTCCACAAAAACACTTGTATAAAAAAACTACAAACGTTCAGTATTCCAGTCCTTCTGTGATGGGGGACATCAGCGTACTTTTTGTTTATTGTTATTTTTACCACCAAGTAGTTCTGTTGTTGGGTCTATAGGCACCAAAGTACAGTTTAAAGTTTATTTGTTCTAATTTAATTGCAGCCAACTTAACTTTCTGCATTCACTGCATGCAGTCTGATAAACTAGAGAGGCCTAATTACATATCTGTTGCCTAAATGTTGGAGAGAGGAATTTTATACACAGCCAGATTAAATGGCAGGGCCAGGGGGTGGCCGATGGTGGCCTTGGCCCTAATAGATTAGCAACCCCAAAAGCCACCCCGATCATTTGAGGGAACTATATTTTTAAGCATTATAAAAACTAGAAAGCATAGTTCCCTCAAATGACTGAGGTGGCAGGTTTAAATATATATATGGTGACGGCCATCTTGGATTTCGACATGGCAATACAATTTTTGATAGTGACCTTATTTACATCTAACTGAAGTCACACCAAATTTGAAGTGGGCACATTGCTTATTTTTGAAGTTATCCAGCTCACAAGGTTAACATGTGACGGCAGCCGTCTTGGATTTGGACATGGCAACCCAGTATTCATCCATCCATCCATTATCTTTACCCGTTTGTTCCATTTTGGGTCACGGGGGTCGCTGGTGCCCATGTCCAGCAATCACTGTGCGAGGGGCGGGGTACACCCTGGACAGGTCGCAAGTCCATCACAGGGCCACATAGAGACAAACGAGACAAACAACCATTCACTCTCTCACTCACACCTAGGGACAATTTAGAGTTACCAATTAGCCTAACATGCATGTTTTTGGACTGTGGGAGGAAACCGGAGTACCCGGAGAAAACCCACTCATGCACAGAGAGAACATGCAAACTCCACCCAGAAAGGCCCCTGGACCGGGGTTTGAACCAAGGACCTGCTCGCTGAGAGGCAGCAGCTCTACCAGTTGCGCCATCGTGCTGCCCAACCCAGTATTTAAAATTCAAATTCAAAAATACTTTCTTAATCCCAAAGGGAAATTATTTGTTGTTGTAACTCATTATCCTCATTACATTAAGAGATGTTATAGATACTGATGGCTGTAGACAGGAAGGATCTCTAAAAAAAAAGAAGCTTTCTTTCAACTAGATGCAGCCACACACAGAAAGGGAAGTTGTTACCTCAGTTTTTATTCAAAGTATTGATGGGGGAAGTTATGTAAAGGTCATGGATGTTATCACTTACTAATTTAAATAATATGTGTGAATGTGTGTGAAGTCAAGAGAGTCTTTCTGTCTACTCAGAGAGGAGTCTGATAACAGATAACTTCTGACGCCTTCAACAACTGTGAGCTGTGAAGCAGAGGTTGTCTTGACCTCGCCTGGTCTGATAACTCTTTGTCCGCGGGCAGACCTTGGACCAGAGCGTCATGTAATATGTCTGTGTGTTAACTCTGCCCCCCTTCCCCTTGCAAGGAGTAAACTGGGTTGAATAAATCTTCTTGGCCCCTTCTGTGTGGCTTGTTGGATTAAAGAGTTGATGATAGGATAATTAATTTATCCAACAAGTATGCTCACAACATTTGCAGATAGACAGAAGGAGGATATTTCCAATTCCCCGTCTTTACTCCACAATGGAGGACAAAAAAATAAATAAAACAACTTGTCGACCTGCTGACCTTTACTGACCTTTACTGACCTCATCCATGCTGGCTCCCTCAGCATCTTCTGCCATGTAACTGTCTTGCTTCTCATCTCACTCTATTAACCGATCAACAGAGGGTGCCATCTCCTCTGTGGTCCACAGTGCGCTCAACCACTTGGAGCAGAAAAACTCTTACGTCCGTATGCTCTTTGTGGACTTCACATCCACCTTCAACACCATGATCCCCCAAACCCTGATGGACAAACTATCCACACTAGGACTAAGCCCCTCCATTTGCTACTGGGTACTAGACTTTTTAACAAACAGACCACAGTTAGTGAGGATCCACAACCTCTCCTCCTCCACCATAACCCTCAGCACTGGCTCTCCTTAGGGATGTGTGTTGAGCCCCCTCCTGTTTACTCTGCTCACATATGATTGTGCAGCTACCCATCCAGGCTGTCACATTGTAAAGTTTGCAGATGATACAGCGGTGGTGGGATGCATCACAAACAAGATGAGTCCAGCTACAGGGAAGAGGTGGAACACCTGGAGAGCTGGTGCAAAGAGAATAACCTTCACAACAATGTGAAGAAGACAAAGGAGATGATTGTGGACTTCAGAAGGAACAAAAACATCTACACCCCCCTGAACATAAGAGGATCTGCGGTGGAAGTGGTCTCCAGCTACAAATACTTGGGTGTACACATGAATGACAACCTCAGCTGGAGCAACAACACCACCAGCCTGATCAAGAAAGCTCATCAGAGACTCTACTTCCTCAGACGGCTAAGGCGAGCTGGTCTGGGAAGCTCAGTCTGCACCTCCTTCTACAGGTGTGCAGTGGAGAGCATCCTGTGCTCCAGCATCAACGTGTGGCATGGAGGCTGCACAGCTGCATAAAGAAAAGCTTTGCAGAGAGTGGTGAAGGCTGCACAGAAGTCTGTCGGAATCAGTCTCCCCACCAACACAGACATCTACACCTCCAGATGCAGGAAGAGGGCCACCTGCATCATGAAGGACCCCACTCACCCAGCACACACACATTTTGCCCCACTCCCCTCAGGAAGGAGATTAAGGAGCATTAAGTGTAGAACCACTAGACTGAGGAACAGCTTCTACCCTGAGGCTGTTAGACTCATGAATCTCTAACCAGAATAATCACTGTGAAAAACCATATCATGTTGCTGCTGATCTGTTTCATGTTGCTGCTGATTTGTTTCATGTTGCTGCTGATCTGTTTCAATGTTGATGTGTTCATGCGTGCACATCTGCTCACAGACTCATGTTCATGTTTGTGCTGATGTTCAATGTTTTATGTTATGAGTGCTTAGTGTATATTTACTTGATGTTTTTCTTAGTTCATATCTTAGATGTTACTGTTTTTCTTATACATTTTATTGTTGGATGTAACTGGGACCCTGTGTACATAATTTCGCTCCACCACATGTACCACATGAGGTGCGAATGCCAATAAAGAATCTCTGACTCTGACTTAAAATAGCTTCATAAATCCATCTGCTAAATGAACTAAAGGGCGTGTCAGGTTCAGCATTAATGCAACTGCATACTACTTGTTTTTAGCTCATAATAACCAAATATAACAGTTGTAAAATTTTGGGGGTATTGATAATGAGTTGAAATGCTAGATACATGGGCTTTAATGGTCCCAAACAGAGAACAGCCAGGTGGTCTGTTGTATCTAAACACACCAACCTAAATTATATTTTGTTTAAGTTTATTTGATAGGGACTGGCACACAATAACATTGATAAACTGAATAAAGCAGCAGTCCCATGCCTGCATCATGCAGCGTGAGCTAATTTGCAGCACTTGTCCCTAGATGGGCTTTTATAAACAGGATATCTAAAATACTATTAAGAAGTATATCAAATTATTGTTCATTTTAAGGACTCAGTTACCAGCCTATAAAGTTTAATTACTCTCCATCATTCACTTCATAGTTATTCTTCTTTTACCAAACAACTCTGTCAAGTGTTTGTCTTTATCTCATGTTCAAATAATTTGCAAAATAAATGAGTCAAAAATAGTCACAGAGACTTTACGAGCCTCTGGAATCCATCTCAGTTCAGTCAGGAGTGAAAACTACAACTTTGTAAAGATTTGCTGACCTATAAAATCAAATTGTGACTGATTAAAGGCAAAATCAATCAATCAGTAAATAAATTGGCATCAGATTGAAACATGCTATGCTGAAGAGATTTGTGACAAAACTGAGGCAAATATATTTGGTTGTAAAATGTTGCATGAATGCCCCAGTTTGTTTCCAGTTAACCAGACATGTCCTAAATCAAAGAGGCTCTCAGTAAAAATTGAGTATTTTGTCTGAATTTTGTGCCTCCAGTCAGTTGCAGCTCAGTGAAGTAGCAACATGCACGGTAACATCCACTTAGGTCTTATAATGGTCTCCTGCCTGCCTAAAATAGCAAGAGAAACAAATAAAACTATCAATTTGGATTAATTTTGAATGGATTGATCAGTTGGGGCTACAGTAATGACGATGTTGCTCTGGTCTGTTATGGTGAAGAAAGAGCTGAGTCAAAAGGGTTTTGATTTACTGACCCATTTATGTTTCAACTCGCTCCTATGGTCATTAGGTGTTGACCATGACTGAAAGAATGCGATCCTGGAAGCAAGCGGCAAAAAGATAAAATAAAATAAGCTCCAACATGCAGGAGGAGCTCAGAGGAGAGCCGCCGCTCCTCTTATTGGAAAGGAGACAGCTGAAGTGGTTCTAGCATCTGACCAGGATGCCTCCTTGGCACCTTCCACTGTCAAGAAACCCCCAGACAGACCCAGAAGAAGGGTCTTATGTTCTCTCACACCTGAGAACACCTTGGGACCCCCAGAAGCAGCTGGGAAGTATTACTGGGAAGAGGGATGTCTCGGTTTCCACCATCAATCTGTTGCCCCCACGACCCGACCACAAATAAGAGAGAAAAAGTGGCTCAATGGGGAATTATTTTAATCAAATTATGATAACTCAAAGTCTTGCATTTTATGGTGGGTGTATCTGATTTTTTTTTTTTTTTTATTATTAAAAAATCATTATTACTAGAATTGTAGAGGGTCTCAAGAACAATGTATCTAATGATATACATGTATCAGAGTAAATCTTTATATTTCCAATAACTGGATAAAAACTAACTGCAAAAGTTGACAGCACATGAAATCAAGCTGGGACTGAATGTTGGCTGCAGGATTGAGAGGACCGGGGAGCGTGTTGTAGCCACAGCTGGAGTTAAAGACAGAGTGTGAAGAGGACACGGGACTCAGGTAAATCTTTCAAAGTCCCCTGACCTCCAGTTGTCTCCATGAGGACAAACAAGACGGTGCTGACACACACAGAACGAGTGTGTGGGCTGTGGCTTTGCAGCAGGGGTCTCAAAAACCATTAAACCTCAAAGAAGAGGCAGGTGGAGGCTTTAGTCATCCTTTTATGGCTAACTGGATTACACAACGTGCAGCTCTCCTGACACTGTTTGAAATCCAAGACTGGGATAAAAACGTTTTATCCAACTGCAGAGACACAGAGAGCTCACCTCATGGTGTACAGGAGCGTCCCATCATCCTTCAGCCTCAGCAGCTTGTTCGGTGTGGTCATGTTGTGTGCAATGGACTTTTTCCCATTCAGGAAGAAGGTGTCTGGGGTCCAGATGTTGCTGGCCAGCAGGTTATTCAGAGCCAGCATCTGCATTGGGCCTTTGAAGCAAAGCCTCTCGTCCTTCCAGCTTTGACGGAAAAAGACATCAATGGTGTATTCCTGCAGAAAAACACGGAGCTTCTCAGTCAGGCAAAGATGAAGGAGATAAAGGACATATACAAAGCAGTGGGATGGGTTTCACATGGGGTGGTGGTGGTGGTGCTGTGAGCATGTGTGAATTTGTCCTAAACGCTTGTTTGAAGAATAATATAATAACAAAATATGCACAGGAACAATTACTGATCTGTCCAACTTTTTGTGCGTTCCAAAAGATTTTAAAGTTTTGCTGCCGGATATACAATTCCTGCATTGATTTATATTCCCGATTCCCAAAACTAAAAAAAAAAAAAGAATATTTGAATGAAGAATAGCGAAGAAGTGTGCTGGTGTCCATTTTTAAGAACAAGGTTGATGTACAGAGTTGTAGTAACTACAGGGGAATTAAGTTGATGAGCCACACGATGAAGATCAGGGAGAGAGTTATGGAAGTTAGACTTAGACTAGTGGTGACTATCTGTGAGCAGCAGTATGGTTTCATGTCAAGAAAGAGCACCACAGATGCCATCTTTGCTTTGAGAATGCTGATGGAGAAGTACATAGAGGGTCAGAAAGAACTACATTGTGTCTTTGCAGATTTAGAAAAACATATGACAGAGTGCCGAGAGAGGACATGTGGTATTGCATGAGGAAATCTGGAGTGGCAGTGTAGTGAACTAAGCCTCAGGCCAAAACCTGACCCTGAAGACCTTCATGGGACAGAAACTGTTATTTCATTGATTTGAATCCAGAAATACAAATTGGCTCATCCAGAGACTTTCTCATTGTATTCTGAACTAATCAATTGAAAGAACACTCTCTTTTTATATTATCATTACTATTTTACAATATCTTGATAATCAAAGTGTGTTTAGTTCAAATCATTTTTAAATGTTGAAGTGAACTACTCATTTTAAATCAACTGTGAAACAGTATTAATGATTTTTTAATCCTCATTCAAAGTAGAAATCAAGTTAATGTCTGTTACCAAGTAATTATGCATTTTTTGATCTTCTGTCTGAAATGAGAAGTAGTGATGTCGGTCGAAAGTCAGAAAGAAGTTATTGGAACGAACTGTCATGTTTTTAAACCTAGCAGACAGAAATAAGAAGCTACTGGCACCTGTAGTCTGTCATTTCTCCAAAACATTTCTCTGTCTGTCCCTAAACATTTCTCTGTCTGTTCCCAAACATCTCACTGATTTTCTGACTTGTAGTAACTTCTTACGTCACTAAAACCACACCCCTGTTGGTTCTTTCAACCAATCAGGACTTCCCAAAAGGGACCGGAAACAGAACTCTTTAAAAAGTCGACACTTCCTAGTTCCAGAAGTTCTGGAGGATGAACCGAAGTTCTGGGAGACATGAACCGAAGTTCCATGGAGAACAGAGAGTTCTGCTGAGAAGGAAGACAGTGCGACTTTACAAGGGTGAAGTCCACGGTGGTCATTTTCTAAAGATGACACCTGTCTGGAGTGTTGATTCCGGTCATTACGCCAAAGACCTATTCAACATCTCAGGAGTTCAGCACGTTTGCTGAAATTCCACTTAACTTAATCCTATATTTCGGGGAAGTTTATTTTGGAAGCTGGGCCAGTCAGCCTCGTCATCCCAAGTTGATGAGACGCGGATAAATCCCTGGAGGTAAAAAGACTCAGCCTTGTTGGACGCCAGGAGAAGACCTCTCTGAAACCCCACCAAGGTAAAGAGTCGACGCTCGGGTACATCTAGCCGAAATCACTGGGAAACGTGCTATCTGGTTTCAAACAAGATAACTCCCCATCTTTTCTTTATTATCTTAGTTAAACCTAAGTATCCACTTTCCCTCCTTAAACTTTACTCCATCTTTCAAACTCTTCTATCTCGCCAGTAAAAAGATAAGCTAAGCCTGCAGTAATTAATCCAGATATCTTCAGATATGTCTGTTGTTTTTTGTTGCAAGTGAGAAATCATGGCCGTATGATTTCTCATTGTAAAGCTCATTAATTAAGCTGTGTTATTGCATTTAATCAGAATAATCAAGTGTACAATGTTTTGATGTTAAATTTTGATTCTGTTAATAAATGACCACATTCATTTTGATGGGTCAAAGAAAATTAACGTCTCACGTCACTGATTAGACCATCTCCGACACAGTACTTCTAAGCACAATATCACTTAGTCCAGAAAAATGAAAGAATCCGTTTAAATTAAGTATAATATCATGTACTTGAACTAGTCCAGATATTATAAAATGTAAGAGAGCACCCCTGAGCTAAATCCATCTCGAAGCTCTCTCATTACAGCAGAGAAGTATGTTAGACTGGTACAGGACATGTATGAGGACAGCAGGTGGTGAGATGTGCTTTAGGAGTGATAGAAGGTGGAGGTGGGAGTGCATCAAGGATCGGCTCTGAGCCCCTTCTTGTTTGCTCTGGTGATGGACCAACTAACAGATGAGGTCAGACAGGAATCCCCATGGATGATGATGTTTGCAGATGTCGTGATCTGTGGTGAGAACAGGGAACAGGTGGAAGAGAACTTGGAGAGGTGGAGGTATGCACTTGAAAGAAGAGGAATGAAAGTCAGTCGTAGTAAGACAGAGTACGTGTGTGAATGAGAGGGAGGAGGTGGAACAGTGAGGCTACAAGGAGCAGAGGTCACAAAGGTGCAAGACTTCAAGTACTTGGGGTCCACTGTCCAGGAAAATGGAAGTGTGGTAAAGAGGTGAAGAAGAGAGACAGGCAAGATGGAGTGCATGGAGAAAAGCTTCAGGAATGATTTGTGACAAAATTGTGTCAGCAAAGGTTTAAAGAAAAGTTTACAAGACAGTGATGAGACCAGCTATGTTGTATGGTCTGGAGACAGAGACATGGACAAAAAGACAGGAGACAGAACTGGAAGTGGCAGAAATTAATATGTTGAGGTTCTTCTTAGGAGTGACAAGGATGGATAAGAATGAGATCATCAGAGGTATAGCACAGGTTGAACAACTGGGAGATAAAGTTAGAGAGGCCAGACTGAGATGGTTTGGACATGTCCAGAGGAGGGACAGTGGTTTGGACATGTCCAGAGGAGGGACAGTGGGTATACTGGTAGAAGGATGTTAGAAATGCAGCTGCCAGGAAAAAGACAAAGATGAGATATATGGGTGCAGTTAGAGAGGACAAGAAGGTAGTTGGAGTGAGGACAGAGATGGAGGAGGATGACTCGCTGTGGCGACCCTGAAGAGGGAAAAGCTGAAAGAAGAAGAATAACAGTATAGTCTCTGTACTTCTACTTCCCTGAGCCTTGTATAAACACTAGAAGTGTTCAACTCTTTCTTTGCACACAAAGGGGAATAAAACAATTCATGTTTTAAAGCTAAAAAGCTGGATGATAAAAAAATATGTCATTTATGTTGTGTTTAAATTTCTGTTGTCTTGCAGGAATATTGTATTTCCAGAAATCCTTTTTTCTCCAAGAATTGTTTTAAGTCTCACTTTTAAATAAAACTCCACGTGGTCACAAGCTCTGTTTAATACTCTTCAATGGATTGATAGAAAAACACAAACAGATGTTTGTCTGAAGAGTGACCATCAGAGTTGATTTGGGCAAAAACTTAAAAATTATTAAAAATGGACAACAGTGATGGCGAGTAACGTTAATAGTGTAAAACATGTAAACAATACCTAATATAAGCAAAGTAAAAGTGTTTCTTACCATTTCTGTGTCAGAGACTGGGCCAAAGCTTGTGACAAAGATATTGGTTTTGATTTCTGTCACCTTCTCTGTGAGGGAAGATGATTAAATATTACAACATGATACTTTAAACACTTGAATATGAAAACTGGACATGGCTGTTATCTTACAAGTTAGAGTTTCACAGAAAACATGGCATTTTGCATTCTTTAACAAAATAATACCAGCTTTTATATTGAACAGTTACTAAAATTCTCAAGTTAAACTGTATATATGTGGCATACATGGACTGCCAAATCCCATAGTGAAATATGATTTTAAAAAAGGCAGAATGAAAGTCTTTTGATAAAGTGTTTGTTAAAAAAAAATAGAAGTTCAAGCCAAAAGACTATTGATGCAATTTTACATTAAAATTTGATAAAATCCAAAGAAAATATTTTTACTTACTTTGGTCCCCTCTAGTGGTCATATTAAAAATAACATGTTTTATTTAATGTTGCTGAAAAGGAGTCATTTATGACTGAGAGTACAGCTCAGTGTAGTGTCTGAAATTTATTTTATAAACAAGATTTGTGAAGAAAAGACAGCTTTTACATAGTCTTGACTAGTTAATAATTTTACAGTTTTAATCAGTTCACAGCAACTCTGTGTGTGTTTCTGTGTTCATACACACACAGAAAGAGGTTTAATCAGCTGAACTGATGTCATCGTCCCATAATGTAAATATGTTTCTGAACAGAGGGACAGTTGCCCTACGTGAACTTCAACAGCTCTTTTATACTAGTTGCGATTAAAATTGCATTTCTTTTTCCTTTGGACCGACCTCCCAGCCCGGGACGGAGTCTGTTGTCATATCCATCCAGCAGCCCGTCCAGGATGCGAGTGAAGATGGTGATGTTGTCGTTTAACTCTGCTTCTGTGGGAGTTCCAGCAACATCCTGAGAAAAGCTGCATGAAAGCAATTTCAAGTTACAAATACGTTCAGTGCAGCTTCGCTGGCAACGCAAACCTAACGTGCAATGAAAACAAAACAGATTGTTCGAGGAAATATCCCAGAGTGAATCAACTCTTGTTAAGCTGATGTGGCAGGAGCAGGAATCAGTTTCTTACCTCAGACGACAGGCGATGCTCACAAGCAAAACACAGAACCACAGACGACTCATGGCAAAGCTGTAGCACTTTCCATCTCCCATTCCTGAAAACACACACACACTTAGCTAAAACTCTCAGGGGTGTTCAATCCTAGCCCTCAAGGGCCACCATCCTGCATTTTCACATGTGTTCCTGCTCAAACACATCTCGTCCAGTGGTTTAATGACGCTTCATGTTCTGCAGAAGTTTGTTAATCATCGATTCAAATCAGGAGCAGAGAAATATCTAAAACACGCAGGGTGGTGGCCCTCGAGGACAAGGATAGCACAGCCATGCACTAAGCAGCTGCTTCATTAACCGATTAACAAAATTTAAAAAATCTGTAAAAACACCTCTCGCAGCGTTTGCAGCTTTCTATTTATATATTTTTCCAGCTTTCTATGAGGAGTAAAAACCCACATTTGCATTCTTCCTTCCAGACAGCATGTGTGAGACCTGCACAAGTTAGCTGGAATAAAGGCATCAGTGGATGTTGAGTCCCTTCCCTGCAGTCCATCCACCCACTCTCTTTCTGCTGAAGCTGAGCGTGTGAAATACTTCTACACTGCTGCATCAACAAGCCAAAACCCAGAGTTCTCAACGAGCACGAGCACAATCTGCATCCTCGGAGTGTGTGTGCACCCGCTTCAGCTTCCTCGTCATTCACGACTACACTTATCCACACAGAAGTGACTGAAACACACACACAGAGCAACAAACATCCTCTCCCTCTCACCAGAAAAACCGATGCAGCTTCTTTCTAGCTGCAGCAGCCTCTCTCCCAAAGCGTGTTTCTCCTCTGCTGCCCACTACATCTCATTCTATGTGGCCTGTAAAAGCACTGCTCTGCTGCACAGCCACAGTCTTACCACCCAAGACGATGCACCAGTGAAACTTCTTCAAAGGGTCTCTCGCACGCAGATCGAGCTCCTCTCACCAGCTCTTTACAAAAGAAACGGGGCTCATTTCAATGTCAGCGGGGTCCGGATCTACCCCCAGAGCGATTAAAATGATGGCAGGGTGAAAAGAGCGACTTCCCAGCACTTCTGCTGACCGACCATCCTTTAGTTGGTCTCTGAGGAGCGCACGGAGAGGGAGCTTGCAGGCAAAATCCAATACTGTGTCCAAAGGCAAAGTGCGAGGCAAGATGTGGGCTCCGGAGCGAGCTAAGCAAGAGAGTGAGCAGAAAATTAGGAGGATGCACGAGCTGTGAGAGCGGAGGAGGGATGGAGGGAGGCTGAGGGGAGGGGGGGGGGGAATCAGGAAAGAAGACAGATAAGAGAAACCACTTTTTCTGTTTTATTTGAAAGCTGTTGTTGTTTTACAAGATGCACGTCCTTTCCCTTTAAAATATCTATTTTTCCTGGAGCACCCTTACCGCTGTCACTAATAATTTCTTCTGTTTCTATGGGGGGGGGGGGGGGGGGGGGGTGGACTTCAGTGCTCTGTGTTAGACTATCTAATGCACATGTGTCAAAGTCAAGGCCTGCAGGCCAAATCTGGCCCTGGCAAACATCTTATCTTGCCCCTGAAGATGATGTTCTAAATGTAAAATGTCAAATGACTTAAACTGACTCGTGTCTGGGACCAAGTTTTTAATTTTGGTTCCCTGAGTTTGACACCCCTGATTTAATACATATAAACACAACAAATATACATACATAAAATATGTCAGAAACACAAAAATTTATTTTAGGAATACAATTACTTGATTGTAAAGAAAATACCATGTGGGCACCGGCGACCCCCGTGACCCAAAAAGGAAGAAGCGGGTAAAAGATAATGGATGGATGGATGGAGATCCTGCTAGGTGTGGGTCCACAGCAATATTTAGTAACATTATCAATGTAAACAATAAAAACGGCTTGAGACATTTCAGTGAGAATTTGGGGTCTCATGATGGAGCTCTGAGGAACGCCGTCGTTGATGTTGTGCTGGTGAAATTTGTTTTAACGAATGTCAATGATTCTGTTGAATGTTTTTATTGAAATATTTTCATGAATGGCTGGCATCACTATCTATCTATCTATCTATCTATCTATCTATCTATCTATCTATCTATCTATCTATCTATCTATCTATCTATCTATCTATCTATCTATCTATCTATCTATCTATCTATCTATCTATCTATCTATCTATCTATCTATCTATCTATCTATC
>NC_056500.1:40639454-40661528 GCF_014905685.2 Nematolebias whitei
CATCTATCCATCCATCCATCCATCCATCCATCCATCCATCCATCCATCCATCCATCCATCCATCCATCCATCCATCCATCCATCCATCCATCCATCCATCCATCCATCTACAGTAATACAGACTAATAGAAGTTAGAAAAGTTAAGCCTCAATCATTAAGACATTTTTCTTCCTTTCAGCTCTTCCCTTCTCCAGAGGCCACCACAGTGAACTAAATCACAGAAAGACTTGGCATTGTTTTTTTTTTTGTTTTTTTATGTCGGATGTCTTTCCTGACACAATGCGGTTAATAATCATCAATTATTATGACATAATTTACGAAAAATCTATAATAACTCCTTAATTGATGAGATGAGAGTTCTGTGATGGAGTTAAACTCAAAGCAGTCTGCTCCTCAGATAAAGTCTTAAACAATTATTTTTATATATGAATATTTCTGTTCCGTGGGCTGAGACAACTTCTGATGTGACTTGTTGCTCCATAAATAAACTGAACTGAATCAATTCATTACTGTAAAGTCTAAGTTAAGTAGCACACAGTCTTGATTTTGCTGCTAGGGATCCCAATTGCAAGAAGCGGAAATGTGGTGCATGCGTCCTGCAGCAGCACCAAACGACGCAGATGAAAGCCAAAGATGAGACGTGTGGACACAGATACAGAGTTCAGTGGATGTAGAGGACAGAGTAAGATGGACTAAGATGACTCACCAGAAAAGGGAACAGCCGAATGAAGAATTGCACGCAAAACAATTCACATGCAACGCAAACAGCTCTGCACACACTTTACATCTTTAATATTGTGATGACAACATCAATAGGCCCATGTTGTCCTCACTTTGTCTTCCGTCATCATCTAAACCAGGAGTGGGCATCAAGGCCAGTGAGAGTCGGTTGGATTGTCCAAATATTTCATTAGCATGCAGAACATAAATGCATAGCACTTGAAATATAGTGATGTATGATTTATTGCAGGCCAGGCTTTGCAATATTGATTTAATGCTCACTAATATTTCAGTGACAACACATTTTTGATATATTGTGCAGTGCTGTACTACTTCTCTGATTTTCTCTCTGCGATTAAGGTAAAGTTGCTTCTGTACTGGGGATCAATTGAGTTGTGAATGAACGAATGAATTGTGAGACTCAAGAATGGTTTTGATTTCTGATGCAATCTGTGATGTTTGACAGTGTGCACTGAAACTAGCTGCAGAATAAATCTTACTGAAATAAGTCAGCACTGTTCCACCTTCAATTAATGCTTGCCTTTTTTTGTTTTGACAGGAATGCTGTTGATGGGAATAAAAAGCTCTATGCCATTTATGATACCAGGTAAGAAAAAACTCTCTGGACACTCCCAACAAACAACTAACGAGGGGCTGATAGCTGTATTAAACACTGAGGAGCGCTCCAAGGAAAATGTTGCAGGAACAAATTATTCTTGATTTCTACAATGAATGAAGGAACATCTTATTGGTAGATTTCCAGCACTGAACTTCCTCCTTTAAAGTAAACAAACACAAAAGTTAATGTTTTTTTTCTGAAATTAGTTATAATTTAAAGTATGTGATTGTATTTATATTGTGTTATATTTTCAGTCTAATGGGGCAACAACAATATGACTGGGTGGGACAGGTGAATATTTTATTTTATTTTGGCTTTATTTTATAGAGGATTTATGCAAATGTATGAAAAAGCATGAAGATTTTTAAAAATTCTGCAAGTCTTCATCTCTAACTCTAATAGTCACAACCCAGTACAGCACCTGAGACACTTTTTAAAATTTGGATTCTAAAGACACTTTTAGTACTCATCCATCCATTATCTTTTACCCGCTTCTTCCTTTTCGGGTTGTGGGGGTCACTGGTGCCCAATCCAGTAGTCACTGTGCGAGAGGCGGGGGACACCAATCAGCCTAACATGTTTTTGGTTTGTGGGAGAAAACCGCAGCCGCAGAGAAAACCCACGCATGTACGGAGAGAACATACAAACTCCACCCAGATAGGTCGCTGGCCAGGGTTTCAGTGTTGTATAAAGTACCTCAAAGTGATACTTCAGTGAAAGTACAAGTATCTTACCATAAAATTACTTTGGTAAAAGTTAAAGTCTCCTTTAAAATTATTACTTGAGTAAAAGTCTTAAAGTACTGTAATTTCTGGACTATTGAGTGCACTTGGCTATAAGCTGCGGGTGTTCACGTTGTAACATGAGATATTCACACAGAAATATATATTTTTCTACTTTAATTAAATACGTACCAGTAACACACACAAAATACAGTAAATGTTTTGTTTTTCTGAACAGTGCCTGTAACACGGCTGATAAAAAAAAATAAAAAAAATACAGTAGTCTACCAGGAAGTCATTGAACACTACCCCTCAAGAGAGATGTGTATTGGGCAGCGATGTGAGCGCCTGGGTGTGACGAAGCTAAACATTTTGGTGGCATGAAGCTCGTTAGCCCATCAAAAAAAACAACAACCATAAATTAGCCGCAGCATTGTAAAAGCGCGGTGTTCAAAGTGTGTGAAAAAAGTAGCGGCTTATAGTCCGGAAATTACGGTATCTGACATTTAATGTACTCAAGTATCAAAAGTAAATTTCTCATATAAAATATACTTAAAGTAAGAGTATTAAGTAAAAGTAAATGGTTAGAATTTCCAAAACAACATTTATTGGGTGCAATATCCAATGACAAAACTTGGAAAGTTTGAACTGAACAATGAAAGATTCTTCTTTAAAAAGCCTGTTTCTAATGAAGTATTCAACTTTTATTAACAAAGCTGTTAGAACGCCCACATTGTTGGGTAGTTGGCTTGTTTACTGAGCTCGGTTCTGTTTGGTTATGGCTTGTTTCTTTCTGAATGTAATAGTTCCTATGCTCTTGAATGCACCGTGGCTGTTCCAACACTAGTGAACGCACCGCTCCGCTCTGTGGAAAGTGCAGAGCTCAGATGTTTGTTTGTTTTTTCGCTCCTGACAATGATGCAGCCTTGTTGTTCAAGCTTGTTTGTGCTTTACCGTTTACTGCTGTATGTAATACCAGAAGAAACACTGCAAATAAATCCCCCTAAACTGGATATCTGTCTCCGTGTTCTATAATGGGAAGACTAGTGGCCCAACAACTTCATACCTTGCTGCTCTAAAGCAGTTAATGTCCTGGAGAACACCAAACCTCTACTTTTTAGTAGGTACCATCATTTTCGCACCTATCAGGAATTTACAGCAGCTCCACTGTGAGTCAACAAAGCTCTATTGTAACAATTGATATCTTCATATGCATTTAGCTTGTTCACAGCAGGAACCGCAGTTTTCACACAAGCGGTGGGGGAGAGGTTGGGTTCGTGAGTGAGAGTGTCAGTGAGGGAGAGAGAAGGGGCCGCATGAAGTCACAGACTGGGAGAACAAACAGGCATCGCCCAATCAGATTTCTTCTAATTTTATATTGTAGGAACGAGTAACTAAGATGGTTAAGGGCAATGCATTGAAGTAAAAGTACACGTTTTATTGAGAAAATGTAGTAGAGTAAAAGTGAAAGTCGCTACAAATGTGAATAACGAAGTAAAGTAAAGATACGTCAAAATTCTACTTAAGTACAGTAACAAAGTATTTCTACTCTGTTACATTACAACACGGCAGGGTTTGAACCAGCAACCTTCTAGCTAAGCGGCAACAGCACCAAGGTGACACCGTGCCACATTAGAAATAAAAGAGAACACATCATGATAATCAGATCAGGGTTCAGAATGGGCAGGACCCCCTGTTAGCCCACCCTTCAGCACGCCTCTGCGTTTTCATTTAAATTCCTTTAAGACCCGAGAGTCCAAACACCAGCGCACTAAGGCAAGCCCTTTTAACATTTTTATGTTAAAAGGGCTTGCCATAGCGCACAGATAAATGGCTGCCGTAGAGGTGCAGAGTCACGTGACCTCCAATCCACCGAGAGCCTCGCGTCAGTTTCCATCTGTGGGACCTCGGGTGGAGCAGCCGCTGCTCCGGGTGGAGGGAACGTCCCGACACGTCCCACAGACGAGCTCACGCGCGTCAGCACGTCAGGATGTTAACTTTCCTTTAGCAGTCGCGTCTACATTTTAAATCCTGGACGGTAAAAAGTGATGTGGAGACGCGCGCGCGCTCAGCTCTTTGATGTTGTTTGTGTGCCGCTGGTCGTGGTGATGTGCTGCGCCCAGAGGTGAGTCCACGGCGGACACGGTGTCTCTGCCTGCAGGACTCACAGCCTGTTGTCTTCTCTCCTTCAGCGTCAACGAGCCGGGGAACATGTCTTTCGTCAAAGAGACAGTGGACAAACTGTTAAAAGGATACGACATCCGTCTGCGGCCGGACTTTGGAGGTAATTTATCAGCAGCTCTCCCCTGAAGTCTGCAACAGATGTTCCTTTGTTGTTTTTCTAACTCTTCTTCTTTTATTATAACTTTTTATTGAATTTGAAGGTCCACCAGTTGCTGTTGGAATGAGTCTAGACGTGGCCAGTATAGACATGGTGTCTGAAGTTAACATGGTGAGTTCAAGGCTTCACTGGAGCCAGCAGCTTTGGGTTGCCAGGTTGTGCCAAATACTTTAAAATAGTCCCGAAAACACAGCTGTTGTTGTTTCTACTGATCAACCCAGCCTGAACATATACAACTTGTATAATATGCTCTTAGTTTGAAATTATATCATTTTTTTTCTGCATGCTCTGCAGATTTTAACATCTCCTAAAGTGTTATATCTCATTTGTATATTTGCTGTTTTTAATACGTTACCAAAGAAATTGTCTGTCGGGTTGGTTTTTTTTTAAAGTGTTGTAGCTCATAAAAATATAAAAATTACAAACTTAATGGCCTTACCTGGGTTTATTTTTTTCAAGATAAGTTTACTATTATATCATCTTGAGACATGCTAATTTTAACTCCTTACATTGAGAAAGCAAGATTTTTCCTCAAAATTATAAGATGGTTATGATATGAACATAAAGGACTCTCGTGTTACAACCAGCTCCTTGATTATTACTCCAGGCATGATGATCCATTATAATAATGGATCAGTGTTAAATTGAATTTAATGGGACATTTTCAGCATAAATCTATCCTGAATGTTTATGAAATTCTCTGTTGTTTAGTTGTGATTCTGAAATAATTTCTAATTATAAGCCAGGCCTGATCCACTGTGGATTAAACCGCTCCCTCCACTCCAGGATCCATCACTCTGCACTGACTTGGACAAGATAAACATTAGAGTAAAGCTTGTTTATAGAAATTAAGTTTTTATTTTTAAGTATTTTGCTCTCAAATCCATAATTATTTCCATTTGATGTCATGAAACATTACTTTGTTCACCAAGTCTCTTTCAATAAAGGTGCAAAAGAAGATTTGAGTCAGATGTGAGTCATAGAGATAAAGAAATTGGTTTATCAAAAAGCTTTTATTTTTAGTAGATTCTCTTTATTCTTAAAAAACACTTGGCATTCAATTTAAATCACTTAATTAGTCATTTTTGTACTTGCTAATGTCACGGTTTGTAGCAGAAGTTGAACCCGGGATGCAGATGAACACGTGGAACTTGAAAAGTCAAAGATTTATTAAACACCAAACAAAAACAAATGAGGCAGTAAAATACAACAGTTAACAAGACTTTAGAGAACCCACAAAAATAACAAAACACAGAAAATGCACATGAAAACCAGACAGAAAGAAACATGAAAAAACACAAAAGACTACAAAAAACAATTAACTAAAAATCACAGCTCCTGACAGATACATCCTGTTTGTGGGTACATATTTTAGGATTGGGGGAGAGAAAATAACTAGAAAGCCCAATCATGAAAAATACACAAAAACGCCCAACTAAAGTAACACACGAGTTTTGACCCACAGACCTGACCCCTGCTCCATCAGGAAGGGGTGAGTGTTCATGATGGGAGCAGGAGCACAAGTTGTTGTATTCAAACAATCAAAGTTTTAGGATGTTTTATGACTTGAGGAAACTGTTTCCAAATGGTCTCAAAAGTCCACAAACAAGCTGTGGAACTTGCTTTAGAACCATCACAAATAAGACCTTTCAGAAATAAAGTAATTACTGTAATTTCTGGATTATAAGCCACTACTTTTTTCATACACTTTGAACACAGCGGCTTATACAAGGCTGCGGCTAATTTATGGATTTTTTTTTTTTTTTGGGACAGGCTAACAAGCTTCATGCTGCCAGAACATTTAGTCACACCCGGGCGCTCACATAGCTGCTCAATACACCAGGGATGCGCGATATTATCGGCATGGTATCGGTATCAGCCGATATTAGTGTTAAAGTTCAATATCGGACATTGGCCATTCCATTAAAATAACTCGCCGATATAAAAGACGCTGTTTCTACCTGCAGCGGCAGCACAACGTGATGACGATGACGTCACATGCGCCTACCCGATCTCACGGTGGAGAGGAAAATTCAAAATGTCGGCGGTGTGGAAGTTTTATTTTTCGTTGGTGAGGATGTCGGATTCCGAAGATTTATGGACTACGTCGAGCCTCCTCGCTACATCGTCCCCAGTCAGAGATATTTTTCCGACGTAACGTTACCCGAGTTACCAGCCGTCATTTACGACGTCATTGAGAAGCTAATAGCCGATAGCACGACTTGTTGGGTGAGTTTTATCACCGACATTTGGACGTCGTGTTAGCCCCGTTAGCATGCTTAGTCTTATGACACAATGGATAGACAAAAACTGAACTTAAAAAGTCTGTCCTTCATGCACAGGAGTGCAGAGGATCCCACACTGCAGCTAGGAACCTGAAACAAGTCTCCACAAGTGAGACAGCATCGCAGGTGAATAATGCTAATAAATAACATTTAACATTTTTCGTTTGATATTAGTTAAAGTGTTATGTATATGGCTGTTACCGAATATATGTCACCAGCTCTTACAACTGTTGCACAATTTTTGTAGCAAATAAGCCTAAATAAGAGGAATATGTTCTGACAAAGGAACGTATATAAAATATCGGTATTGGTTACTGGCCAAATAACTTTTAACATATCGGCCAAAAATCCAATATCGTGCATCCCTACAATACACGTCTCTCTTAGGGGGTGGGTTCTCGTGACTCAATGAGACTTCAAAGGTTAAAAAAAACATTGACCAATGAAATTACCAACTTGGATGACTGATGGTGAGGAATCTTTTACCAAAACTGGCTGCATGCGAAGTGCAACTTTTGCTCAAGCCTGCCAGTGGATCCTGACAGCAGAGCAATGTCAAAAATCCTCTTCATGATTCGCTGTAAGAAGATAGCCCTCAATAACTTCCTGGTAGGCTACTGTGCTTTGTACGTTTTTTAACCATCCGTGTTACAGGCACTGTTCAGGAAACAAAACATTTACTGTACGTATTCGTGTATGTTACCGGCACATATTTAATTAAAGGTTTGAAAAATCTTTCTGTGTAAATATTTCATGTTACAGCATGGACACCTGCGCCTTATACACAAGTGCAGCCTATATGTGTACATTTATTTATTGTTTTATTTAGTGGGTGTGGCTTATGTTCTGGTGCGCTCAATAGTCCGTAAATTTACAATAGGTGATACAATACCTAGAAGCAAAGTTAAATGTAGCTTACAAAGGGAGGTTTGACAGTCTTTCAATCATGTCAGTAAAGTAAAATGAAACAAATTTAAAATGTTTGTCAGCGTTTAAACTAGAGCCCGACCAATATATTGGTAGGGTTGATATTTTAGGCTGATATAGGGATTTTTGGGACATATCGGTGTCTGTGATAATTGTCCCATTATGCGTTGATAAACACTGGGAACCAGCCGTGTCCTTACTTAGAACAGGCGTGCAATGTATCCAGGAGAGTGTGCACGTGGACTACCTTCAAGTCATGGACGTTCACTTTAAGTGTCGCATTCAGCACAGATGAAGCAGGGAGCAATACTGTAGCGTATTGTGCTGAACAGAGCATGGCAAGTTTATTTCAACTGATCTGTAAAACAACTCAACAATAATAAATTCTCTTCAATCCTCCAACCCACTTGTCATTAGCTGCTTTCTCAAGTTAGCAGGCTAAAGTTTAGATAACCTAGCATAGGCTATTGCCTTGTAAATCTAATAAATCTAATGTCGCGGTAAATACATATCAGTGTTAGTAACATTATCTTTGTCATCCTCATTGTTTGTCTGAAATATTTACTTATCTGCAAAGAAAAATAAATAAACTTATTTATTTAGTTATTGGCATTAGCCCTCCCCATATCAGTATCAGTGATAGCCAAAATTTCCATATGAGTTGAGCTCTAGTTCAAACTACCTAAAATACAGTAGTTGGCCTTATTTTGTAGAGGATTAGGTTTTATTCACACATAAAATGATCATTCACTCACCTATAATTCTGCCTACCTTAGGTATTGTGTACATATGTTGCATGTACATAAACATACATAGTTTCACTCGTTTGCTTTAAATATCTGTAATCTACTAACAAAAATCAGTACTTAATCAGACAAAAGTACTGCCCACATTAAGTTTAGCTTGAGAGCAGCTGTCCATCTTATGTGGAAGCATTTAGTCTCCTCTGTTCAGATCAGACTGCCTGTGCTAATGGCTTCAGGCGTGCAGACAGGAAAAGGAAGTGCATCTCTATGGGATCATTCATCTCCTCCCGAAGCCTGGACACATCTTGGAATCAAACCCTTCCAGTAGCTTGAGCATGTGTTAAAAATGATCTGCTTAGGATAGAGATATGGAGACGGTGTCTCTGTGAGGCGTTTTATAGAAGCAGACATGTCGTGGACTTTGGCATCCAACTAAAAATATCCACACCATCTTGATGGGATGCACATTATCAACTTAGGAACTTGGGATCTCTGATAGGACTGTGTGAACTCTGCAGGTACCTTACGTTATAGTTTCCATTTTTAACACGTAGCTAGATTGTCCCGTCATGAAGCAAAGAGGGAGAATTGGAAATGCCCTCCATCCGTTTGTGCACGTTGTGAGCATGACCTTCAAATCACAACTCATCTGTTCAAGTTAGCCTTCTCACTTTAATTTCTTGTTATTTTCTTCTTGGTTTAGTGATTTAATAGCCATTTTGTATTGTTTTATTTTGTGTTTCTAATGTCGTGAAGTGTCCTTGGGTGTCTTGAAAGGCGCTAACAAATAAAATGCGATGTTATTATTATAATAACTTGAAAATTTGTGTGTGGCTACATCTAGGCATAAGAAATGTTCCTTTCGAAAATTTGGTTGCCATGCCAAAATCCAAGATGGCCACCATCATACATGTAACCGACCACCCCAATCATTTGAAATTATAAACATAGTTTCCTCAAATGATTGGGGTGGCTGAAGATTAATCTATGGTGACCATCACCCCCATGAACATCGTTTTATTTTCTTCTGAAGCTGCAGATTAATTTATCTTCAGAATGATCCAATATGTGCAGCCTCAGATTGTAATTAGGCGTCATCAGTGTTATCTAACATTTCAATATGAAGTTCGGTGTTCATAGAAAACAATTTATCCAGCAGAGTATCAAGGAATTTTACAGTAAATTACGTCCTGTAAAACTTCTTACTGAACAAAAATGTTTTGCTCAAGTGTTTCAAATTTTCAACGTATCAGACGTTTAGAATTTGAAAATAATTCAGGATTTGACTATGTTATTTAAAGTTTTAGCAAAAACTAACTGGCCAATTTTTACAGATCATTATTCCATCAGATTTGATGGTCCATTTCAGTTTGATCCTGACAAAAATAAGACACCTGCAAACACACTCAACCTAATTTAAACAAGTTAAGAACAACAAATAAAACTGATATATCGCATCAAATGACCACAAAAGAGGAGTCAAACACCAACAGAGAGGCAGACTGCTCCTTTACAACCTGCTGATACGAGTTCTCGTTCTTCTGGTTATTAGTTTTGAATGGTCCATTTCCTCTCTTTTACTTTTAACTGAAGATTGTTTTAACTTTTTAATCTGTAGTTTTTCCTGTTTTTTTTTTTTCACTAGTTCAGTCCAGGGACAAATAATGCAGTTGTGCAACTTTACAGATATCTGTGCTTCAAAAGTTAGCCACACTGCAGAGGAGTGCCTGTCCATCACACAAAGCTTCAAAGCAGAAGTGCATCCCCTCAGTATGAGTCTGCTGAAAGACAAATCCATCATGGGTTAAAAACTTGCATCCATTTTGACACTTTCATATCAGCAAAGTTCTGCTTGAAGGAAGTGTTACCCATAAAAAATCTCATCCTACGGATCTTCTCCCAGATTTATATTGAGGGTCTGAGTGAGTCGTTCAGCCACACAAGGCTCCAAAGGCTCCAGCTACTCAGGAGAACTGAACCAGAAACACTTCTCTAAAAGCAGCATGCCGAGTTTCACACTCTGCTGCTGTGTTTAGTGTTACACAATAATGGGACGTGACCCTACAGGAATATACAACCTGTGTGCAGCAGAAAACCTCCTCCTCGGTCTTTTAGAGTACTCAAAATAAAAATGGATATTTATGAGCTTTTATTGTGCAGAACTGCACAACTCCCTGTTAAACAAGCAGCTGTGGACACACTAAGCTTAAGTGCCTTAAATACGTTAAGTGCAATTATAACAGAAATGTATTCAAGCCTTTATGGCTGGAGTCCCCAGAAGGGTTGAAAACAATGATGTCAAACAACAGCAAATAAAAATATTAATGTGAAATAAAAAACACGTTATTGACACAAGACCTAAAACTCGGGTAAAACTCGGGAATGAAACGCGGCGGGCAATATCAAGATCACGGTTTCTTTATTGTCATTGGCATCTCATGTGGTACATGTGGTGGAACGATATTGTGTACATAGGGTCCCAGTTACATCTAAAAAAAGTATAGATTGTAAAGAAAAGTAAAGGAAAAATACGCAGATCTTCAAGAGTCCTAGGCTGAGCAGGTTTTTCTGCAGCAGAAGCAAACAGCTACATATTATTTCATGCTGTTTTTACAGCAGTAAACAAATAGGCAAAGATAGCACTTAGCTTAAGTCTACATGGCACCATTTATTAGCCTTAGCCTGCTGAATGAATTAAAATATAAAATGAACACAAAGCGCCTCGTCATGACCTGGATGTTCTCATCAGTGATGTTGCTCTGGTTCCCTGCAATGACCAGTTTGGTTCCACGAATAAAATATTAAAGGCATCAAAACAGTTAGCATCCTCACATGCATTCTAATTAAGTGAGAGTACCCACAATAAACCAGTTTAAGAGATAATTAAAATAAAGAAATCAACCCTGAAAGGATGACAAGACAGAAATAATTAAATGTATGGTTACCATAAAGCATCTACTACTGGTTTGAATTATACTGAGAATGTCTGACCGTCTTGTGAAGTGATAAAAAATACCTCCCTTCCAGTAATTACTGAGTGCTCTTCGTGTACTCCCAGTAAGTTTCTTGGTGCTAAATTGATGTAAACATTGTTTGAGCGGCACACAGAAATGACAATGAGAACTTTTTTAACTCATGAGAATTCACCATCATCCTGAGCCTCATTTTCCTTTAGAGCTGAGATCAAACGTAACAAATGAAATATATTCATAACCACAACACATCAGTTCATCTGAGCTGTGTTCCTCTTTTTGGCAAGTAACTTTGATAACAGAAAGAATAAGAAGTACAGTCTTACTTTAAATAACAACAACAACAACAAAGCATTTCTAAAGTTGAAGTAATTCAATGTCTTTGTGTCTGTTAGGAAAAAAAGAGTTGTGGTTAAACAACAAACTGTCTTCATTGTTATGTTAACTTCATCTATTTCAGGGCTCTTCAGGGCCCGCGGGTGACTTCAATCTGGCCCACTTCATTACATTTTTTGGGGGTGGGGGTGGGGGGGGGGGGTCTGGGTTTAGATTTGGAGTTCTGTTTATTGCATTTATGATTCAATGCAATAAAATAAACAAATTTAAAAGGTGACAGATCATTGTAAATTTTGTTTTATTTACATAATGATTTTAATTGCTGGATGTTCGGCCCCCGAGCTGTTGGCCTTCAGAAACGGTGAAACCCCCCCCCCCCCCCCCCCCAAGCAGTTTTGTTGAATAGCCCTGATGTATTATTTCAAATTTGGATTTTTTTTTTTTTTTTTTAATCAATCTTTCACACTTATAGCTGACTCATACAAGTTTGCATAATTTTGTATTTAAACGTTTGTAAAGGGGGTTTAAACATTAAAGTCACATGTTTTTTTTCCCCACATACTTTCTTTTCTTTTGTCTTAATATGAAAAATACAAGTACAAAAAAAATCTATTATAATAATAATTTATTATAGATTTTTAGTTTTATAATGTAACAAATGGATTTTTAATATGCAATATTTGTTTTTTTTTATTATTTTTATTTAAGGTTTGTAGAGATGGTGTCACTACCCCCACTGAACAGGAAAGGGCCCGCAGTGGGCTGCTCGTGGCTTGCGGGCCATCAGCTGATGACCAGTGTTTCAAAGCATTTTGCAGCTCTGGACTATTTATTGAGAGAAATGACTCTTTTGATTGCAAAGGCTGCAGCCCCATGATATAAATCAATATTCATTTTGAAATCATTCATCTTGTTCAGAGCTTTTGAATAAACAATCCGTGGAAGGTTATAAACAATTAGTATCTTACCTGTTGTAGATAAATCTTGTTAATTCTCAAGTCAAAATTTGGAGAAATCTAGTTGAATTCTAACCTGGATCAATGAGCCAACAAACGGCTAGTTTGAGTTTTCTTACAATTTTTTCACATTTTTGAGTTACCAGCTTGTCTTCAACCATTGCAACCCAGAGAGACATAGGTTTATTTACATAGCAGTGTTGCTTCAATTCATAGCAGTTTAAGTCAATTTTAGAAATCTTACACTACCGTTGTTTGCCCTACATGATTATTTTGGTAGAAATATAAATTAAAGTATCCCTTTTAGATGTCACCTCAGTTTGCTCAGGAAGTGCTACAGCTAGTTAACTCCCATTTCTGTTCAGATAACCGTGTAATGTGATGCAGACTGAGGAATAAAAGTTTATAAAATAATGTTTGCATGCAAGTGATTAAAACTGGAGATGTCTTAAGCTGGTAGCAGTCCACTTTGATCTTGGCCCTGCACAAACAGCTCTTAGCTCTGTTTCTATAAATTAAGAATGGTCAGAGAGCTATCTAGAACAGGTAAGATATTTGTTCATAACCTTGTCACAAAACCCCACCTCAAAATATCTGAAGTACTGAGTTAAATGTAATGAAGTTTAGAAATCGGCGTTGCTGCTTTGATTCTTTTAATTCTTGTAAAAAATGGGAGCCTTTATCCTTTAATAACCATTCTACAACCTTTCACTGAATATTTTTTCATAGAAGTGTGTTTGAGTAAACGACAAACAATAATTCTTGAAAATCTTGTGACTCATCAGGTGTAACTGATGCATTTTATTGTTTTGCATAGAAATCAGATTAAAGGCATTTTCCATTTCACTCTATTGATTTCAGCCATTTTCTGCCAGCGCAGTCAAATGTTTTATTGAAATCCATTTAGAGAGTAAATTATGGCTCGTGCATTAAGACCAGCTTCTGAAAGTTCAGAACTAATATTCCACTCACTAAGACGTTTCTCTGTTGGGAGACTTCTGTATCCAAAGTAGCTCAAATACTTATCTGACAAATGGGAATAATTAGGTAAAAATGGTCATGGATGTTGGAGTGGAACGTTCTAAAATGAGACAATATCTTCTGCTCGTGATGTTCATTCCTCCTGGGAGCTCCTCAGACATGAAGAATGGAGCGTTAATGACACGAGACTGCTGAAATAAACTGCTTTTTATTTTGTTACCATACCATACCATACCACTTTATTTATAAAGCACTTAAAACAGCAACAAGGCCAACCAAAGTGCTGTACAGACAGAACAACAGGTAACACACAAAGCAAAATACAAAATGAGGTAAATCAGAATATAGACAAAAAACGATGCAGATAATGACGACAAACCAGTGTGGAGCATACAGGATCAAAACACAGATCATCTTGTGTTGAAAGCTACTGAATAGTAGTGAGTTTTTAAATGGGACTTGAAAACCGAGAGGGAGGGGGCCAGTCTGACAAGCAGAGGTAACTCGTTCCAGAGTCTTGGTCCTGCTACACCTCTGCGCTTAAGACGAGTTCCTGGAACTGTGAGGAGCAACTGGTCTGCTGACCTCAGGGAACGTGGTGGGACATACGGTTGTAGCAGATCAGAGCGATGGGGGGGGGGACACTGTTCAGTTATTTGTAGACATACATGAGTATTTTGAACTGGATTCGAAAGTGAACTGGTAACCAGTGCAGTGAGGCCAAAACTGGTGTAATGTGCTCTCTTTTGCCTGTACTGGTTAAAAATCGGGCTGCTGCATTCTGGACCAGTTGTAGTCGTGCAGTGGAGGTCTGACTGATACCAAACAAGAGTGAATTGCTGTAATCAAACCTAGATGTAATGAATGCATGTATTACTGTCTCCAGGTTGTTTTTGGACAATATGGGCTTCAGTTTAGACAGCCACCTCAGGTGGAAGAAACATGATTTAACAATCATGTTTACATGATTGTTAAGTTTCAGGGAAGGGTCCATTATCACGCCCAGATTAGTGACTCTTTGTTTTTCTGACAGGGTTAGAGCGGAAAGGTCAATGCAGTGGTTTGTGATCGTGTCGTTGGGAGGGAACAACATGACTTCAGACACATGTACCATTGTGTCTTATGGGGAAGTAAATTTGACAGTCATCGGCATAGAAATGAAAGGGCATGTTGTGTTTCCGGAAAATAGCACCAAGCGGCAGCAGGTATAAAGAGAATAGGAGGGGACCCAGTATTTACCCCTGCGGAACCCCCCATTTAAGCTCTGCCTCTGCGGAACTAAAATCCTTTATGGAGACACAAAAGGATCTGTCAGTGAGGTAAGATCTGAACCAATTGAGGGCTGATCCTGTGACGCCCACCCACTGCTCCAACCTAGCAATGAGGATCTCATGGTCGATGGTGTCAAAGGCAGCTGTGAGGTCCAACAGGACAAGCAGCACAGAATCACCGGTATCTGTGAATCTGAAGATGTCGTTAAAGACCTTCAATAGGGCAGTTTCAGTGCTGTGGAGAGGTTTAAAGCCAGATTGGAAAAGCTCTAAGATGGTGAGACCTTCCAGGAAGCACTTCAACTGGGACTAGACTATTTTCTCCAGTACTTTTGAAACAAATGGGAGTTTGGAGACAGGCCGGAAGTTGGAAACGAGTGAGGGGTCAAGGTTTGTTTTTTTCAGGAGAGGCTGGACAGCAGCTTGTTTAAAGGATTTTGGCACCACGCCAGTGGATAAACTACTGTTTACTATGGCAAGAATGGATGGACCTAGAGTGGGAAACACCTCCTTTAGTAGTCGAGGGGGGACCACATCAAAGGGGGAACCAGAAAGTTTCAAGCTGCACATGACCTGCTCTAGAGAAGATAGAGTGATGGGTTCAAAATGGTCAAAAGGAGCTACAGATTGAGGTGGGATGGATGGGTCATGAGTTGGTGTTTTAATTTTAAATTTTGTTGGTGTTTTAGTCATCCTAGTGGTGGAACAACACTATTAAGACTTTTATTTGTGAATTACTGTCACTGATTTTTGCTAAATACATCACCTCAATGTGAACTCTGAAGAAAACCTGAACTTTATTACTGGTACTTGTCCATTATTGTAGTGTCCCACCTCAGTGCTGTCCCCAAAGTTAAACAAGGTGAAAAGCCTCAGCAGCGATTAAATAAGACCTGGAAAACAGTCCTTTAGGAATCATGAGGGTGTTCTGTACTCTGCTGCAGAGTTATGTTGTGCAGCTTTGTTAAAGAAGTGTTGAAGGCACTGGAGGAGAGCTGCTGAAGTGGGATCTGAGGATCTCAACCAGTCTAAAATAGCAGCGGTCCAGACATGGAAGGAGTGTGTTGGTTCAAGAGCTTCCTTGCTGGAGATTCTAAAGGCTTTTGAGCAAAAATGAGTTATCAACCCACACATGGGACCACATGTTGTTCACTGTGGGGCTGCAAGCACTTCTGATATGGACAAAATAAAAATATTCTAGTTTTTAAAAATAAATCCCCACGGGGTTTGGTACCAAGGAGGCAGCACGTCCGTTGTTTGGAATTATTTTGGCTATAAAAGAGAAGACGCTGCACAACGACATGCATTGTGCAGAACCTCTCAGGTTCAATCCCCAGTCACTGCACATCACGTGGCGTCTCTGGGCAGCACACCTCATCCCCAAAATGCCCTCCGGGCGCTTTCGATAGCTGCCCACTGCACCACCTGGTGGTGGATGGGTTAAATGCAGAGACTAATTTCGCCATTGTATGAAAACATGCTGTGCTGACATTGTGATGACATTATTATTATAATTATTATTAAGTGCTGATAAAGATTTGTGGTGTTACCTCGAGAGGTAGCAACAGCAGCAAGGCAGGTTCTGCACAATGCATGTCGTTGTGCAGCGTCTTCTCTTTTATAGCCAAAATAATTCCAAACAACGGACGTGCTGCCTCCTTGGTACCAAACTTGCATATGTATCAGCTTCTGTCGAGCCTGACACCATTGTACAACATGTTAAAGCGCAGTGTTGACTTCTCCTGTTCCCTGCTCTTTGTGCCGCTCACTCGCAAATCACTTAACCAAATCATGTGACCAGTCAAATTGCAACCTTTGCGATTAGAAAATCTTGTTTTATCATATTGCGATATTATTGCAAATGCATTTAATTGTTCAGCCCTACTCAAAATCAACAACAACAATATGCATCCTGAATCATCACAGCTTCTACCCTGAGGCTGTTAGACTCATGAATCTCTAACCAGGATAATCACCGTGAAAAAATTACATCATGTTGCTGCTGATCTGTTTCATGCTGATGTGTTCATGCGTGCTCATCTGCTCACACAGCCTCATGTTTGTGCTGCTGTTGGGCGTAATGTTTTTATGCTATTAGTGCTTAGTGTATTTTTAGTTAACATTTTTCTTAGTTCATATCTTGGATGTTATTACTGTTTTTCTTTACATTTGATTGTTGGATGTAACTGGGACCCTGTGTACACAATCTCGTTCCACCACATACCACATGTGGTGTGAATGAAAATAAAGAAACTCTGATTAATATGATGAAACAAATATTCTTGAAGAAATGCATATTGTCTCTCTCTTTGCTTGGCAAAGTTGTAAACAAAGATCATGATCTGTTTCGTCTGCGACCTTTATGATCAAAAGAGCCATTTTTACACCTTCGTGCACTAAATTCAATGTGTCCAGAGCTGCAACAACCTGCCACAACTGTTATCAACTGGTGGCCCATGGGCCACTTTAAATTTGTTGGAAAGAGACTTTTGTGGCCAGTAGGGGTGACATTATAAATCTAAAAATATAATAATCATAATGTCATCACAATGTCAGCACTGTATGTTTCCATACAATGGCGAAATTAGTCTCTGCATTTAACCCATCCACCACCAGGTGGTGCAGTGGGCAGCTATTGAAGGTGCCTGGGGGGCATTTTGGGGATGAGGTGTGCTGCCCAGAGACACCACCCACCACCAGGTGGTGCGGTGGGCAGCTATTGAGGGTGCCCGGGGGGCATTTTGGGGATGAGGTGTGCTGCCCAGAGACACCACGTGATGTGCAGTGACTGGGGATCGAACCTTGGACTTTTGGGTCCCAAGCCGGCTGCCCTGCCTCTACACCATCTCGGCCCCCATATATTTAATGATGTTTAATATTTATTGATATTATTACAATTTAAGACAAATGAAAAAAATAGATTTTGGAAAGAGGTGGGGAAAGTTTTTTTTAAATTAAAAACAAAACAAACTATGTAGATCTATGTATTTTTTTTATTGTGGACAATATATTCAAGTATAGAAATAAAGCAAAAAGTTAAATTGAGTATTTGCCAAAGAAATGACATGAAAACAGCTAAAACTTGTACTTTTTTTGTTGTTTAACAACTAATAAACTTCAGTTTTATGTTAGTTTTAGTCAAAGCTTGAAAGAGCCGCATGTGGCTGTAGAGCCGCAGGTTGCAGTTGGGGATGACTCTCACATTATCCTATCAAATCACACAGAGCAAGTTCACTTAGATCCAAACAAGCTCACATCATACAGTCTCTGTGTACTGATTATTGATAAAACCAAATATTTAAATTATTTACCTTACTCTTTCATCTGAGACCACAAAGACCAATTAAAATCAAGTTAGTTCAGCAACTTTCCAGATCAAAACGTTTTCACACTTTTTCTAATAGATATAAAATCCCATCAATGGAATGGCGTTTTCAGCATGGCCATGTTTTTATTTATGCTCTGAGACCTGCTTATTTATTTAAGAGAACATTAGTCAGCAGAACAAAACCAGAAAAGCTTGTAAAGAAAGCCATTAAAGGGCTGGAAAAGCTTTTGTGTTTGATGGATCAGCTTGTGGGGGTTGCTGCAAAGGAAAGCTCCATAAATCATTAAAGCCACAACAGGTAAGGTTAGTAAGTAATAAATAATAACATTTATTTCTGTCAATCTGAAAGTAAGTGATCAGTACTAATATGAAGAGTCGTTGATACTGGGCCAGCTGAGATGTAGCTGTGCTGTTTGTGGGATCATCAGACTGGTTTGTGGAGAATTTATTGCTTGTGTTTGGTCACCTGGAGTAGAAAGTCCACATTTCTGTGAATATATTTATTTTGTAAAGAAAAATCAATCCAGAGGCTGCAAAAGATGACCTCAGTGTTTTCTTGGAAGGCTTTCGGTCAGTTTGGGTACTAACAGTCACCCTGTTCATCAAAAATGTTCTTATCCATCCATCCATCATCCATCTGTCATCCATCCATTATCTGGGCAACTGTGGCTGAGTGGTTAGAGCAGTAGTCCTGCAATGCAAGAGCTGGGGGTTCAATTCCACCAGCAGTCACATGCCGAAGTGTCCCTGGGCAAGACACTGAACCCCTCAGTGCCTCCGATGTGTGTCCCATCAGTGTATGAATGTGATAAAACACTGAGTATTCTTTGTAGAGATCTAGTAGAGTGCTGTATGAATGGGTACATGAGGCACAGATTGTGTTGTAAAGAGCTTTGAGTATCTTGATAAGATAGAAAGGTGATGTATAAGTACAGACCATTTATCTTTTACCCGTTTCTTCCTTTTTGGGTCGGGTGGATCACCGGTGCCCACATCCAGCGGTCACTTTGCAAGAGTCGGGGTACACCCTGGACACGTCTCCAGTCCATCACAGGGACACATAGAGACAAACGAGTCAAACAGCCATTCACTCTCTCACTATCACTTAGGGATTCGATCCGGCAAACTTCTCTCTGAGAGGCGGCAGCTCTACCAGCAGCACCACCCATATCATGGCCCATATATATGCCCATACCTGAAACAAAAAAGAGAAATGACATGATTTATATTTTATGCTGCCTCTCAGTCTCCAGATCCATGAAAGTGCTCTCTTACTTCCCACAGGACTACACTCTGACTATGTACTTCCAACAGTACTGGAGAGATAAGAGACTGGCCTACGCAGGGATCCCTCTCAACCTGACTCTGGACAACAGAGTGGCAGACCAGCTCTGGGTCCCGGACACCTACTTCCTGAACGACAAGAAATCCTTTGTGCACGGTGTTACTGTCAAGAACCGGATGATTCGACTCCACCCAGATGGGACTGTTCTCTATGGCCTCAGGTCAAAACTTTATCAAGAACTTTATTTGGTTTCCAAAAAAAAAAAAACCCAAACCTTTAACCCCCACTCAAAACAGCAGTGATTACAGGCAATTCTTGTGTTAAACCTAGCTTTATTATTATCATCATTGTCACTATAACAGTAATGGGCTAATCAATCGTGGATGCTTTTAATGGGGCAGTTTCAGATTGACTCAGTAAAGACTTTAAACACTTTTAATACAGTATCAAATAGAAATGCGCAAAATTACAGGTGACAATTCCCAAAAAATACAGCTGTAGCACTTTAGATTGACAGAAACTAAATTGAGAAGAATTCAGACAAGTTCCAGACGCCTGCGACACAACTCAATTAAATTCAGTTCAGTTTATTTACATAGCACCAAGTCACAACAGAAGTCGTTTCAGTGTACTGAACAGAATCATTCGTATATAGAAATAATAAGTTAACATTAACTATGTGAGGAGCAGACTGCTTAACTTCATCACACTTCATCTTGAGCTAGCACAAAGGCAACAGTTGAAAGGTAAAACTCCCTCATGAGGAAGAATCCTTTAGCAGAACCAGATTCAGGACAAGCGGCCATCTGCTTCGACCGACTGAGTTTGAGAGGAACAGGAAGGAGGAACAGATACACAATGGCAGGTCAAGAATCACGTTAGGATAGAAATAATATCAAATGAAAACTATTCAATTTTAGCAAATCTTTTAAGGAAATGAGGTCAATTTGTCCTCTAGTAGTCTATTGCAACATGACAAGCCAACCCTAACTATAGGATTTATCTAAAAGGAAAGTTTTAAGTCCAGTCTTAAAACTGGACAATGTGTCAGCCTCACAGACAGAAACTGGAAGTTGGTTCCACAAGAGAGGAGCCTGATAACTGAAAGAGCTTCCTCCCCTTTCCGCTTTTGGAAACTCTAGGAACCGTGAGTAAGCCTGCAGTCTTACTCTGTAACTATTGTGTAGAAAATAAAATTGTTCAAACTTTTTTGAACGTGTTCAAAATTCAAGCCATGCAAAAGCAAGGCCCAGTGACTAATTTAAGGAAACTGAGAACCTTTGCAAACGTTTCAAGCCATTTGAAAAAAGCTCCTTTGCAAATTCAGTTTGCGATTCGTAGCTAACATAAAGACCCAGCGAGTTGCTGATTTTACTGTTTTCACTTTGAATTTTCTCCTGTGTTTGGCCTCATTCAAACAAAAACAGTTTTTTTTTTTTAAAAAGTGTTTTTTGTCATTTAAAAATATATATTTTAGTAAACATGGCACTATTTCTAGAAATATTCTAATTTAAAAAAAAAAATTTGAAAAATGAGCCAGAACATTGTAGTATGCCACATTTTTGTATATCTTTTCATATTTAACCACAGCGATGACTACTACTACTACTATTACTAACACTACTTTTTACATTTGTTTATTATCAGAATCACAACAACAGCGGCCTGCATGATGGATCTGAGACGATACCCTCTGGATGAACAGAACTGCACTCTGGAAATTGAGAGTTGTAAGTTTTAGTCTTTCGCTTGGTAAAGAAAAATGACAGATGGCCTTAACTTTCTCCTCACCTAAAATGATGAGCGGTGCCGCATCCTCATAAAGAAGTTTTTACGTTCTTCATCTAGTGGGGACAAAACTGCACAGGCTGCATGAATTGCTCTGGATTTATTAACTTGTCGTATCTCAGCAAGATTGCTCGCTGCATCGTCTCCAGTTAAAATGATTTTGTCCATGCAGACGAGTTTTGAGCAGACAGCTATTTCCTTCAGTGGAGCGAGGTAATTAGTCCAGCGTCATCCGTCATTATGGCATGTTTGGCCATCTAAGCCGCCATAAAATTATTGACAGATATTAATCCTGTGCATGTGGCCCGTCTACCTGCAGGAGCACAAGTTTCCCACAAAGATTTGCATCTCGTGCCAGCAGCAGATTAACAGCACTCCATGTAAATCAGCTGTGGATGAATTTGCCTGTCCACCAACATGAGATAGCTGCCCTTTTCAAGACTTTATCCCACTCAGACTCACATTGTGGCTTGTTTTCTTATAGATGGTTACACAACAGATGACATAGGGTTCTACTGGATGGGAGGAGAGACTGCTGTGACTGGGGTGACACGAATCGAGCTCCCTCAGTTCTCCATCGTCGACTACAAACTTGTCTCCAGGAATGTGGTGTTTTCCACAGGTAAATAAAGAGGAAGTCACAAAAATTATGTTTATGTGATGTGGAGTTGATCATAAGTTGACACTGAATCATTAAAACAATATCTTTTAGGAACTCTCCTAGAGTCACAAGCCAGTTGGATCTATTTTGTAACGAACCCCGTATAATGGACCAAAATCACCACCACAAAAAATA
>NC_056500.1:40666528-40672159 GCF_014905685.2 Nematolebias whitei
AACAGAGTGACACAAAAACCTAACTGACAGACGTGATTCGTGACACTATTTATGCTATTCATCTAGTCAACCTGCAGCTTAGATTGCTCACACAGATACAAAACAAAAGTAAAAATAATCAAACGTTTTAGTTAAATTTGTGAATATGCTGCTTTAATCTTTCCAGTTAATTCTTTGTTTTAAAAAAAAATATTTATTCCAGCCTTTTTAAAGTGGGGTTCTGTGGAAAAGTTATGAACAATTAATTTCATACCGGCTGTTAGTAGCTCTTTAAAAAAATCTCATCTTGGAATTAAAGTCTAAGTTTCTTTTAAAGAAATTCATATTCATGTCCAGTTTTAGGTCTGCTATATACTTCACAAGAGCAAGAAATTAGTTTTCTCTTCTGGAGCTGTGTTTTTATTTTTTATTTATTTGTTTGTTTATTTGACACGTCTAGTGTTGAAGTTCTTTCAGCTTGTTCTCGACACATTTATACATTAATTTGCTGCTGCTTGTTCTGGAGTCAGGTCGCAGGGGCAGCAGCATGAGCGGAGAGACCCAGACATCTTTTTCCACAGCCTTCTCCTTCAGCACTTATGGGAGAATTACAAGGCATTCCCAGGCCAGCCAAAATACATTGTCCTGGTTCTTCCTTGGGGTCTTCTTCAAACTGGATATGCCCACAACACATTCCTAGGAAGTGATTCAGGGAGCATCCTTAATAGATGTCTCATTGAACTCCTCTCAGACGCAGGCCTTTGCCTCAGCAACATCCAGAGCTGCAGCTCAATTGGCCTGTCATCACACCTCAGCTGCCTCTGGAGTCCTACCAGCTTGTAAGGGTCAATAGGAGCTTGATGGTCTACTTCACCCATGTTGTCCACCAACAAGTTCAAAGATGGCCACTAACAACTTTACGGACACAGATCAGGGCAGCTGCCTCAACAGTAGAAGTGCAGAACATAGTCCACTTGGACTCAATGCCCTCTGCCTCAGCTAGGATGCAGTTAAAACTTTGTCAGAAGTGGGAGTTGAATATCTTTCTGAAGGTTTCTCCTGTTAGGCGTTCCCAGCAAATCCTCACTACATATAGATCTACCGGGTCTTCCCAGCATCTTGCCCCCACAGACATATATAGGTAGACATCCCATTGAGCGCTGAATCATACGTCGACGTCGCCACCATTTTAAATGTGATGGAACTGCCGGTCATTTAATGCAAAGCAATGGACAGAATTTCATAAAACACCATTCTACAAAGTGTTTTCAGTTAATCCCTGTCATTCACACACAATAACAAACAGGCACTTACACAGGCACCAAAGACGACATTTATAATTTTTAAGTTATAAATGTTGTCTTTGGTGCCTGTTTCTTTTCCAAATATATTAGTGTGTGTGAATGACAGGCATCAACTTAAAACACTTTGTAGAATGGTGCTTTATGAAATTCTGTCCATTTCTTTGCATTAAATGACCGGCAGTTCTGCCACATTTAAAATGGCGGACACTTTGACATACCGCTGCAGCGAGCCAGCCCGCTCAAAGAGGCATCTATTGTTTATATGCTTCCCCCACCATTCAATCCACCTCACCACCAGGTGGTGATTAGTCAACAGCTCAGCTTGTCTCTTCACCCATGGGTCCAAATTGTACAGCCACAGTTTAGATGGTACTACTAAAAAGTCTATCCTCAGTCTGCAGCCTAGGGTGTCCTGGTGCTGCGTGCACTATGGACACACTTTTGTTTAATTATGGTGTTCATTATGCATAAACTGTGAATAGCAAAGAAGTCCAATAAAATCCTGATGCATTCTCAATAATCCAAGTCCAATAACAGATCACCACTCGGGTTGAAATCAGAAAGGCTGTTTTTTACCAATCATGCCCCTCCTAGTTATATTGTTGCAACCCAACTGGGCATTGAATTCCCCCAGAAGAATGATAATCCCCTACTGGAGAACCTTCCAAGACCCTTGCTAAACAATTTAAGAAGGCTCTATCCTCTGATTTGTTGTTCAGCACATTGGCACAAACAACAATTAGAGTGTCCTGATGCAACAATTAGAGTGTGTCCCTTCACCTGAAAATGCTGTAAAGATAGTCTCTCATCTACTCATGGGGAAAAACTCCAATGCACACACACCAAGTTGGGTGCAAGATGCCATGGGCAGTGGCCGAAGGTGGGGGCAGTGGCCGAAGGTGGGAGCCTTGGCGCTCTGACCCTGGCTTACCAAAGCTAGCTCTTGGGACATGGAATGTGACCTCTCTGGCAGGGAAGGAGCCTGAGCTTGTGCGTGAGGTTGAGAGCCCACAGCATGAGCTCTGGAACCATTCTCCTTGAGAGGAGCTGAACTTTATTCCACTCTGGAGTTACCCATGGTGAGAGTCACTGAGCTAGTGTGGGTCTACTTTTAACTCCCCGACTTGGTGCCTGTGCGCTGAAGTTTTCCCAGGTGAATGAGAGGATGGCTTCCCTGCGCCTTTGGGTTTGGGGGACGGGCTCTGACTGTTGTTTGTGCCTACACATCAAACGGCATTTCGGATTATCAGGCCTTGGAGTCCTTGGCGGGGGTGCTGGAAGGCACTCTGGCTGAGGACTCTGTTATTCTGCTGGTAGGCTTCAATGTCCACGTAGGTAATGGCAGTGTGATCTGGAGGGGCATGATTGGGAGGAACAGCCTCTCTGATCTGAACTCGAGCTGTGTTTTGTTGTTGGACTTCTGTGCTAGTCATAGTTTGTCCATCACGAACACCATGTTTGAACATAAGGGTGTCCATGAGTGCACTTGGCACCAGGACGTCCTAGGTCGTAGATCAATAATTGACTTTGTAGTTGTGACATCTGATTTGCGGCCGTTTATTTTGGACACTTGGGTGAAGAGAGGAGCTGAGCTGTCAACTGATCACCACCTGGTTGTGATTTGGATCAGATGGCAGGGGAAGATGCCAGACAGACCCGGCAGACCCAAGCGTGTACTAGTGAGGGTTTTCTGGGAACATCTGGTTGAAGAACCCATCAGAAAGATCTTCAAGTCACACCTCCAGGAGAGCTTTAACCACATCTCAGCTGAGGCGGGGGGACATTTAGTCCGAGTGGGCCATGTCCTGCACCTCAATTGTTGATGTAGCTGCCTTGAGCTGTGAACGCAAGGTTGTCGATGCTTCTCATGGTGGACATCCTCGAACGTGGTGGTGGACACCTTGTGTTAAGAAGGCTATCAAGCTGAAGGAGTCCTATCAGGCCTTGTTGGCTGGTGGGACTCTAAAGGCAGCTGAGGAGTACCGGAGGGCCAAGCAGTCTGCAGCCTTAGCTGTTGCTGAGACAAAAGCTTGGATGTGGGAGGTGTTTGCCGAAATCTTGGATAAAGACTCTCGGTCATCTCCGAGGAGATTCTGGTAAACTATCAGGTGGTTGAGGGGAAAAGGGGGACTGGAGGCTGTGCTCCAATTATAGGGGCATAACTCTCCTTCACCTCCCTGCAAAGGTCTATTCAAGAGTACTGGAGAAGTGAGTCCAATCGTTGGTTGAACATCAGATCCAGGAGGAACAATGCAGGTTCCGTCCTGGTCGTGGAACGCTGGACCAATTCTTTACCCTCACTAGGGTCCTCAAGGGGTCATGGGAGTTTGCCCATCCAGTCTACATATGTTTTGTGGACTTAGAGAAGCTTTTCGACCGTGTTCCTCGAGGTACACAGTGGGGGGTGCTCCATGAGTATGGGATTGGAGACCTGTTGTTATTGGCTGTTCAGTCCCTATACAAACGGTGCAAGAGTTTGGTTCGTATTGCTGGTAGTAAGTGTAAATGGTAAATGGACTATACTTATATAGCGCCTTTCTATCTTATTTCAAGATACTCAAAGCGCTTTACACTACAATCTGTGTCCTCATTTACCCATTCATCCAGCACTCTACTAGATCTCTACAAAGCTAATTGAACAATTCATTCTAAAGAGACTAATCAGAGCTTTATCACATTCATACATTGATGGGACACACATCAGAGGCTACGAGGGGTTCAGTGTCTTGCCCAGGGACACTTCAACAGTGTAGATGAACAGATGCTCAGATATATTCATCATTTAACACGGATTCCTCATTTTTCTGGACTGAATAAAACGTGCATTGAATTTAAGGAAATGCAAACGTGAGACGTCATTTATATTTGACCCATCAAAATGAATGCGGTCATTTATTTACAGAATCAAAATTTAACATCAAACATTTACATTAATTTGGCAAATTATGAAAATAACAACATAAGCAATCAATCAGGAAAAATCATACGGCCATGATTTTTCCGTTGCTTCACCACAGACATTTATGAAAACTGTACAATTATGATCTTTTACCCACCTGAATGTGGGTGAGCATTTTACACAGACATTTCTAAAATATCTGGAAGAATTTCTACTTGATAGAAAAGTTTAAAGATGGAAAGAAGTTTAGAGGGAGTAAGATGGTGTGTGAGGGGAGAAATGTGTTCACCAGAATCGACACTCTCCGGCTTTCTTCAGCTTTTCCTTACAGTACACTTAGGTGATGAAATCGGCTCCTTTACCTGGAGATGTCTCAGGTGAGATTCCGTTTAACGCACCCTTTCAGCGTCTCAGTAGGATGCTGTTACTCGTCCGAAGTAATGGCGAGGCTCTGTTCGACACATATTCACCTCAGTGGAAAATGTTATAATCCCATGGAACTCGGAAGAGCTCTGTTGTCAGGATCATCCCGTCTCTCACAGAACTGGTTGGACTGTGTATCCAGCAGAACTCCAACAGCACTCCATCAGAACTTCAACAGAACCAAGACCGAGTAGACCAGGAAGTACTGACATTTTAAAGAGCTCTTTCCCGGTTCACTTTTGGGATTTGTTCATTGGTCAGAAACGACCAGACGGGGTGTGTTTTGTGACGTAAGAGGTTAGAGACAGCGAGAATTGTTATGAAACAGATCAGAAATGTTCTCACAGTCAGAGAGAGTTTTGTTTTGGCGCGTTTCAGAAACAGGTGCTAAAACTTCTCTATTTACGTCTGAGAGGATTCTAAAAACATGACAGTTCGTTCAACAACTTGTTTTTCGTTTGACTCCAACCTTGGAAACGCACACTTGCTCACTCAAAGGCAGAAATCAGAAAAGGCATAATTACTCTGTAACAGCTTTGACATGAGAATAAAAATCATTACACAGTTAATAAAATTGATTAGTGCACTGCAACATCTAAAATGGTTTGAACTAAGACACTTTGATTATCAACATTTGTAAAATAGTAATGATAATAAAAGAGAGTGTTCTTTTCACTTGAATCTTCAAGAAAGAAAGTCTCAGGATGGGTGAACCTGTATTTCTGAGTTCAAATGAATGAAATGACAGTTCCTGTCCCACAAGGTTCTAAAGGTCAAGAGTTTTGACCTAAGACTTAGTTTTTGACATGGGCCTAGTCCACTACAACAGGTAACTGCTGGTGGATTCGAACCTCCAACCCTCGCACTGGAGGACGACTGCTCTAACCACTCAGCCACAGCCGCCCCTGGGCCTTGATGTCTGGGCCTCCTAGGTCAAGCTGCTTCCCCCGCAACCTGACTTTGGAACAAGCAGAAGATAATGGATGGATGGATGGATGGATGGATGGATGGATGGATGGATGGATG
>NC_056500.1:40672169-40681053 GCF_014905685.2 Nematolebias whitei
GGATGGATGGATGGATGGATGGATGGATGGATGGATGGATGGATGGAAGGATGGATGGATGGATGGATGGATGGATGGATGGATGGATGGATGGATGGATGGATGGATTTGTTTTTAATAAATGACAGAACTGAACAGATAGAACTGAAAGATTGACTAGTTTTTTTTGTGTAAAATAAACATTACAAAAAGTATTTTTACGCAGTTTATTAAGGTGGTTGATTTTTTTTTTCCCCGAAGGACCATTAACTGTGAAAAAGTTAAATAAACTTCCATGGGTCAATACTATGTAATAATATTATTGTTTAAACCACTCAGAGGAGCTTATTTGAAGGTTATTGTTGTTTTACTGATTCATTCTCAGTACAATGCAAATTAGGAAACTTACAGGCACTTTAGGCACATTCCTACAAGTTTTATACTTACATTTATTACAACACATTTACAGATCTCAGTGAACGCTTTAAAACTATACATACACTGTTAAATTTTGACAGATGCTGTTAAGTGTAAAATGTTCTTTACTTATTTACAGTTGTTTCATAAAGCCCTTATAATTCTGGAAAGTATTTAATTTTTTACAGGTTTTTTGCTAAGTCTAAATTTTGTCCCTCACAATATTTGCAACATTAACAACAATGTTTTGAACCAAAGTAAAGTGACCATCAGGATTTATTTAAATCAAAATCAGCTGAATCTTTTTGCCATCTCATCCTGCAGGTGCCTACCCTCGGCTGTCTTTGAGCTTCAAGCTGAAGCGAAATATCGGATACTTCATCCTGCAGACATACATGCCCTCCATCCTCATCACCATTCTGTCCTGGGTGTCATTCTGGATAAATTATGATGCTTCTGCTGCCAGAGTTGCATTAGGTATGCTGCTTTCTTTTCTCTGAATCCAAACAATTCACTTGTTGCAGAAAAAGTGCTGTTAAAAATATTAAAAATGTGTTGGTTCCTATCAGCGTGTTTGAAGCTGCGGCCTTGCTGTGTAATAAAATGCCTAACTGGATCATAGACTCACACTTTCCACTGGCTTCTGAGTCTGAAACTAATGGTTTATTCAATCATAGACATCCATTCTGTAATATTTAACCCAGTAAATGGACATTTTTCTGAAAGCTTATAGTTCTTGTGTCATGTTGTAAATGTTTAAGCTCAATGGTTTCATTTGAATTTTAGTTCACCATCAGAAAACACAATGCTCCCCCTAATCCAATTGATCTTCACTAGATTTCTTCTCTCTCTTAATGGGAATCCTCATTCAGACTCAGTGCACTCTAAGTACTCCGTGTGTAAGAAAGAGAACATTATTGCAGCAGCCATTAAATCTCTGTTGTCTGTACACCGTCATGAGAGAAGTGTACTATACGTATTTTGGTGGCAGACAGATTTGGCAGAGCATCCTTAGGGCCATAAAACATCTTGACACCCATTCATGTGGCTGATCTTCTTCAACACCACCTCATTGAGAAGACCATTGTCTGAGTCAATGGGAAATCAATGCAAGTTAGAAAGCATGTACGATTACAATTCTGTCCAAATTCAATCACTGTTGAGGAAACGATTTACCACACTTAAGGGGTGTGAGAATGTCCTGAGTAAAAGTAAATCTTTAGGCTTCAGATAGGAGCTGAGGAAAGTAACACCTAACTTTTGGAGCTTAGGAAGTAATTTTAGGACATTTTGTCAAATACCCAAATTGTTAAAGTGGTAGCAGACTTAGTGTAATATATTTGTGTTAAAAATACAGTGATAAATAAAGGGCTAGCATTCCTTTCTGTGCCAGAGTTTCAAACTAAGAATATCTTGTTGAGAGAAGATTGATATAGAAATTTTGATTAAACCTTCAACCTTAAAGTCCATCATTATAGTCACAAGTGCTCTTAAGGGGTAATTACTGTTCTTGAATATGATAGTTCTATGTTTTTTCACATTCGGGCCATGTAAGTAATAATAAAAACTTAAATAAACAGATCAGTCAAGGAAACATCTGCACAGAGTCAGTGATTGCAGAAGGCTGATGAGATCATGCCAGGGATCGGGCTCAGGCAGGAGTGTGGTGCTTGGTGTGCTCTTCCTCTCTTTCGTCTTGTAAAACTTATAATGGATCTCACGTCCTCGTCAAAGCCCTCACTCTGTCTCGGACTGTTCTTCTTCTCCATCTCTGCATCTTTCTGAGAAGGTTCTGACTCCTCAGTTCCATCCATTTCTGGGTCCGTGACTCCATCCCCCACCTCAAACTGAAGTTGAAGCTTTATGTTTAAAAATCGCCACACTGTTGTGACTTAAAAACACTTAATAAGACCAATGAACAAACACTCAGAGACACAAATAAACATATTATTGTCCATCTTGTTCAGTCAATAATACAAATAATAGTTTGTTAAACAACCATTTCTTTAACTGTAGCTCTAAAAGTTAATGATTATTTTTATCTGAAAATCCATGCTGTGGACCTGCTCTTGACTCACACACCATGTTGTTTTTCTTCTAATTATGTAAGTAACATGTCCATGTTGGTGAGCCATCCAGGAGAGAAAAAGGCACAGAAACATTCTTGTTGATGTTGTGTAATACTTTATATAAAAAAACTAAAAAAACACTTTATGTTTGTTTGTGTAGACGTTCAGAGCATCAGTTTGGGCGTCTAAGTCAACTAATGATAAGTGGCCGATAATTCTTAGCTTGTAGATGTAAGGATGGTACCATTTGCTGTTTGTGTCTGTTTCCCTAGTGTTTCCTCATCAGTTTAATTGGTGCCACCTTTGTCTCGTCACAGCTGTTGTAATCACGTCTTGTCTTGTCCTTGTATAAAAGCTGTCTGTTCTGTGTTGTTCCTCGTCGGGTCGTATTCGTTGGGTCTCTGCGTTCTCCTGTGTTCTCCTGCGTTCTCCTGCGTCTCCCCTGAGCTCCCTGAGTTTCCCTCTGAGCCTTCCATCTATTTGTAAGTTTTGCTGCCACGTCAGCTATTATTTTGTTCTTTATTTACTATTAAAAAATACTTATTTTTGTAATCTGCCGAGTTGAGTCCTGTCTGCACAATTGGGTTCGTTCCTGTCCACAAAATCCTGACATTAGAAATATTTCACATTGTATTAAGATTCTGTGGAATGTTTATGATCAGTTCAGTTAATAGCTTAACTCTTGGAATGACTTCAGTTTGGAGAAATATAATTTAGTTCTAACTGGACTGATGAGCTAACAGCTAGTCCAAGTGGAACCAAGACTAAAGTACCCTCCTTAAACAATTACAGTCTCAATAAAGCCAAAGCATTTGTGGGAACACTGTTTTATAAAATTATTACATTGCTGTAAGTTTAGTGTTGCTTGGATATTTACATAAAATTAGGTTTGTTTCTTTTTGAGGTCGATTTTTGCAAGAATATACTTTTTCTGCTGGAATAAATGTGCAATGCAAAACTGGCTGTGGTTTAAAGGTTAAAAAAATTACTGTTTTTGCTTGAGTTGCTCTGAAATTTTGGTATAAGAAATGCCAAAATTTGCTTTTCTTTGTATTGTTTGTCTATTCAGACGTGCAATTTAATTTGTCAATCCATCCATCCATCCATCCACCCATCCATCCACCCATCCATCCATTTTTTAATAAAGTCAATTGGACTGTCTTTTCGACATTTTGATCCTGTTATTTTGACAAACTAGTGCTGTTGTTTTGATACGTGATGTAATGTGAATAACACACATCAAATATTTCACTTGTGTTTATTTATATATTTTTTTTACTGTAAGCTTTTTTATTATGTCTGAAATGTTATGCACTGTGGTAATGTATGTAGGAGTTCTGACACAGCAGTTGTGCGCGCATCCTGCAGAGCTGTCTGGAGACGCAGTGCGTAAAACAACAGTCTGCAGGGTGCACATCTGAAGGTGGATGAAGACACTCCCCGCGGGACATGCAGTCCACGTCTCTGCTAGGCAGGAGCGTGTGCGTGAGCTCATGTGTGTAGTGCTGCTGGAACATCCACTTCACAGACTGGGCAACATCTCCTCTTGTTGTATTTTAAATAAATAATCAAAATAAAAATGTGCGATGACTTTGGACTTTTAGGGGCGGAGATTTGAGTTGCTGGATCCGAGCAGTCAAAAGGAGAGAGAGTTCCTGGATCTTGTTCCGACAGGATCCGGCTCAGATTAATCACTGGGTATTTTCTCTGTCCATACGTTCACAAACTTTTTCTTCTTTGGGCCATAACTTCTGATCCTTTCAAGATAATTTAATGAAATTCAAAACACTTATGTATCATCACTGGACAGAGTGTTGCATGCACATTTCATCATGCCAGCTCCAAGGTCAAGGCCACAAATTAAGAAAATTGTTTATTCAAGGTACCGTATTTGACAAGAACCCTTTTTGGATCAGCACAACAACACCAAACTCAGGAATGGTTTAAAAGGTTTATTTTTAGTGCAACTTCTGGTGGAGGTCAGAGTCCAGGTGGGGGTCCAGTCTGTAGAGAGAGACAGGTTAGTGACTATGAAGAGGGCGACGAGTTTTGAGACTTGCTGTGAATAAGTCACTAACTTTCTCAGTCTGGTTGGACAAGAGCTGAAGAAGTGCTGAACCTGGTGACGTCACTTGTGCAGCGAGAGCTACAGCAGGAGAGCGGACCGTGGTGCTGAGCGTGGTCCGTGGAGGGCAGATCCAGAGACAGGGTCCAGTAAACATTGCAGGGGTCATACACAGAAGATCAGAGAGCTGATACCAGAACCAGGACGTGATCCAAAGGCATAGTCGAAGGAGGAGAAAGATAAGGTCAGTACCATGGTCAGATGTAGCAGACAAATCCAGAAAGGGCCAAGCAAGGAGAGGAGTTAAAAATCAAGGCTGAGGTTCATGGTCAGGAGTCAGAACAAGGTATGCTGGATTTTTACTGTCAAAAAGCTTTCAATAATCTGGCACCGAGTGAGAGTTGAGCTGGGCTTAAGAATGGTGCAGGGCAGGTGAACAGGTGAGAGCTGACTGCTGTGACAGGGCAGAGTAGGCGTGGTCCAGGGTGACAGGAGCTGAGGATGGGTGACAAGCAACACTGAACTGAACATGGAGATAGACAATGAGGGGAGCATGGCAAAAAAAAAAAAAAAAAACTGGAAGGAAGGGGGCAAAAATGTGACAGCATTTGCTTTTCTGGGCCATTGTTATAGATTGCTGTATAATAATTTGTCAACGAGTGCATAATGTGTCATGTGTGGCACTCTTGTTTTTAATTTTTGGAGACCAGGTCAAGGCTTATAAATCTACTTTTATCTAAATGTATTTCTTCAATGTATTTCAATCAATTTATTTTTCTCCTAGGGATCACCACTGTGCTTACAATGACAACCATCAACACCCACTTAAGAGAAACGCTCCCTAAGATCCCCTACGTCAAAGCTATAGACATGTACCTGATGGGCTGCTTCGTCTTTGTGTTCCTGGCCCTGCTGGAGTACGCTTTTGTGAACTACATCTTCTTTGGACGAGGACCTCAGATGCAGAAGAAACTGGCTGAGAAGGCACTGAAGACAAACAATGAGCGCAATAAATTTGACAGACCCAAGGTGAGAAGCACTACAAACACAAAGAGGGCAAGAGATGCCATAGATGCATCCTAAGCTCCAAATAAGAAAAATCACCTGGAATGTTACCTGTGTTAAAATTCCATCTTGGAAAGCTGGAAGTCCCCGACTAGCCCGAATCTCAAAATTCAATGTGGCTGCCTTGAAAATGAATCTTGTATTTCTACCATTAGATAGCCGGGATACTGAAACTAAATACACTGCAGGAAATTTTTAAAGAAAATAAAACTTTTAAAAATGTGTCATTTGTAATGCTCTCATGAATATTCCCCAGCAACACACAAAATGAACGTATGATAATGAAAGAAATTTTAAATGTTTTAAAATGTTGACTCTAGATGCTTTATGTTTGCATAGATAGAATAAAAGTTACAGAAGAAAATGCAGTTAGTTTGTGCTCTAGTTTGATTAATGTACTACACAGGCATTTAAAACTAAAAACTAATAGTACAGTACAGTAAGACAAATCAACATGAACTTTATGATGGTTCTTTTTGTGCTGCTTTAACAGCAGATTATTTGGGTCCTGTAAAACAGCCCAGCTGCTGATTCATGTTTGGTGTCACCATCAGTCATTTATTTTATTGCTGCCAACTTGGTGCAGACAGCTTCTTTAAAAAAAAAAAAAAAAGAAAAGTCAGTATGTGAGCAACAACGTTAACTCAACATTTTCAATGTTGGTATCACCTGATTCTATTACATTTCAGGTGTAACAACAAAAACTGTAAAAGGTAGGATTATGACTGATCAAACACCAAAACCATACATTATTTCTACATTGGACATAAACAGGAAATTAAAGGAGAATCTAATTACATTGTTCTATTAACTGTATTTTCTGAAGAAAAATGAAAGCCAATTAAGGGAACACTGACTCTAATGTGATTGATTCTGTGAATCAGACTCTTTAATCATTAGGTCACGCTGTGTTCCTCCCTCTTGTGAAAATAAATGTTGACCACATCCATTTCCATTCTCTTGGCAAAATCCACCACATCTGTCCTTCCTGGTTTCTTTCCTGGGCAGCACAATGGCGCACTTGGTAGAGCTGCTGCCTCTCAGCGAGCAGGTTACACTGGTTCACATCCTGGTCTGGGGGCCTTTCTGGATGGAGTTTGCATGTTCTCTCTGTGCATTTCATGGGTTTTCTCTGGGTACTCTGGTTTCTTCCCACAGACCAAAAACATGCATGTTAGGCTGATTGGTAACTCTAAATTATCCCCATGGTGTGAGTGAGAGAGTGAATTGTTTGTCTCTATGTGTCCCTGTGATGGACTGGAGACCTTTCCAGGGTGTACCATGCCTCTCGCACAGTGACTGCTGGACATGGGTGCCGGCGACCCCCACAACCCAAAAAGGAAGAACTGGGTAAAGATGATGGATGGATGGATGGATGGGTTCTTTCTTTGACACCAAACTACCCATCACTTCCTCATCCCCTCTGTTTCCTTCACCAACATGTCCATTCAGGTCTGCTCCGATCACCACTCTTTCCTCCCTGGGAATACTCTCTATCACTTCATCCAGTTCCTTACAAAAGTTATCTTTCTCCTCCTCATCACATCCAACCTGTGGAGCAAAACCACTGACAATGCTTAGCATCAGACCGTCTACGTCTACCTTCAGGCACATCACCCTATCTGACACTCTTTTCACCTCTACTAAATAAAAACAGTTTCAACCCTGCTCCAATGCTGCGAGCCTTGCCACCCTTCCACTTGGTCTCTTGGACACATAAAACATCTACCTTCCTTCTCTGCATCATGTCAGCCAGTTCTATACTTTGCCCCCACATTTAGAGTTGCTATCCTCAGTCCTACATTCTTGATTCTCCTCTTCTCCCTCTTGTCTCCTCACATTTCCCTCCATGTGATCTTCGACTAATAATCCCAAAGATATATTTGTAATTATTAGGAATACTGTTTCATAATCCTTTACATTGTTGTCTGTTTTGCATCACGTGTAAAATTCTGTGGGGGTTTTTGCAAGAGAAAATAGGTGCAGCAGTGAGGTTCAGCACTTCTGATGCAGCCACGGTCACTTCCAACAGGAATTTAATGCTGTAACGTAGAACTGATAATGAAGTAAAGGTTTAAAATAAGCTTTCTGTGAAGAGCTACAGCTCTTTGGAAATTGGAGTTGCGTTAACGCAGCTTAAATGCCCTTAAGTCTCAGCCCTGCTCAAAGTAGCCATTAGCCTGTTATTCTGGTCGTAATTAAATTAATTTTCTCCACACTGTATTTGTTCAAAGGGCTCTTTACAACAGGTACATACAGTAAGTTGTAAATATCATCACCACAAAATCCCACCTCAAAAGGAATGAATGATTACTTTAACGTAAAGCTTTAAGAGAATGTCTTCAGCTCACATCTGACCAAAACTGAAACTTTGCATTTGTCTTTCTTCTGCTAGTCCCTTCTGGACGGAATCAACTGCAAGTCTTCGTCCCTGAAACAGTCCAATCAGGTGCAGAGTCGTCGTCACTCAAGACGAGTGAGTGTCCTTCACTGCCACATCTGTGTCACATCTGTAAAATCCTTACCGAAACTACATCTGCAATAAAAAAAAGTTATGCTTTATTTTACAAAAAAACGTGTTAGGGTTAACTAATACTGCATTTTCCTGTTGTGTATTAACGTTTTTTTTTTTTTGTCTGTGCGAGTGTTTAATATCCTACATCATACAAGCAATTCCCTTCATCCATAACAGAGCCTGCATTGGTGTTTGAATGTTAGTTTTAAAATTCCTGTAGTTACAATCAGAATATGACCTAAAACATATTTTTTACAAAAACAGTAAAAACAGTTCAAAGTGCCCAAACAAATAACGAGGGACAATGTTTTACAATGTCTTCAATTATTGAAGAGAGTAATGCATTTCTTAAAGCGTGTGCTAAATAAGTTTTCAAGAATTTTAGTCCTTTCTTCTGGACTGAACGGGTTCAGGATTTGGTGAACTTCCTCACAAGAACAGCTCACATCAATTCCTTTCACAACATTTTAGTTGGATTAAGGCCACGAGTCTATATTAATAAATATAACAATTTTCTTTTTTAATTCTTTGGTAGAGTAATGCTTGTGTGAATGGTTGCCCTGTCATTTATTTTAAGTTTCGTTCATGTTAGTCCTTTTACTAATCTCTTATATGATTAGAAACTTAAAGTCTATATATTTTAAAATTTATTCTTGTTTACATTTAGCAAAACAGGCTCAGACAATAATACTACCACCACTATGTCTTAGAGTGGGACTAAGATTTATCTTATGTGAGTCAAAAGCTTCTAATTTGAGATTTATATATATTTAC
>NC_056500.1:40686053-40721365 GCF_014905685.2 Nematolebias whitei
AAAAAAACCCCGCTCTGACGCAAAGACAGAACTGAAGAGTTAGTATCTAAAGGGAATAAACACAGACTGCTGGCAGGCAGCTTGCAACGCACCATCTGCACTGCTGGAGCCACTTGCAGCGTGTAGGAGTGACACCACCTGTCAGAAGTCCATGAAGCTCAGCAACACGCATGAGCTCCTGCCTTATGGAGCCTGAATTTCTGTAGAGCAAACAAGAAAAACTTGCAGATTTGTAAACGATTACAAATATTTACTCCTTGATTTTCCCAGGACTTTATATAAAATAGGTTAAGTTTGCTTCACTGACATGGTCTTGCTGTAATCTATTTAAATATTTCTCTTCAGCATCCCTAGGCAGTAACTACGCTCTGTTGATGAGGCGATGCACAAAATGTATTCGTCCTTTATGACAAATAGGTGTCGGAGAAAAACTGTAAGTTCGAGGAGGTGCAAAGCTTTGTTAGATCTAATGTTGTGCAGATGGTTTCTGCAGACAGTGTTTGTGCATGACATTTAAATATTATGTAGGACTGTGATCAGGACAAAAGCAGAATCAGGCAAAGATAGAAAGTCGCTGCACCATCACAGGATCTGTGCACCAGGATTAGTAAAAAAAAAAAACCACCCATCACAGATGCAGAATTTACTCATCTGCTTAATTATGTCAAAAGTAAAGACCTAGATTCCTTTAAAGACTGCGTATCATCTGCTGCCTTTCAGGCCAGAGTTTTAAACTTTTACTCATCCTGTGTTTAGAAGCAACAAACATCACATGTTTAGAAATAGCCTTTTTGGTGAAGTCTTAAAAAAGATGCACAATGTGACACTATATTGCAACGACTCCTGGGATCTGTTAGCACTCCATGTGTTGTGAGTCACTCACTTACAGTCACAGCACATTTTAGCCTAAAAGGTCAATTAAGAAATACGATTTATGGAAATGTTTGTGTTGGCTGAGTTCGGTCAGTTGTGGCGGCTCGTCTTGATATGGATTACCTCCAAACATCAATCAGCTGTGGGAGTACAGCCAGTGATCATTTCCAGTATTCTCAGAAGTTCATTTGGTATTTTGTTAACAACCAGGCTACTTTTTTGGCCTAATTTAAAGCTACTGTTTTGTGTAATCTGTTTAAACTCAGATTACATTTTGGGGATGACTCTCAGCTACTACCACTCCAACTTTTAGCTCAATATATCAAACACTGACAGAATTATAGCCCCTTTAGGTCTTCTAAGGTCAGTTACCAGTGGTGGCCATCTTGACTCCAAAAGACAATCAGTTATAGATGTACTTTACATCCAGTGAAATGTTTCATTAGTTTTGTTAGTGTTTCATTCAAATCTGTCCAGTGGTAAAATATGTATTTTGCTATCAGACGTACAAATGAACACAGACCCACAAGAGGCAAAAAATACTATCTTGCATTATACTACCTTTCAGTCAGATGACAATAAGGTTGTTCAGAAGTACAGAATTCAGAAATTAGATGGATCTTTAAAGTACCTTTTTTTAGGAGTGGAAACAATATCGAGAGTGGATTAAAATACACCTGCCAGATTTAACCTTTTTTGTTGTCTACCTGGATGATTGAGCTTACAAGCCTTTTTCTGAACCACTCTGGCCTTGGTTGTCCTCAGGCTGTTTGGCCTAAAATGATTGATTGTTGTATGATGATTGATTTGTTTTGGAGGAGTGTGTTTTGCACATGTTAAAAGTCTACTTCTGAGATGGAGGTTGGCTTGAAACACAGCCGTGAAGGCTACCTATCAGAAAGATCTGGTTGGCAGGCCGTAGACTGAGGAAGTTCTCTGGATGGGGGATGAACCATTTCTCACTTAAAGAAACTGGTCCAGACGACACAATTTAACCTTTTTTGTTGTTTACCTGGATGAGTGGGCTTACAAAACGGCTAAGCTTTAATCACAAAGCAGAATCTCTGTTTATTTTAATTGAATCGACACTATTGAAAGCAAGTGAACAAATGTAACTCTTCCTTTAAATGGTCATTAGACGTCTACACTCCATTTTCTCATGCATGTTTATTTTGCTCTTTCACTAATGTTCGTTATTCTAATCTCATTTCTGTCCCTGTGCTTGTTTGTTCACTATTCCTCCATTCATGTCAGTCTTGTTATTGGGGTTTGGAGTCGCAGGTTATGCCGTAGCCCTCATAATTTAATCTGCAAATTACAGCTGATAGACAGAACCTTAGAGGAATGTGAGCAAGGATTAATACTGAGGATTTTCCACAATAGGTCCAAGAAGCACATGAACAAGTTTAAAGAGGAACAAAGGTAAAGTTTAAATAATAATCTTTATTCACAGTACATAGGAATTATGTGAGGACTCGGACAAAGAAAAATCACCGTGTGACATTTAATGATCCAACAAGGAACAGCTCAGCCTTAAAGTGTAGCTTCACAAGGAACCATTAACAGCTGTTAGATGCTGTCAGGAACACAGTAGTCCCTAGCTACTTTGCGGTTCAACATTTGCGAACTTGCTCTTTCACATTTTTTTCAACGATTGTCAACTTTAATTACTCACGTGATTAGGACGATACAAGATAAAAAGTTAACGAAAAAACTTAAAACCGGAGCCATTTTGTAGTGTTCTAATAAGCCTACACTATAAGGCTAGTCAAAAAAAAAGTACACCACCCAGAAGCCAATGATGCTTCCAGCTGCTTTCTAGTAGTTTTCTTTCAATAAGCATATACTGTATTGCCAGTCAAAAGAACTACATTACCCAGAAACCAACAGTGCTTCCAGTCGCTGCTTTCTGCCGAAATGGAGGGAAAATTTTGCAATACAAATCTACGCTAACTATTAAGCTGACTGAACTGGCAGGAAACTCGCAAATAATACTGAAGCTCAATTATCCACGCACACATCAACCTAGATGAGGTTGTGGGCTTTGTGAGTGCAGGGTAGGTCTGCCGAACCGGAACCGAGTCAGAGCAGAACCAAGCTGCTGTTCTGCAGAGCCGGTGAGTAAAATTTTACAGTACTGTACATACATACATATGTATGCATGTACGTACATATACATATGTATGCATGTACGTATGTACGTACATATACATATGTATATGTATATACATATACATATGTATATGTGTGTACATATACATATGTATGCACAGTGGCGCAAAAAGCGGGTATGCAGCGTATGCAACGCATAGGGGCGCTGCACTGCAGGGGGCGTCAAAACCCTCTGTAGAAAAAATGTTTTTCTAGTAGGCATTTTCTAAATGATCAATAACAGGGGAACAGCACTGATTAGGCGCCCCTCTGCTCCTTCACCTCCCCTCTGCTCCTTCACCTCCCCTCTGCTCCTTCACCTCCCCTCTGCTGCTTCACCTCCCCTCTGCTCCTTCACCTCCCCTCCTATCGCTCTCCCTTCCCACACAGGTGGCTGTGAACACGCCCCTAAGAGAACGCACTCGGCGCGTTTTTTTTTTTTTTTTTTTAATCTTGAACTACCGCTCGTTGTGCACTTGACAACAAGATGGAGCGGCAGAAAAAAAAGCTATCCGGGGCGCAAAACAGAAAAAGGAAAAGGGAGAAGGATAAAGATGTTGGCGGGATGAAAAAAAGCCTTTCAATGTGGTTGAAAGATAGTAGGTAAGTACTGTCAGTGTATTAGCAGGACAGGAGGGTTTAAATATTCAGGTTAGCTAAAGCTAGCCTAATACACTGCGGTTGGCTGTTAAATGTTGCCTCCCCTATTGATGTGATTTGTTTAGTATTTTCTGTATTTTTATGAATATTTGATACATGCGCCTCGCCTGTCACACACACATATCCACACACTAAGTGTAAGAATGACCAAAATAAAACTCATGAAATATTAACACAGGAAAGCTAAACTGTTGTGGCGGCAGTTCCCAGCTATGATCCAACGCTTAGCCCTCAGTGCTGCAATTTATTCACTCATATGTACATTTATTATTATTGATTCTTTAATTAAAGATGAGTTGTACAAGTTTATGTGTGTATCAGATAAATTAGTCCTCAGTGTCACTATAGCTCAAAAAGGTTGGTGACCCATGTTTCCAACCTTTTTGGCAGAGGGACACTTGAGTTTAAATGTCTTATTCAGTATCACTACAGTGGTGTGTGTTGTGATGTATCTGGTGAGTCAGCTCAGATGAAATGTCCAGTCAGTAACTGTTATCCAACAAGGAGATCATTTAAATTCAAGTTTCATTTCTATTGTGGTTTGACTGCTGTATTTTTAAACCTACTTGACACAAAATTAATGTCATTCAGCTGTGAGGATGGAGAGAAGGAAGAGAAGATGACAGAGGAAGAATCAGGACAGACTGGGGAAGGCAACAGGTTGGTCTAATGCAGGTGGAAGTGAGGGAACAGTTACTTAATCCCAAGCAATAACGTGTAAACATTATTTTTAAAAACTGTATTAAGATCTGTCATTTTTACAACTAATATATAATGCTTTTTTGACCTTATGACTTAGTGCAGAATGCCACAGACAAAAGGTGAAGGAGACAGACACGAGGTCAGTGATAGAGGAGACAAGTGATGACATCAGGTAGGAATAATTACATTAGGGAGGCAACAAAAACCTATATACCATGATGGTTTTAATTTCTGATGACCATATTTCATTGTCTTCTTTTTTGGGAAAATTAGTTCAGGCAGACATGGTGAGTTAATCATCACAAAGCAGAGAGGACCAGATGATGAAGAGGGAGAGGAGCAGAGAGGACCAGATGATGAAGAGAGAGAGGAGCAGAGAGGTCCAGATGATGAAGAGGGAGAGGAGCAGAGAGGTCCAGATGATGATGTAGAGGGAGAGAAGTACAGAGCTGCAGAGGAGAGGGCTGAGGCAAGGCTTTATTCAGAAGATCCATCCGAATGGCCTTTACCACACAAAATGGGGGACACATTTAGGCAGTACATGGTTGAAAATGGCCCACAGAAAGTTTCTGATGGTCCATATCCAAGATCAGAGAAGAATAAGAGGTGTTTTTCCAAAGCGTACTGTTTTCGTATACTGTCTAGTGGAGAGAAAGTTGAACGAGATTGGTTACTGTATTCCAAAAATACCAGCAGAGTCTATTGTTTTGCGTGTAAGCTTTTTGGTGAAGCTAAAGTTTCTGATACATGCCTTGTGGCAGGGTACAGTAACTGGCGATGTCTTTCAAAAACACTGAAGCACCATGAAACCAGTAGTTCTCACATAAATGCTTATCTGATGTGGAAAGAAATGATATCTCGCTTACGCCTAGGTAAGACTATTGATAGTGAACTGCAGAGAACCATGGCAGCTGAAAAAGCATACTGGAGAAGTGTGTTGACTCGAGTTATTGACTGCATACTCTTCCTTGCAGAGAGAAACTTGCCACTAAGGGGGAAAAATTCTCAGTTAGGAAATCCTAAAAATGGAAATTTTCTGGGAATCCTTGAGCTCATTGCACGATATGATGTCACACTGGCAGAACATCTTAGAAAGGCAGCCTCCAAACAAACCACTGGATATCTGACATGGTGCACTCAGAATGAATTTTTAGATTCAATATCAGAGTGTGTTTTGGGTAAAATATCTGCCCAGATCAAAGCCTCTAAGTACTTTGCAGTGGAACTGGACTGCACACCTGATATTTCAAAGCAAGAGCAGGCCTCAGTCATTATTCGATATATTGATACTGATGAGAAGAAAAAAGTCACTATTGCAGAGTCTTTTGTGGGGTTCACTGCTGTGAAGGACACAACTGGGAAAGGCCTCACAGATACACTAACAGGGGTTCTGGAGAGTCTGGGGTTGGATTTGGCTAATTGTAGAGGGCAAAGTTATGACAATGGCTCTAATATGAGGGGAATAAACAAGGGTGTTCAAGCTTTAATACAACAGAGATGTCCAGAGGCTTTATTCATCCCCTGCTGCAGCCACAGCCTGAACCTTTTGTTATGTGATGCAGCCTCATCTAGCAGAGAGTGTCTCACTTTTTTTGGCACTGTTCAAAGATTGTACACAATCTTTTCGTCTTCTGTGAAGAGGTGGGACATTCTCACAGAGTTTGTCGACATCACACTGAAGCCTCTGAGTGACACCCGGTGGGAGGCAAAGCTAGACTCTGTCAAAGCTATACGTTTCCAGATGGGGGGAATTTTAGATGCACTACAAAAGCTTGGAGAAGTGGCAGGAGACAGCAAGATTGTCTCAGAGGCAAAATCACTATCTGATGAGATTGTCAGTATGGAGTTCCTTGTGTGCCTCATAATTTGGTATGCCTTATTATGTGAGATCAACTTTGCAAGCAAGGCACTACAAGCAGCAGATGTGTCAATGGACACAGCCATTAGGCTAATCGAGTCTCTGAAAGAGTTTTTGCTCAAATATAGAGAAGAGGGCTTTCAGAAGTCACTTGACATTGCAAGCAAAATAGCCATCGAAATGGATGCTTCTCCTAAGTTCAAAGAGAAACGACTTAGGAAGCAAAAGAATTTCCCAGATGACAATTCATGCACTGGTCATCATGAAAAGGAACCCACAAGGCACTTCAGGTGCATGGTTTTCAATGTTATTGTTGACACACTCCTCCAAGAGCTGTCTGAGAGGTTTTCCAATTTTCAACTTGTGTCTGAGAAATTTAAATTCATCACTAAAATGGAACACATGACAAAAGCTGAGCTGGAGGAATCAGTGACCACATATGCCCTGACCACTTGTGATGTTTCAAGAGATATCATTCAAGAAATATACCCAGCAAGCCGTCTACTGAAGGGTTACAAGGCTCTAGAAAAGTTAAATTTCCTACTTCAAGAGGACCTTGATTTGATATTTCCAAATTTGACAGTAGCCCTTAGAGTATTTTTAACCATGCCTCTGACAGTTGCATCTGCAGAGAGATCATTTAGCAAGCTGAAGCTCATCAAAACATACCTTCGTTCAAATATGAGCAATGATCGCTTGTCCCAGTTAGCAGTGATCTCTATTGAAAACAGTGTGGCACGGTCTATTTCATTTGATGTTATACTTGACAAATGGGCAAATGCAAAGTCACGGAATGTAACAGTTTAAATGTCATAAATGTTAAAACTCTGACATGGACTCCAGGCTGTTAAGATGTCATATTTCCGCTACATAAAATGTTGAGCACTGACTGAGTACCACTACTGTTATATATTTGTACTTTATAAAACTTCTTATTTGTTTATGATTGAAATGATCACCTGATATAATATGTAACATTAAAAAAATCTGTAATATTACTACTGTATTTTCTAAGTGCATGACTAAGCTGTATGAGGCGGCAAGTAAAAAGGAGCGGGTGGGGGGGGCGCCGATGATGTGTTCGCATCCACCTCAAAAATATGTAGTTGCGCCCCTGTGTATGCATGTACGTGCATATGTATGTACATATACATATGCACGTACATATACATATGCATATGTACGTACATATGTATGTTGTTAAAATGACGTAGTTTAAGTGTTTTTAGAACATTGCAAGAGTGTGGGAAGGGTTCAAAAAAACGTAAAATATGTATAAATACTAAAATAAATATAGAGTTCCTACTTTGCGGATTTTCATCTATTGCGGAGGTGTATGTGTGTGTGGGGGGGAGGGGCTGTGTGTGTGTGTGTGGAATGTAACCCTCGTGATAATCAAGGGACTTACTGTACTGCCCAAGAATGACCCTCTCATGCTCTGCCTGCAATAAAATGAGTAGTGGAGAAAATCCTGACAGTACCCCCCCCCCCCCACACACACACACACACACACACACACTGTGGTGTACCAGGCAGGTAGTTTGGGTGCGGCTCGAGGGCACAAGGACTGGTGGTTACTGGTTTGATCTGTGAGACATGAAATGTCCATATATAATATTAACACTAATGTATTTGAATAGGCAGCATGGTGGCGCAACTGGTAGAGCTGCTGCCTCTCAGCGAAAAGGTCGCCGGTTCAAATCCCGGTCTGGGGGCCTTTCTGGGTGGAGTTTGCATGTTCTCTCTGTGCATGTGCGGGTTTTCTCCGGACACTCCGGTTTCCTCCCACAGACCAAAAACATGCATGTTAGACTGATTGGAAACTAAATTGTCTCTAGGTGTGTGTGAGAGAGAGTGAATGGTTTTTTGTTTTTTTTTGTCTCTATGTGTCCCTGTGATGGACTGGAGATCTGTCCAGGGTGTACCCTGCCCCACAGTGATTCCTGGACATGGGCACCGGCGACCCCCGTGACCCAAAATGGAAGAAGCGGGTAAAAGATAATGGTTGGGTGGATGGATGGATGGATGTCTGTATTAAAGAACAGCAAGGTTGCCACGTTACACTAAAAAAATGACTGCTGACAAAAAAAAGTAGTGTGATAACATCTATGAGGTTCCCAGACTGTAAACCCTCCACCAAAAGATTTTGCTTTTAGTCTGTATAATTAGGGTTTTTAAGGAAAACTGACAGATGGGTGGATGAGAAAGTGTCACTACAATTATATTTGTTCAGTAATTAGCATTCAACAAGGCCTAAAATTATACAAGGCTAGCAGAAGTGTGCTCCTTGGAGAGTCACAAAAAGACAATGGCTCTGTGTAATTTTAAAAAATGAAGTTATACAGGGAGGTATTTCAGATTAAAACAAAAATTGTAAATAAATTGTTGGGATAAAAAGCGATGTTTTTCTCCTTTCAAAAGCATCAGATTTTCTGATAAGGAATCACAAGTTATATTTGTGCAACGAATGCACTAAAGGGAACAAATCAGGAACTTGATTGAGTTTCTTTGGTAAGCTGTGCAGAAGATGATTGGAAAGAGGCAACAATAAATGTCATGGTGTAATGAGACAGAGTTGGAATAGCTGTACAGTCGCTTGCCATGATGAATCTAAATGAGTGATATTAAACCTGGAGGTGGGATGCAACAACATCAGCTGCCATGAAAAAAGACTTGGTGGAACGAGGGGAACATGGTAGATGTGCTGATATTACCAGCAGCACCATTCTGCAGCTTCAAAAGAACAATTTAGCAAGAAAGCTTGGGAAATAATTATTGAATCTATCTATAGAACAAAGTGTAAACTTTCTAGCTTTAACAGATTTTATTTATATGTTCTTGTCTATATTTAGTTTGCTTGTTCACAGTTACAGTACACGATGCGTGTATACTGTTTAGTGCAGCTATCACGTATCACAAGAAATAGCCATTTCTTCTTTTTTTTTTGCCCTTTTGAAGCAATGTAAAATGCAACAAAATCAGTTCATAAGGCTGAGGCTGTTAGACTCATGAATCTCTAACTAGAATAATCACTGTGAAAAACCATATCATTTTGCTGCTGATCTGTTTCATGTTGCTGCTGATCTGTTTCAATGTTGATGTGTTCATGCGTGCACATCTGCTCACAGACTCATGTTCATGTTTGTGGTGATGTTCAATGTTTTATGTTATGAGTGCTTAGTGTATATTTAGTTGATGTTTTTCTTAGTTCATATCTTAGATGTTATTACTGTTTTTCTTAGACATTTTATTGTTGGATGTAACTGGGACCCCGTGTACATAATTTCGCTCCACCACATGTACCACATGAGGTGCGAATGACAATAAAGAAACTCTGACTCTGACTCTGACTCATAACCTTCATATTTTCATAACTTTTTTACATTTTCAAGTAGTACTGACACATCAGTTCTGGTAATGAAGTACAAAACCTTAAAACATTGCACAAAAGACAAACAAAGTCAACATAAAAATGTATTTTCTTGAATCTGTGCTTTAATTTTAGGATCTTCAAACTCCTTTTAATTTTCTTTAAATGTTTAAATGCTCTTGTTTTCTTTTCGCTAGTTGGGATTTTTATACTTTGTAATTTATTCTACCTATTGATAGTGGTGACTGGTGGTCCTGAAGGAGGTGCTAACAAATAATATAGTAGAGGTGAAAAAAGTGTCAGAGTGATAGGGGGAAAACACCAACACAGAGGCATTCAGCCAGGGACTTGTGCCCCCTGCGAACAGGAAGTCTCTTTTTGAACTTGGAATGCTCCCTCTTTGACACCATTGACCTAATCAGGATGATCCTGTGTTAGAATACAAATAATATAATCTGAATTGATTTAAAGCGCAAACCGTTTTTGCTTGAGGATGTGGGCTTGGCGGCGTGGTGAAGTAAGAAGTGACGCCGTTGCAATACGTTTGGCTCTAAATTGCACAGATTTCAGCAGAGGTGCACCAAAATCACTATGATTGATGATTATGCGCCCTTTGAACAGGTATCCTTGATAAGTGGCCAATAGCCTCCAAAGCACGACCTAAATTATTCAAGCCAAACCTAACTATAGGATTTATCAAAAAGGAACGTCTCAAACAACAAAGATCAAAAGTTTTACACGATACAAATTTGTTGAAAAGAATAAATCATAATTTCTTTTCATTCTCATGTATCTAATTTTACCATCAAATCCACAGTATGTCTTTTCTAAATACAATAAAGGTACATTTTATATATTTTTTTTATACTCTGAGCATTAGTGAGTTTTTAAGTAATCTGAAGATATCAGAAACATCCATCCATCCATCCATTTTCTTTACCCGCTTATTCCATTTTGGGTCACAGGGGTCACTGATGCCCATGTCCAGCAATCACTGTGCGAGGGGCGGGGTACACCCTGGACGAGTCGCAAGTCCATCACAGGGACACATAGAGACAAACGAGACAAACAACCATTCACTCTCTCACTCCACCTAGGGACAATTTTAGAGTTACCAATCAGCCTAACAAGCATGTTTTTGGTCTGTGGGAGGAAACCGGAGAACCCGGAGAAAACCCACGCATGCACGGAGAGAACATGCAAACTCCACCCAGAAAGGCCCCAGATCCAACCAGGGATTGAACCTAGGACCTTCTTGCTGTGAGGCAACAGTGCTAACCACTGAGTCGTCGTGCTGCTAGATGTACCTTCATAATATATAGCTTCATTAACACCTTCATTACTTTGTATTTTACTGCATAGTTCAGTTGAAATAGAAACATCCTTTCCTAATTTGACCTTGCAACGTTAGATTTTATGCTTTTATCAGCTGAAAAGTTTAAAGTGAAATGGTGCAGAATTAAAAATGATGCATGCATTACAGCGAAGCTGTTTTTGGGGTTATTTTGGTTGTAAGCATGCAGCTTTAAAGAGCTTGATAAGCAGTTGGTGCGCTCCAGAAAACTCACCGATTATTAGTTCAAGGTCAGTAACCAACACAGGCAGCAGACGGGATGTTTTTTAATTATTTCCCACAGAAACCAATGTCAAGAAAACATGAATGAGGCGAATGGCAGAACTTCATCTCCACTATTTTTCTCTGCAAACAATGAGATGTTCTGAGTGGATCCTTTTTTAGATTAATCTGCAGTGGTGCACAGAACTCAGTTATACAGTAATATAATTTTCACCTATTCCACTTTCAGTGGCCAAGATGTTTTATTGTCTTGCCTTCATGATCTTTTCTGCACAAGACCTGGAAAAAGAAAAGAGAAATAGCTGTGATTTGTCAAATATTTGAAAATAAACAAAGCATGCTGCCAGACAGCAGAGCCACATATTTCAATGAGTTTAATTATTTATGTATATGGTAGACTGAAAGCTTTTTCATCTCACAGTGGTGGACAGCAATAGCATGTTATCCAAATAACATTTGAATCCCCTCATCGGCAGTGAACATTAAACTGATTAAAAATGCAGTTTATCAAAGAGACCAAATGCTGTATTTTTGTTGTTGTTGTTTTGGTGTTCACCTTTATGTTCAGTGGTGTGTTTTCTGGAGTCTTGACTTTAACCACAGTCTTTGCAAGCACTATGTACCTGTCAGCATTACAAAAGTCAGCCAGCTAAGTAAGACCATCGCTCTAACACAGTCACCCCTAACCCTGAATGTAATGAAGCATAATGTATATCATTGCAATATGTCTAAAAATTATTATTTCCATGAGGCTCAATAACTTGGCATACTCCACTGGTTCTGGCAGGATGCCCAGAAACCCTTTAAATTAATGAGGTAACCAGATTTGCTGTGTTCACCTGATTCTCTCTGCACTGACTCTGCAAACACATTGTCCTCCTACAATGCCTGGCCTCAGAGTTTTATTTGTTTTTTATATTGTGCTCAGTGTCTAAAAGTCCTAAATCAGCAAGCACACAATTTATGCCATGATAAAGGAAATATGTTAATGTATGCTCACTTTTTGTTTATGAACATGCTAATGGTAAATACAAATTTTATTTGCTTTTATTGACATTTAGTGTACTAATGATGATTATGCAAACATTATTTCCATTCTGCAGAACTCCTTACACCACAACGTGTTTGTTTTTTGATTTGAGTCAAGATTACCAGCATTAGCAATTGGTTGTCATGAGAGACCGTTTAGCAGTTTCGGCACTCTAGTGCTAATTAAACCAGAGCTCCATTACATTTACTGTTTGGGTGTCTGTTGTTGTATTAAACAACATTGTTCAGGGCAAATGTAGCTATTTTATCCAAAAGCATCTTAAGTCCCCAGAAAGCCAATTTTGAATTTTAAACACAAATGTAAATAAAATATTAAAAATTATATATTAAAAAAAATAATAATTTAATCTTTTGAATGTTTTGACTGGGGTGGCACGATGGCACAGTTGGTAGGGCTGCCCCCACTCAGAGAGCGGGTCGCCAGTTCAATTCCCGGCTGTGGACCCTTCTGGGTGGAGTTTGCATGTTTTCGCCGTGCATATGTTTTCACCGGGTACTCCGGTTTCCTCCCACAGACTAAAAATGTGCATGTTAGGATAATTGTCCCTAGGTGTGAGTGAGAGAGTGAATGGCTGTTTGTCTCGTTTGTCTCTATGTGGCCTTGTGATGAACTGGACACCTGTTCAGTGTGTCCCCTGCCCCTCACACAGTGATGGCTGGATATGGGCACCAGTGACCCCTGCGACCTGAAAAGGAAGAAGTGGATAAAGATAATGGATGGAGGAATGTTTAGAGTGGTCATAGTTTATGACCCGATGATACAGCTGAAATAACATTTAGAATAACAATGTCCAGCCATCCATCCATTATCTTTTGCTTATTCCAAAGTCGGGTGGTGGGGGAAGCGGCTTGAATAGGGAAGCACAGACATCTCTTTCCACAGCCACATCTTCCAACTCTTCTGGGAGGATTCCAAGGCGTACACAGGCCAACCGAGAGACAGTCTCTCCAGCGTGTCCTGGGTCTTCCCCGGGGTCTCCTCCCAGTCGGACAAGCTCGAAGCACCTCTTTAGGGAGGCGCCCGAGGAGCATCCTTACCGGATGCCCAAACCACCTCTACTGGCTCCTCTCGATATGGAGGAGCAGTGGTTCTACTCTGAGTCTGTCCCAGAGAACTGAACTTCTCACCCTGCCAGTAAGGGAGAGTCCAGCTACGCTGCAGACGAAACTAATTTCATCCTTTTGTATCTGCAGTCTCATTATTTCAGTCACTACCCACAGCTTGTGACCATAGGTGAGGGTAGGAACGTAGACTGACCAGTAAACAGAGAGCTTTGCCTTACAGCTCAGCTCTCTCTTCACCACAACAGACTGGTACAGAGTCCACAATACTGCAGACGCTGCACCAATCAATCTGTCAATCTCATGCTCCATTCTTCCCTCACTCGTGAACAAAACCCCAAGATACATAAACTCTTCCACTTGAGGCAGAGCCTCATTGTCGATCTGAAGAGAACAATCCACCCTTTTCCAGCTGAGGACCATGGCCTCAGATTTGGAGGTGCTTCACACTTGACTGCAAACTGCTCCAATGAGAGCTGAAGATCATGGCATGATGGCGCCAACCGGACCACATCATCTGCAAATAGCAGACATGGAATCCTGAGGCCACCAAACTGGAAATCCTCTGCCCCCAGCTGCACCGAGAAATTCTGTCCATAAAAATTATGAACAGAATCTGTGACAACAATGTCAGCGTAGTCCAACTCCCACCCTGAAAGAGGTCCAACTTACTACTGGCAATATGAACAAAACTCTTGCACCGTTTGTATAGGGACTGAGCAGTCAATAACAACAAACCCCCAATTCCATACTCACGTAGCACCACACACAGTGTACCCCGAGGAACACAGTTGAATGTCTTCTCCAAGTCCACAAAACACTTGTAGACTGGATGGGCAAACTCCCATGATCCCTCTAGACCCTAGTGAGGGTAAAGAGCTGATCCAGTGTTCCACGGTCAGGATCAAACCCACATTGTTCCTCCTGGATCTGAGGTTCAGCCAACAATTGGACTCGCTTCTCCAGTACCCCTGAATTGACCTTACCAGGGAGGCTAAGGAGAGTGATGCCCCTATAATTGGAGCAAACCCTCTGGTCCCCCTTTTTGAAGAGGGGAACCACCACCCCAGTCTGCCAATCCAGTGGCACTGCCCTTAATGTCCATGCAATGTTGCAAAGGCGTGCCGACTAATACAGCCCCACAACATCCAGAGCCTTAAGGAAATCAGGGTGAATCTTGTCCACTCACATAGCCCTGCCACCTCGGAGCTTTTAACTACCTCAGCCACGATTATGGACAGGCCAACCTCAAAGTCCCCCAACTCAACTTCCTCCATGGAAGACATGTTAGTGGGATTGAGAATGTCTGAGAAGTATTTCTTCCACCTCCCGACGACATTACTGGATGAGGTCGACAACACACCACCTTTATTGAAGACAGTGTCAGTAAAGGGCTGCTTTCCTCTCCTTATCCACATGATGGTTTGCCAGAATCTCCTTGGAGCCGACCAAGAGTCTTTATCCAAGGCTTCACCGAACTCGTCCAACATCCAAGCTTTTGCCTCAGCAACAGCCAAGGCTGTGTACCACTTGGCCCTCCGGTACTCTTCAGCTGCCTCCATAGAACCACTAGCCAACAAGGCCTGATAGGACTCCTTCTTCAGCTTGACAGCCTCCCTAACCCAGGGTGTCTACCACTGAGTTTGCGGATGGCCACCGCGAGAAGCGCCAACAACCTTGCGGCCACAACACAAGGCAGCTACCTCAACAAGTGAGGCGCGGAACATGGCCCACTCGGACTTATGATTCCCAGCCTTAGCTAGGATGCAGTTAAACTCTCCCGAAGGAGTTGAAGATCTCTCTGCCAGGTCCTTCTGCCAGGTGTTCCCAGCAAATTCTCACTACACGTTTGGGTCTATCAGGTCTGTCTGGCATCTTCCCCTGCCATCTGATCCAACTCACTACCAGGTGGTGATCAGTTGACAGGTCAATTCCTCTCTTCCTCCAAGTGTCCAAAACAAACATCCGCAAATCAGATGACACAACTATAAAGTCAACCATCGATCTACAAACTAGGGCTTCCTGGTGCCAACTGCACTTATGAATACCTTTATGTTCAAACAAGGTGTTAATGATGGACAAACTATGATTAGTACAAAAGTCCAACAACAGAACACCACTCGGGTTCAGATCAGAGAGGCCTTTCCTCCCAATCACTCCCCTCCATGTCACACTGTCATTACCCATGTGGACATATTGAAGTCCCCCAGCAGAATAAAGAACAATGTCTAACAGTTTAAAATACTATATGCATTAGGTTTTCAGCACCCCGAAGGACTGGTCTAATTTGGACTTAAGCTTCCAGTATACTGCCCCATATCAATCAACCTTTATTTATACAGGTAAATCCCATTGAGCCTCGAGGACTCATTTACAAGAGAGACCTGATTTCAACAAAGAAAGATGACAACAATGGACAACAGCAACAACAATAAGCAGTTATAAAAACTCATACTACAGTTTTTTTTTTTTTTTTTTTTTTTTAACAAATAGGATGGCTAAAAGGAAAAAGGTAACAAAACCAAAAAAAAAAAAACTGCTAGATTCCGAGACAAATGTATAAAACTAAAAACAGGAACATGTCTGCATTGGTCCCTGCCAAAAGTCCAACAGATTCTTAAAGCCACTTAGAGAGGTCAAGGTCGAGAGCTTCAAATCTTTTTGTAAGATATTCCAGGAAACAGGAGCGGAGTAGGAGAAGGCCCTTTTGCCTAGTGTAAGAAACCCAGTTTAACTTTCAGTTTCTTTACCAAGTTTTCCACATGGAGCTTAAAAGAAAGATGTGAGTCGACCAAGATACCCAAATATTTATAGGAATCAACAAACTCAATGGGGACACCATTTGAGGATAAAATCGGAGGAAGAACTGCTGGGACCAACTTCCTATTTGAAAAAAGCATCCCTTTGGTTTTTTCGGCATTTAGGACAAGTTTGAGGTGAAACAAATCAGTCTGGATGATGTTAAATGCAGATTTCAGAAGCTGGAAAGCCTTAGCAACTGTTTTAGCTCGACAATAAACAACTGTGTCATCAGCATAGAAGTGTATGGATGCATTAGGGATGTTTTTACCTACATTATGTATGTAGATTGTAAAGAGGGTGGGTCCTAAGACTGAGCCTTGTGGTACACCATTGTTGACTGTTAAATAACTGGAGGAAGTACCATTATGTTGAACACATTGCCTCCGGTCTGAAAGATAGTTAGAGAACCAACCAATGGTGTGATCTGAGAAACCGATTTCTGAGAGTTTATGACACAAGATGTTATGATCCACAGTGTCAAAAGCTTTAGACAGGTCTAAGAAAAGTGCAGCACAATAATCCTTAGCATCCAGTGCTTCAACAACGTCATTAAGAACCTTCAGTGAAGCAGTGGTTGTGCTGTGTTGTTTCCTGAAACCAGATTGATGTGGAGGTAAGATGTTAAATGAGTCCAGGTAATTTTTGATTTGAGAGTTTATCAGTTTTTCTAGAACCTTGGCTAAAATGCAGAGTTTAGAGATTGGTCGATAGTTGTTCAGTGAGGTGGGGTCACCTCCCTTCAGCAAAGGAAGAACAAAGGCTGTTTTCCAAGTGTCTGGGATGGAGTTTTGTCTTATGGAGAGATTGAAGATGTGGGTCACAGGGACTGTGATGATATGAGCAGCCAGCCTTAAGAAATAAGGTGGAAGTTCATCTGGACCTGCAGATTTTTTAGGATCAAGATCTTTTAACAGTTTATTGACCTCACTGACTGAGAATGGAGAAAAAGAGAAGCTGTGATTAACTGAGGATTGACTTGTAGGAGGGATTTGATTTGTAGAAGTTTGGTTATTAAGTGAAGTGGCTGATTTTCCATTAGTTACTGTGTCAAATAAAGAACCAGAAGCAACAAAATGTTTGTTGAAACAGTTCAGGATCTCGTGCTTATTTGACACAGGAGCAGAGTTAACGAGAAGTTGTGATGGGAGGTCAGATGATTGGGGGGTGCCTGAGAGAGATTTAATTGTTTTCCAGAATCTGTTAGGGTCATTTAGATTTTTGGAGGTCTGAGATAAGAAATAGTTTCGTTTTGCTGCTTTGACAGCAGTTGTACATTTATTCCTCATCTGTCGAAAACTCAACCAATCAGTGTCTGAGTCAGATTTTCTCGCTGCGGCCCAAAGATGATCTCTCCTGTGCAGGAGGTCAGCTAGCTCTGGAGTAAACCAGGGGCTGTCTCGTCCCTTTATTCTGAACTGACGAAAAGGAGCATGTAAGTTCAGGAAATAAATGAAATTATTATGGAAATAGTTCCAAGCAGAGTTCACGTCATCAGTTAACAGAATACGATGCCAGTCAAAGTGAGACAGATCCCAGAGGAATGACTGTTCACAGAAATGTTTCAGATCCCTTTTTTTAATTAATCTGGGCTTAGAAGGTGGAAGTTTACTATTTCTTAAAGCCGCTGTCACACAATGATCACTCAAAAGATCAGCGAATACACCTGTACCAGGGAATTTGTGAGGCATATTAGTTAGAAACAGGTCTAAGATGGAGGAATTGTCAGGATGGCTTTTATTTAATCTGGTGGGGGAGTCGATCAGTTGGGTTAAATTAAAAGACAAGCAACATTCCTTGAATTTGTCACAGAGGGGGGTCGACTTACACCAATCAATGTTGAGATCTCCAGCCAAAAAGATCTCTTTGAATTTTAAATTACCAAGGAATTCCTTAATGGCATTTAATGCTTCAGGTGAAGCTGTGGGGGGGCGGTAGCAGCAGACTACAGTTAAAACCTGGCCTCCATTCAAGGTGATGTTTACAGATAAGGCTTCAAACTGGTTTGGAATTGTTTTGAAAGTCACAAGACTTGAAACCAGAGTGTCTCTAATGTAAATAATGACTCCACCCCCCCTTTTTTGACGATCACAGCGGTAGATGTTAAACCCATTGATTGCCACGTCATTATTCATTACAGATTTGTTGAGCCAGGACTCAGAAATAAAGATAACATCAGCCCCAGAAGAACTGACCAGGATTTTCACAGCATCAAGTTTTTTCAGAAGGCTACGAGCGTTTACATGCAGAAAATGGAGCCCAGAGGCGTTTTTAAAGTCATTTGGTGTGCTGTAATTAGTGTGGGGTCCAGGATTAGGTTGAATTCCTGAGAGCAATAACAACATTATTATCAGACATTTTCTTGAGTTTTTTGTGACTGATGTGTAATTACAGGAGTTAACAGTGTGACAATTAGCCCCCATAATCGAACCATGAGAAACATTAATGAAGACGCGATCATTCAGAACCCAAAAACAGTGAAAGTTGCAGTGATGGACAGATTCAGGTGTATATATGGCCGTACGGGAAGGTACACGTGTACCTCCGCAGGGCATGTCCACGCAAAGCTCAATTTTTACGACCACGTACGTGGTGTCGCACAATAAACTGCCCGGCGACGGACTGTTTTGTATGCAACACCAATGTATTAAATTCCCCATCTTCATCCCTAATCTGGCCTTTTCTTTTGGGTTTTTTTTTTTGTCAAGAGGCAAGTGATCTCTTCTTCCTCCTTTGATGCCATGACTGAAATGGTGAGAAATGAAGGAATTTGTCACAGGCAAATTAAAATCAGTCCCAGCGTGGCTGCGGGAGGGTCTGGAGATTTCCTGTTGGGTTGATCTGGTGTGTGAGATGCAGGGCCAGCGCTCCCTGTTTTTTATTTTATTTTTTAGAACTTTTTATTAACAACATATAAACGCAGAACACCGCTGCGGCTGGGGCTGCCAGCTCTCGTTTTTTTTTCTGACCTGTCAATCAATCCAGTAGGCGTGTCAGCAAATGACCAATTGGCGACCTCAATTTGTCCCAAAGGTAAATGCCCCTTGTCTGCAGAGCTGCTCTGCAGCTGCTTAGGGTGGACACTCAAGCATGAAGTCTCAATCCACCGCGTATGTACGCGCATACCTCCGTGCAGACGAACGTATGCGGAAGTATATTGGGGGCTTTACAGTAATTTGGTCCATGTGCAGACCAGCAAAGCAAATAATTTTATTTGTAAAGAGACAACACATCTAGAATGTGCACCACAGTGTGTGATAACATCAAAAGGGGTGATGGTGTTATCAGGCAGTTGCATCCAACAGTCAGACAAAACAGCAAGTGCATGTCGCCCTACTCCTGTGACTTATTAGACAGCAGTCCCAGCACATGACAGAGTTTGACAGGGATTACATTGTGGTTTGCATGAGACTTGGAGACTGTGGATCTGCCTAACATGTGAACATACAGTGTTACAGTGCCACAATGTTGGAACCAATGACTATGTGATGACACCTGCACACTGTATGACATTTTTTGAAACCTAAGACAGACAAATGAGAATTACGTTGTGTGTCAACCTCTACAGAACACTGACAAGTTTAAGTCAGGTCCTCTGGACGGATTCTTCTTTGTTCAAACGTTTCGTCTTTTATCCAAAATACTTTTTCAGTCTGAGGAGGTGCAACAAACTCAGTCTTATAAACAGCACCTTCTCATAGTGGATCAAACAGTTTGCTGGTGACAGCCAAAACTAGTTGTTCACATGCAAAAGAAGAACCATCAGCCTGGGTGATGGCCCACCCTCGGTTCTTGGTAAACTCTAGATTTCAGGGAAATGATAGACAGGACAATACCCAGGCCTTGTTTAGTATATTAGCTAGGGTTTTGCATTGTCAATCCCAAATGGTATATTGCCCACACCTATATAGCGCCTACTAATCACTTAAGTTTTTCATTGACACATACACACATCCAATGTTTTCTGTTATATTTTTTACACTTCATGCACAGGTAAATGCATCACAAGCATAGAGGTTTAGTGTCTTGCCTAATCATACTTCTAAACATTAAAAGCACTTGGGGTAAGACTTCCAATCCTCTAAATTGGATGCAGCCACCTTTCTACAGTCACTAAATGTGTTCCTGCTTGAAGTAAAACAGTGCTTTTCAAATAAGTATGGTAATGGTGGAAATGCAACAACAAAGCTGAGGTCTTTACTTGTTAAATCTATGGACTATCAGGATTCCAAGCTATTCAGAGTGGTTCTTGGGTGTAGTGTGATGGCAACGTCAAGGTCAAGGTCAAGGTCACGGTCACGGTCAAGGTCAAGGTTTCTTTATTGTCATTCACATCATATGCGGTACATTTGGTGGAACAAAAATGTGTACACAGGGTCCCAGTTACATCCAACAAAAGTATAAATTGTAAAAACAAAAAAAAACCAGTAATAAGATCTAAGATATGAATTAAGAAATAAGCTAAAATATGCTAAGCACTAATAGTACAAATACAATATCAGCATGGGATCAACAGCACGGATAGTCAGCAGCACATATCAACACTCAAGTGGCATTACAGTGATTTTTTTTCCCCCCACAGTGATAATCCTGATTAGGGATTCATGAGTGTAACAGCTTTAGGGTAAAAATCAGTATGGCTTGGTCATCAAGAACAACAACAGAATTGTGCTAGCTTGGTGTGATCTACTAGAGCATTGTTGCATACTTAAAGTTGTTTGAAAAAGTTGTGCTATGATAGGCTCCTGGATATTGTGTGATCGTGGGTGCATATCTTACTGTACTGTCATATTTAAAACTTTGATGAAGCCACATGTATTGGAAGCACAGAAAATAGCAGGAAAAACTTATTTGGCAGGTACTTAGAGCATAGCGGGGCATGACTATCTTCATAGTGACGTAAGTTTTTCCAAACCTTACTGCAATCCAGCTAGGTTCTAATAGGTCATGGAGAATGACCTTGAGATGATCCTGTCTGTCATGTGTCTTTTTGCACCTCCCAGTGTTTCTCTATTCCTTGTGTTTCTGCTCCTATGCACACCTGATCTGATTTCCAATTATCACAGGTGTTTCCCACTCGTCTCATTAGTGTCTGTATTTAGTCTGTGTGTTTTCACTCTCCTGGTGTCAAGGTCAATGTTCTTTATGTCATTTGCATCACATGTGGTATATGAGATGGAAGGAAATTGTGTAGGGTCCCAGTTACATTCAACAAAAGAAAAAAATATAAAGTGTAAAAAGAAACAGTAAATAAGGTTCTAAGATATAAACTAAGATATATGCTAAACAAATGCCAAACGGTATGCTAAAAGATCTAAAATAAATGCTAGTCACTAATAGTGCAAAACAATACACCGAACAACAGCAGCACAAACATGAGTCTTTGTGGGTGGATGAGTACAAATGAATGAATACAGCAGTATGAAATAATAAGTAGCATGAGATCAGCAGCATGGATAATCAGCAGCGCATATCAACAATCAAAGTTGCATTACAGTGATTTTTTTTTCTCAATGATAATCCTTATTAGGAATGTATGAGTCTAACAGCTTCAGGGTATAAACTGTTCTGAGTTCAGCAATGGAGTTAAATTCAAAGCAGTCTGCTCCTCAGATAGTGTTAAATTATTATTTTTATATATGAATGTTTCAGTTAAATTATTATTTTATATATGAATGTTTCTGTTAAGTGCCATGAGATGATTTTTGTTGTGACTTGACGTTATATAAATAAACTGAATTGAATTGAGGGCAGCGAGGCAAAAAGTGCGTGTGCTGAGTGAGTGGGGTCCTTCATGATGCAGGTGGACCTTTTCCTGCGTCTGGAGGTGTAAATGTCTGTGATGGCGGAGGGGCTGACTCCAACGGTCTTCTGTGCAGTCTTCACCACTCTCTGCAAAGCTTTTCTTTCTGCAGCTGTGCAGCCTCCATGCCACACGTTGATGCTGGAGCACAGGATGGTATCTGGGCATTATCTAACCCTTCCACGGTGTCATTGTCTGGTCTTTCTATTTGTGTCATTCTCCCTCCTTGTTAAAGTAAGTTTATAATAATAATTCTATCTTACCTCAATACTTTGGCAACCCCCAATAATCCCTGGGATATGTTGGTTGTTACTTAAGTTGTCATTGGTGAGTTTATCTGGCTACCTGAACTAATAAATATACCGGGGATGTGGGACCTGTTCGACGGGCCAGTGAAGGAAAGGATCAGGCTGTGCTCCCTTCTCGTGTCATCTGCCACCCCAGTCTCCGACCAGCCTGTTTCTCCTCCTGACGCGTCAGTAGGAGAGGATCTCTCCACAAACCTCCTTTCTCGTCACTGGTGTGTAAGAGGCTAACGACAGAACCAGTCCAGGTCCACCAAACTCCAGCTACCCTCTCCCCCCAAGTCTCTTCAGACACTTCACGGAGAGAGGTTGAGAGTTTCATGGGGTGGGGTGGGGGGGCACCTGAGCTCTCACTTGTCAGGAGAGCGGTCGAGCTCTCACTCACCTGAGGAGACGAGCCCAGCCAAATCTCCTGTGGGTCCCGAGTCTCCAGAGGGCCCCAAGTTGCCAGAGGGTTCCACACTTTGTGAGGGTTCCAAACCTAGTCGAGGTTTCATCTTCATGAGGGTTCCACTCTTCTTGGGAGTTCCATGCCTCATGAGGGTTCTGCGTTTCCTGCAGTCACTGAAGCTGTGATGCCTCCTGAAGTCCCTGCCGCTGCAATGCCTCCTGCAGTAATAATAATAATAATAATAATTATTATTATTATAATAAACTTTATTTCTATAGCACCATCCAACAACACCTTGCATTGACCAAGTTGCTTTACAAGATAAAACAAATAAAAACAGGACACAATAAATCAGTGCAAATTAAAAACACAACCAGGATAAAAGACGGTAAAAGAGACTAAAAAAAAAAGCTAAGTACTAAAATACTAAAAGTTAAACATTAAAAGCCCTTTTACATAAGTATGTTTTCAGTTTGGCTTTGAACAGAACCATATCATGAATGGCACACAGCAGCTCATGGGGAAGAGTATTCAAGGCTGTTGGGCCTGCAACAGAAAAAGACCGGTCCCCCCATTGTTTGCACCTTGAGCAAGGCACCTCCAGCAGATATTGACCGGCAGACCATAAAGCTTTGCTGGACTGGTGGACTTTCAAAAGTTCTGAAATATAGAGTGGTGCAAGGCCATTCATAGCTTTAAAAACAAACAGCAGCAGCTTGAACTATAACCTAAATTGAACCGGGAGCCAGTGCAAAGAAGAAAGGACAGGAGTGATGTGTTCATATTTACGTGCAGTCCCTGAAGCAGCCACACCTCTTCAGCCAGTGAAGCAGCAGAACCCTCTTCAGCTATTGAAGCAGCAGAACCCTCTTCAGCTATTGAAGCAGCAGAGCCCGCCTCACCCGACAAAGCAGCCAAGCTAGCCTTAGCTGACAAAGCAAACAAACCCACCTCCCTATGCCTGCACAGGGTTCTGCCATGATGTTTCACATTCCACTGTGTCCATGGGCATCGGGGATGACAACCCACACTCCTGTGTCTCCATGGGCATCGGTAAGGATGACCTGTTCCCTCTGAGTCTCTCTGTGGGCATCAGAGATGATGACCGTTTCTTCTGAGCCTCTCAGTGGGCGTTGGAGACGATGACTTATCACCGAGCCTCTCTGTGGGTGTCTGTGTTGACGACCTCTCTGTTTTCCACGCCAGCTACAGACTCCCTGATTTTCATGCTAGCTACAGACTCCATGGTTTCTAGCCAGCTATAGGCTCACGGGTCTCATTGCCTGCTGCAGATCTAGTGACTTTTTCACCTGCAGCTGCAGCCTCTCCAGTGGTCTCTTTGCCAGCAGCTGTAGCCGGTCCGGTGGTCTCTTTGCCTGTAGCCACAACCTCTCTGTTGTTCTGTTGGACTGCAGCTGCAGCCTCTCCAGCAGCTTCCTCGACTGCAGCTGCAGCCTCTCCAGTGACCTATCTGCCTGCCACCATGGTCCCCCCAGTGGTCTCCTCACCTCTCCTCCACCAGAATCAAAGAGGGTCCAGGTGGACACCACCCCTGCCAAAAGATGGACAGTTTCTTGACCACCCACCAGAATGCCTGTCCCACTCTGAATGGTCTACTGGCCATCCACCTGAACTCTTGGGGATTGGTGATTCCTTTTTTGTTGTTCCCAGGTTCATACCTGCTGGTTTTTCTTTTTTTGTCCTTGGTGTTCTTTTTCTTGTGCCCTCCATCCTTCTTCCTCTCCCCTCCCACCCAAGTTATGTGGGGTCTTGTGAGGTCAGGTGCCATCCCTTGAGGGGACGGGGGGACAGGGGCTTATGTTGATTCTGTCTGTCATATTTCTCTCTGCATCTCCCAGTGTTTCTCTGTTCCTCGTGTTTCTGCTCCTACTGAATCTCAATCACCGCAGGTGTTTCCCACTCATCTCATTAGTGTCTGTATGTAGTCTATGTGTTTTCACTCTCCTGGTATCCAGGCATTATCTAACCTTTCCACTGTGTCATGGTCTGGTCTTTCTCTTCATGTCATTCTCCCTCCTTGTTAAAATAAGTTTTGCTGCCCCGTCAGCATTTTTGTTTTGTTTATCTGAAATAAACGTTAAATACTTATTTTACCTGTAGTCTCCTGCTCTCTGCCTGCACTTGGGTTTGACACCATAACAGCCAGATAATGTCAGGCCTTTTGTTATTTTTTCTTTTTTATATGAATGCTCTAGCAAAGCTTTTTAAAGGCATGACATTTTTAACTTGTTTTGTGTTGTATGTATGAGCCAGATATCAAAGACATCAAAGTATGTTATGGACAAAAAAGTTATATTGAATTGAACTGAATTGAATTGAATGTAGTGGGGGATTAGTAGCACTGTGAGGCCATGTGGCTGTGAGTTAGACATCAGTTTATCTTTAAATGCCATACTTAGCAAATAAAACTAAGTGTATCAAAGAGAAAATAAGTTGTAATTATTTTCAACTGTCAGTCCCAAACTGTTTAATATAATATTACCAACACAGTGTTATTTTAATGCAACAGTAATAAAGCAGAGAATGGTGTTTATTTAGGAATAAAATAGATCTATAATCATGATTATAGGCTTGACAGAACAGATGTGGTTTTGAAATTTGATTAGCTAGCACCAATTAAAGCTTATGCCAGGGCTGCAGATTGTTCTGTCTCATAATTAAAAGTTGTCTCATCATCAAACAGAATTGGCCAATTGTTTATGCAAAATCTCTTTCTTTGCAGTTTTCCCCAACCTCTACCAGCTGTACATTCCTGCAGATTTAGCAAAACTGTCTCCAGTGTACAGTCATCAAATCAATTATTTTACTTATTTCCATTGATTTATTAGGGTTGCTGCATGGCTAAATGTTTTATACATTTAGGAAGCAGTCAGCTAAATCTTTTGAGAACTAGATCACAGAGCAATGAATAGTGTTTTCTGAGTTATGCAGCCCATCAGACACAACAATTAACCAGAATAAGATGTTTGCGAAATATTTCTATAGCACTATGTGCACGATACCAGGGTGTTTCAAAATTAAGAGCAGAACACTGCTATAGAGTCAAGGTACTGAATAGGTAAATTAATTTTAAAAGATACCAGACTGACCAAAGTTCTGTGACACAAAATGTTAACACTTAACAGAAAAAAAGGAAAAAAAAACAATAAAACAGAGCCAGATGTATTAATGTTCAATAATAAAACAACAGACATTTTAAATAAATGCATGAGATTACATAGAATAAAAATAAAAGTAGTATATATTAAACACACAGTTACATAGATATATTGAATGAGCAAAGACCACTAAATGCAGTTAAAGCCAAGAACAAATGTATCCAATTGTGTTCAAATGTGTTAGTGGGAATACAAAAATGGGAATAGAAGGCTTGGTGGCACGGTGGAGCAGTTGGTAGAGCTGCTGCCTTTCAGTGAGAAGGTCGCTGGATCAAATCTCAGCTGGGGAGGCATTCTAGGTGGATCCAATAATGGTCAGTCAGGTCATCTGGACAGTCTAGTTTTGTGGAAAGACGTTTCACTCTATCCGGAGAACTTCATCAGTATGAGGAGTCCCAAGTAAACTGTTTTCTCCACTAAGCAGTACACTCCTTTAGTAGACCAACCAGCTTGTTGGTGATAAGACGGTTTCTGGGGGCTGTCCTGTCCCCTGTCGACTCCTCCCAGGCAAGCAGCTACAGCCAAAGTGGTTTAAGACATCAATTATTATTGGGTTTTTTACCTGGATAATTGAGCATGAACTTTGATGTCTTGAACCACTATAATCTATAATCCTGAGAGCTCAAATATTTTTCTAGAAGAAATCAAAGAATAATAGAATAACTGTGAATCTGATTTTAAACCAGGAGAATTCGACAGAGTGATGAAAAAACGAGCTACTGTAAGAGTACCACTGCCTGCAGCTCCTCCTCCAAGATGGCCGCTAATTGCCTACACCTGACGGCCATCAGACTGAGGAGGCGTCCCCAGCTACAAAAGGCTGCAGTCCAGTGCTACTCTTTGCTGGAGCATATCACCTTCCATGGTAGTTGTGCTTCAAGCCTTTTAGGCTATTACTCACAAGTACTAACCTTGCTCTCTTGTTCCCAGTGTTTCCTGGTTCCTCGGCTTGTTAAAAGGACCCCTCATGATCCTTTGGTTTCCTGACTTCCTCGTGTCCTGTTCCTGGTCCCTCGGACTCCCTCGTGGCCTGCTCTTGGTTTGTAGACCCCCTTGGGTCCCTCCTTGGCTCAACCTCCCTCGTGCCTGGATCTCCCTTGCCTTGTGCTTCTAATCCAGCCAGTGCCTGCCCTGCCAGCTACTGGACTCTCTCTGGACCCTCTGGAGCTCTCTTGGAGGATTGGAACCCACCTCTGGACCAAACTGTAAGAGATTCACAGAACACAAAATATCAGCTCCTAAGATCTCCACCTCCATTCTGACTGTCCTCGTCGACCTCCTCCAGGAGATGCAGAGAAGCTGCACCAGCATTGTACATTATTTCACCTGTAAATAAACACTGTTCTTTTGTATCCACCTGAGTCTGTCTCGTTCCGGGTCTCATACAAATCTGGGTCCCCCGCGGTTATGACAGAAATGCTCCAGCCAAAGCAGACCCAGAATGAGACCGGGAGCGAACAGACAACCGCCATCTCGCAGGTGGAACGGATCTCCAGACTGGAGACAATGTTGCAACAGGTTCTGACCCAGCAACGTGCGGCCCAGTCCAACATGCAGGAACTCGGAGGTATGGTTTATTCCCTCAAACAACAACTTCTACCTCCTCTTCCTCCAGATCCGACCGACTCACCTGTCCCCAGCGTCCCTCGTGAGGCACCTGTCGCAACCTCCCATGGTCAGCAGCTGCTCGTCAAACCATCTGAACTGTTCGCCGGAGATCCCGACCAATGTGGGGGTTTTCTGCTGCAGTGCAGACTCGCGTTCGAGGGAGCCCCGTCTCTCTACCACACAGACTCTGCAAAGATTATTTACTTTATTAACCTTCTCAAAGGTAACGCCCTTCGCTGGGCTAATTCTTTTATGCAGTCCCACGTGAATCCCCCGGCTACTTACCCCCAACTCCTGAAGGAGTTTCGACGGATCTTCGATCGCCCCCTGCAGGCTTCTAACGCAGTAAAATGTCTCCTGGGGTTACGTCAAGGCCGCCGTCCTGTTTCTGAGTACGCCCTGGAGTTCCGGATCCTGGCGACTCAAACGAGGTGGGACGAACTTGCTCTCCAAGGTGCGTTTCTGAACTCTCTCTCCGACCAGAAAGGACCAAATCGCTGCACGAGACGAACCGGAAGGGTTCGACCAACTAATCGAAATGGCCATTTCCATTGATGACCGCTTCCGGGAACGGAGGCGAGAACGGGACTACAACTCCCAGAAACCTTCCACTTCCGGGTTCGCGGCCCCTTCAGGTGAACCTCGTTATTTTAAGACAGCAAAAGAAAGTTATCAAATGCAAACGTCCCCGGTTATTAATCCTCCTTGTTTGTCTCCTCAGACCAAATTTCCCGTGCCCCCCGAGCCAGAACCCATGCAGATTGGGCGAACACGGTTGACTTTTGAAGAGCGAGAGCGCCGTAGAAATGCTAACCTCTGCATTTACTGTGGCAACCCCGGTCATTATTTACCTCTCTGCCCGTTTTCGTGGAAACGAGCAAGCCCACCAGTAAAGCGGGAGATACTGGTGGGTAACTCAGCTCTTACCTCCCCATTTAAACTCCTCTTGCCCACAGTTATTCAAATAAACAGTTCTCGTGTCCCCTTATTGGCTCTGGTTGATTCAGGCGCCGAACAGAACTTCATCAGTTCGGACCTGGTCAACAAATATTCTCTACCCACTCGCGAAATCACTCCTATTTTTGTTTCCGGTGTTACTGGTAAAACGTTGGCGCTCATCCAACGAAAAACCATAGAGCTTCACTTAATCATCTCAGGCAACCACCATGAGATGACCGATTTCTTTGTATTCGACTCCTTCGTTTCTCAGATTATTTTAGGTTTTCCCTGGCTTAAGACGCACAACCCAGACATTAATTGGGAGCTAGGGCGAGTAGAGAAGTGGAGCAATAAGTGCCTTAAAGACTGTCTACGCTCCGCGATCGCCAGGCAGCCAGTGGTCACTCCTCCTAGTGAGGAGGTAGATCTCTCCGCTGTTCCCACTGCCTACCACGACCTCGCGTTGGCGTTAAGTAAACAAAGAGCCTTATCACTCCCTCCTCACCGTCCCTATGACTGCGCCATTGACTTACTCCCTGGCGCCCCCATACCGTCTAGTCGACTTTATAATCTCTCGGGCCCCGAGAGGGCTTCCATGAGGGAATATATCAACGAGTCCCTCGACTCTGGTATTATTCGCCCCTCCACGTCTCCCGTCGGTGCAGGTTTCTTCTTTGTTTCTAAGAAAGATAAAACCTTACGTCCCTGCATTGACTATTGCGGCCTGAACAGTATCACTGTTAAAAATAAATATCCACTCCCTTTAATCAACTCTCTCCATGAGCAGTTACAATCTGCCACCATTTTCACTAAGTTGGATTTGAGAAATGCTTACCACCTCGTTCGCATAAGAGAAGGCGACGAGTGGAAAACAGCATTTAAAACACCCCTCGGCCATTTTGAATATTTAGTGATGCCTTTTGGTTTAATTAATACCCCCGCGGTTTTTCAGGCCCTCGTGAACGACGTATTGCGCGACTTCATCGGCGATTTTGTGTTTGTTTACCTCGACAATATCCTCATTTTTTCCTGTGACCCCTCTCTGCATGCGGGACAGGTAAGGAGGGTCCTCCAGAGGTTACTGGAGAACCAGTTATTTGTGAAAGCTGAGAAGTGCCAATTCAATGTCCCCTCGGTTCCCTTCCTTAGTTTCATTTTTGGGGAGGGCCACTGCAAGACCGACCCAGAAAAAACAAGAGCTGTGGTCGAGTGGCCTACTCCCGAGTCCAGGAAACAATTGCAACGCTTCCTGGGCTTCGCAAATTTTTATAAACGCTTTATCAAAGATTACAGTCAAGTGGCCGCCCCACTTTCTCAGCTCACCTCTACCTCCAGACCATTTGTCTGGTCACCTGAGGCTGAGACTGCTTTTCTTAAGTTAAAAACATTATTTTCTTCTGCGCCCATCCTCTCCCACCCTGATCCACATCGACAGTTTATCCTCGAGGTTGACGCTTCAGATACAGGGGTAGGGGCGGTGCTGTCCCAACGATCCTCGGAGGACAACGAGGTCCATCCCTGCGCTTTTTTTTCTAAATGCTTGTCCCAAGCAGAGCGAAACTATGACGTGGGAAACCGTGAACTCTTGGCAGTAAAGCTGGCCCTGGAGGAATGGCGGCACTGGCTGGAGGGCACGGAGACCCCATTCTTGATTTGGACCGATCATAAAAACCTGACTTACCTGCGGGACGCTAAACGCCTGAACCCCCGCCAGGCACGATGGTCATTGTTTTTTACTAGGTTCAACTACGTCCTCACTTTCAGGCCAGGCTCCAAAAATGTCAAGCCGGATGCGCTGTCCCGCCAGTTCGCCCCCCCTGACAACACGGAGACCGAGGAGACCATCCTTCCCACCACCTGCATCGTTGGAGCCCTCACGTGGCCCATCGAAGAGGAAATCAGGGAGGCCTGGAAGGCGGAACCGGACCCGGGTGGCGGCCCCCCTGGAACCTTGTTCGTGCCTACCGCTCTACGCCCAAAGGTACTACACTGGATTCATAATAACAAACTCTCGTGTCATCCAGGTTCCACCCGCATGATCTCCCTGGCCAGGACTCACTTCTGGTGGCCAGCCATGTCTGCGGACGTACGGGAGTTTGTTGCCGCTTGCCCCACGTGCGCCCGCAATAAGATGGGTACCCAACCCCCCTCCGGCCTCCTGCAACCCCTGCCCACCCCGAGTCGTCCATGGTCCCACATCTCGTTGGACTTTGTTACCGGACTTCCACCCTCTGAAGGTAACACAGTCATTCTAACTATAATCGATCGCTTTTCCAAAGCGGTCCACTTCGTCCCTCTGATTAAGCTCCCCTCTGCGATGGAGACGGCGCACCTGTTGAAGCAGCACGTGGTCCGTCTGCACGGTATCCCCTCGGACGTCGTATCGGACCGCGGACCACAGTTCGTGTCCCAGGTTTGGCGCTCTTTCTGCAGGACGCTGGGAGCCACCACCAGTCTCACCTCAGGCTACCATCCCCAGTCGAATGGCCAGGCTGAATGGGCCAACCAAGAACTGGAGTCCATCCTGCGCTGCATGGCAGAGAAGGACCCGTCAGCCTGGAGTCACCATTTGGCTTGGGTTGAGTATGCCCACAACACCCATTGCTCCACCTCCACCGGCCTGTCTCCTTTCGAAGCCTCCCTAGGCTACCTACCTCCCCTGTTCCCCGGCCAAGAGGTAGACTGCGCGGTACCCTCCGTGCAGCATCATTTCAGACGGTGCCGCAGGGTCTGGCACCAGGTGCGGTCCGCACTCCTCCGCACGGCCACCCAGACAAAGAAAGCTGCCGACCGTCACCGTTCCTTGGCCCCTCGCTACCAGGTGGGCCAAGAAGTGTGGCTGTCCACCCGGGCCATTCCCCTCAAGGACACCCCCCAGAAGATGGCACCACACTTCATCGGCCCATTCCCCATCATCCAGCTCATCGGTCCCTCTGCAGTGAGGCTGCAGCTCCCCAGGACCATGAGGATCCATTCGACCTTTCATGTGTCCCAGGTCAAGCCAGTCCTCACCAGTCCTCTGTGTCCTCCCTCTGACCTCCCTCCTCCACCCCGCCTGATCGACAACCACCCCGCGTTCACTGTCCGATCCATCCATGACGTGCAACGCAGGGGCCGAGGATTCCAGTACCTCGTCGATTGGGAGGGGTACGGTCCTGAGGAGAGGTCATAGATTCCCCGGTCTTTCATCCTCGACCCCAGCCTCATCACCTCCTTCTTTAAGAATCACCCCGAGAAGCGCTTCAGGTCACCTGGAGGCGATTCTTGAGGGGGGGGGGTACTGTAAGAGTACCACTGCCTGCAGCTCCTCCTCCAAGATGGCCGCTAATTGCCTACACCTGACGGCCATCAGACTGAGGAGGCGTCCCCGGCTACAAAAGGCTGCAGTCCAGTGCTACTCTTCGCTGGAGCATATCACCTTCCATGGTAGTTGTGCTTCAAGCCTTTTAGGCTATTACTCACAAGTACTAACCTTGCTCTCTTGTTCCCAGTGTTTCCTGGTTCCTCAGCTTGTTAAAAGGACCCCTCGTGATCCTTTGGTTTCCTGACTTCCTCGTGTCCTGTTCCTGGTCCCTCGGACTCCCTCGTGGCCTGTTCTTGGTTTGTAGACCCCCTTGGGTCCCTCCTTGGCTCAACCTCCCTCGTGCCTGGATCTCCCTTGCCTGGTGCTTCTAATCCAGCCAGTGCCTGCCCTGCCAGCTACTAGACTCTCTCTGGACCCTCTGGAGCTCTCTTGGAGGATTGGAACCCACCTCTGGACCAAACTGTAAGAGATTCACAGAACACAAAATATCAGCTCCTAAGATCTCCACCTCCATTCTGACTGTCCTCCTCTACCTCCTCCAGGAGCTGCAGAGAAGCTGCACCAGCATTGTACATTATTTCACCTGTAAATAAACACTGTTCTTTTGTATCCACCTGAGTCTGTCTCGTTTCGGGTCTCATACAAATCTGGGTTCCCCGCGGTTATGACAGCTACTGGAAAAGCACCAGGCCAAGATGGTCTAACTTCAGGATTTTACAAATTCTTCTGGGAAGATCTAAAGCAATTTTTTCTGGAAACAATAAATTATATATTATTAATCAACTCACTAACACCTATGATGAAACAGAGGCTCATCACTCTGATCCCCAAACCAGCAAAAGATAAACAATACATTGAAAATCTTCGTCCAATTACATTGTTAAATACAGATTATAAAATATTCACACATGTGATTGCAGACAGACTAAAAGATGATTTATCTCAGATTATAAGTGACACGCAGTCTGGCTTTCTTAAGGAGAGATCTATTCACAATAATCTGAGACTGGTTCTAGATTTGCTGGACTATGAACATCTAGTGGAGGATGATGGAGTCATTTTCTTTTTGGATTTTTACAAAGCCTTTGATATGGTGGAGCACACCGTTATCTTAAAAGCTTTGGAGTCTTTTGGTTTAGGATAAAAGTGTAACAGAATGATTCAGTTGCTCTACACAGACATCAGTAGTTCAGTATCTTTACCATCTGGAGCCTCTAAACGTTTTGATATCCAAAAAGGAATCCATCAAGGTTGTCCTGCTTCACCTCTTTTGTTTATTATTGTGGCAGAACTGTTGGCAATTTTGTTAAAAATAATTCAAATATTGAACCGTTAAATGTGATGGGAAACTCTCTGATGTGAAATAATGACTATTCATGATCATCTGGATGCTGTCTGTAATATCCCAGTTAAAAAAGAAGTGAAGTATTTAGGAATTAATATTTCAAAAGATAAAAAATTAATTGAAACCTCCAAATTGAAAAGCGGTGGAAGTGGTCTCCAGCTACAAGTACTTGGGTCTACACATGAATGACAACCTCAGCTGGAGCAACAACACCACCAGCCTGATCAAGAAAGCTCATCAGAGACTCTACTTCCTCAGGCGACTGAGACGAGCTGGTCTGGGAAGCTCAGTCCTCACCTCCTTCTACAGGTGTGCAGTGGAGAGCATCCTGTGCTCCAGCATCAACCTGTGGCATGGAGGCTGCACAGCTGCAGAAAGAAAAACTTTGCAGAGAGTGGTGAAGGCTGCACAGAAGTCTGTTGGAGTCAGCCTCCCCACCATCACAGACATCTACACCTCCAGATGCAGGAAGAGGGCCACATGCATCATGAAGGACCCCACTCACCCAGCACACACACTTTTTGCCCCACTCCCCTCAGGAAGGAGATTAAGGAGCATTAAGTGTAGAACTACTAGACTGAGGAACAGCTTCTACCCTGAGACTGTTAGACTCATGAATCTCTAACCAGAATAATCACTGTGAAAAATCACATCATGTTGCTGCTGATCTGTTTCAATGTTGCTGCTGATCTATTTCAATGTTCATGTGTTCATGCATGCTCATCTGCTCACAACAGACTCATGTTCATGTTTGTGCTGATGTTCGACGTAATGTTTTTATGCAACTAGTGCTTAGTGTATTTTTAGTTGATGTTTTTCTTAGTTCACATCTCAGATGTCATCATTGTTTTTCTTTTATATTTTATTGTTGGATGTAACTGGGACCCTGTGTACATAATTTCACTCCATCACATGTACCACATGAGGTGCGAATGACAATAAAGAATCTCTGACTCTGACTCAACATAGAAACTAAATCCAGAGTAGTAAAGTTATTCTCAACAGCTGGCTTCAAAGAGATTTATCTATTTTTGGACGTGTTCTACTCACTAAAATGGAAAATTTATCTCGACTTATTTACCCTGCCCATTCATTGCCCATATCTGATAAAATGATAAAGAAGATAAATCAGGACAATTTGAATTTTGTTTGGAGAAACAGATGCCATTATATTAGAAGAGCTGATGTAGTTAAGTCTTCAGAGGAAGGGGGTTAAATATGATTGATTTTGATCCAATGGATGGTACCATCAAACTCAAATGGTTGCAAAATTTCATTAAAAACTATGAAAGCTTCTGGTATATTTTTCCTCCTAAGATTTTTGAAGAGTTTGATAGGATTAGTTTTCTGTTAAGCTGCGACTTTGAAATTTCTAAATTACTGATAAAATTATCAGACTTTCATAAACAGGTTCTGCAAAATTGGAAACTTCTCTTCAAACACAATTTCTCACCACATTCAGTCCCAATTTAGAACAACAGATGCATCCTGATAAAACAAAAATCATTCTTCTACAAAGATTGGTTGGAGAAAGGTATTTGGTCTGTTCTACACTTTATGAAAGAAAATGACAACCTTTTATCATATGATGATTTTATCAAAAAATACACATGAAACTGTTCTAAAATTAAATTTGAGAGACTGTTAAAGTCCATTCCTCCTGCTATAAGTCAGATGATTAATGGTATGATTACATATTTGAATGTTAATGACAGGCTCTGTCCCTGTCTGTTTTCTTTGTATTTGTTTGTGTTTTCCACTTGCTCCTCAGTCTGCCTCTCCACTCCTCAGTCTTTATCATTCACACCTGTCCCTCATCAGCCACCTGCCCAGGTGCTCTCATTACTCACTCTCCCTCTGTCTTATAAAAAGCCTTTTCTCTCCTCCACTCCTCGTCCGGTCATTGTTCTGTTTTCACAGACAACATGGTCCTTCTCTATTCCTTGTGCCAGGTATCAGTCTGATTTTTGAATCTGTCCTGTTCTTGTCTGCCTGGATCCTGCCTGTAGTTTTGCTGCCCTGTCAGCCGTTTTGTTTTTGTGGTTTAAAATAAATTATTTTTATTATAAACTCCTGCCTCGCTCGCCTGCCTGCAAATGGGTCTAAACAACACTGAGGATTGTGACAGTTAATCCAACAAAACCATCTTTGATTATACTTTGTAAATGGTTGTGACTTTATAGACAAAAAAATGTAGTAATAAATTTATAAGGAATACTCTGACCTCAATTATCTTCCCCCTGTACATTGAGAAGAAAACATTTGTTTAAAGAGTATGATCATTCCTCTCAAAAAAAAAAAAAAAAAAAAAAAAAAAAAAAAAAAAAAAAAAAAAAA
>NC_056500.1:40721375-40728402 GCF_014905685.2 Nematolebias whitei
AAAAAAAAAAAAAAAAAAAAAAAAAAAAAAAAAAAAAAAAAAAAAAATCAAACCCAAATACCTTTCCTAATCATTCCCACAAAAAACTAAAGAAATTTATTTCAAAATTATGTATGAAATTTATCCTTGCAATGACTTTCTGCAAAAGAAATTGAATATAGATACCAACTCATGTGCATTCTGTAATTCAGATATTGAGACAGCAAAACACTTTTTTTTAATTGCAATTTCATTAACGCTTTTTGGAAAGATTTTCAGAACTGGATTATATCTAAGAGTTCTATCCCACCTTTAAATTTTACTGTAATAAAATGTGTCCCTGTGATGGACTTGCAACCCGTCCAGGGTGTACCCCGCCCCTCGCACAGTGATTCCTGGACATGGGCACCGGCGACCCCCGTGACCCAAAATGGAAGAATCGGGTAAAAGATAATGGATGGATAAAATTTGGTCTGCTAAAAGGGAATGAAGTTTAAAATTATGATGACAACAACTTAATCCTCATGGCTAAATTGTTTTATCCACAAATGCCATTTCCTGAAAATTACCCCCATGTTCAACATATTTTTTAAATGAAATAATTTTATTTAAGGAAGTGCTTAAACTCTGCAACGTTCCAAAAGCCCAATCCTTATACCAGTATATTAATAACTTATTTTAAGACTTGAAACTCCTCTTGGATTTGTAAAATTTTTGATTTTGCTGTTTCCTCAAATTGTTAATTTTCTTTGTTAATTATATTTCTATTCATAATTTCTGCTTAGCTTTTTTTTTAATCATATCAACCGTGAACATATTTTTCTTGTTGTATGCCTTGTTATATTATGTTTTGTTTTTGTTTTTTCAATAAAGACAACATCAACAAAAAAAAAAAAAAAAAAAACGTATTACCAGCAAACTGGTTGGTCCACTAAAGGAGTGTACTGCTTAGTGGAGAAAACAGTTTACTTGGGACTCCTCATACTGATGAAGCCCTCAGGATAGTGGGCGAAACGTCTTTCCACAAAAAATAAACTGTCCAGATGACCTAATTGACCATTATTGGATTTTGTACCTGGATGATTGAGCATGAACTTTGACATTCTATGTGGAGTTTGTATGTTCTCTCCATGCTGTGTGGGTTTTCTCCAGGTACTCCAGTTTCCTCCCACAGACCAAAAACATGCATGTTAGGCTGATTGGTAACTCTAAATTGTTCCTAGGTGTGAGTGAGAGAGTGAATGTTTGTTTGTCTATGTGTCCCTGTGATGGACTGGAGACCTGTCCAGGGTGTCCCCCATCAAGTAGAACCACTTCAGATGTGTATTTTACAGTCTTAAAAGATCTCCAATCTTCAAAATCAGGGGTCTGTGCAATTGCTATTATTTAGCCTACATCATAAACAACTTTGCATTTAACAGTTGGAACATAAACATCTTGATACACTTTTAAACAGATTAAAACCTATCATCACAGGAAGCCTGCACTCCTGTGCAGAGCTGTAAACAGTAGACGCTCGTTTGGAAATGTGCCCTAAAATAGTTCAACTTGAGGCTTCCAGAGTGCGTTACAAGCACACCCTCAGGCACTGTCGAGAAAGCATGACGAACACCCTGACAGGAACTTTAATAAAGCCAGAGACATCTTTCAGGTTCTTCTGGGTGTCACAACTGCTTTTATAAGCAAAGATGAAGCACAACAGCACTAAGTGAAATCTTGTACACCAACCATGTGAAACACGACGGGTGTTTGATGAGAAAAATAATTGAATGGGCACTTCTCCCCAGAGTTCATGAAGTGGATACTGGTCTGGTTAATTAAAAAAACATGTTGCCATTTTGATGAAGATGATATTAAAATTAGTATCTCCCTTAGCTGTGCCTGAGCATCCTAATTATGAACTGTGCACCTTGGAGAATGAGGGCCGATGTGATGGAAACAGCAGAGTTAAGGAGAGAAGGCAAGCAAATGCTAAAAATGAAGCACAATCTGACTTTGATAGAGAGACACAGTAAAAAAAAAAAAAAAAAAGTTTATGATTAACAGTGACAAATTACCAGCACAAATGTTTGATCAGTTTACTTTTAGCCATACTAACATCCTTTAATAGTAGAAAAGTAATCTGCATTCATTTGTTTATTTTTCTTTCATATCTCAAAAACAATTTAGGAAATTTTCATGAATTTGGTTCAGATATTCTCATGCTCTCAGATGATTGAAAATTAGTGCATCATTGTTAAATAGTAAATGGACTGTACTTACAGTATATAGCTCCTTTCTATCTTATCAAGATACTCAAAGCTCTTTACAACACAATCTGTGCCTCATTTACCCATTCATACAGCACTCTACTAGATCTCTAAAAAGAATAATCAGTGCTTTATCACATTCATACACCGATGGGACACACATCAGAGGCAATGAGATCAGTGTCTTGCCCAGGGACACTTCAGCATGTGACTGCTGGTGGAATTGAACCCCCAACTCTTGCATTGGAGGACAACTGCTCTAACCACTCAGCCACAGCCGCCCCTGGTAAATTGTAGTAGCTGAGAATAATTCCCCACACATTCTTTAGGGAATGGCAGGTCACCACGAGAGATGGCTATAACGCTGTTATTTCTAATTATAAGATGATCTTAGTCTAAAACTTTGGCTTCAAATGTAGTTGGTGATATCCATTCCTTCATGGAAAGTTAGGCCTTTAATAAATAAAAGAAAACATTTGACACACTGGCTTACTGGTGAAGTTGTTTTGCCTCTTACACAGTAACAGGACTCAATTGTACAAAACAATCACACAGATTCATTCAACCTTTATTTATACAGGTTGATCCCACTGAGCCTCGGGGACTCATTTACAACAGAGATCTGATTTTAACAAAGAGTGATGACAACAGCGGACAACAAAGACAAGAATAGACAATCATAAAGGATGCATACAAATTGAGAATAACAAGTGAAAATAAAATGGTATTTAAAAAATGTTTAAAAAAAACAGCTGGTCGTAAGGCGATGTACAAAACCAAAAACAGGAACATGTCTGCGTTGGTTTTTCCCATGAACATAGCAGATGTTTGAAGACACTCAGTGAGGTCAAGGTCTTCATTTTTTTTTTCGAGATATTCCAGGAAACAGTAGCGGAGTAGGAGAAGGCCCTTTTGCCTAGTTCAGTCCTCACTGAGGGGACAATTCAATTCAATTCAAAAATACTTTATTAAACCCAAAGGGAAATTATTTGTAGTTGTAACTCATTATCCTCATTCCATTAAGAGATGTTATAAATACTGATGACTGTAGACAGGAAGGATCTCTTGTAAAAGGTCCATCCCTAAGAAACTGGCTGCAGATACCATATGATCCGTCCACCCAGACTCGGCTGGCATCTCAGTTCCCTCGGGCTGTAGGACCACCCGAATGCCGGGCAGAACTCCTCCCAGCAGTCTGCCAAGCTCCTCATCACCGCGGACAGCCAACTGCAGGTGCCGAGGGACAAGCCCGTCCCTCTGCTGCCACGAGCCGTACCTCCTGCTAGCTCCAGGATCTCAGTGGTCAGGCACTCGAGCACAGCTGGCAGGTAGATGAGAATGCATCCACTGAACATCTTTTCAACTCATTTGAGATTTGGGGCTGTAGCTGAGATATTATTTGAGCTTTTGAGATGTTAATCAGCTGCAGCTGCACAACATCCGATACCAGAAGAAAGAAACAATCATCCAAAAAATATGATTTACATCCAGAAAAACATGAATTAAAGTTTCCAAAAGCAAAATCTCAGAATGAAAGTAACAGAGCCGCTCCAACATGCAGCCACCTTGAGCAGAGCAATTCTAGAACAATTCTAGACACTGCATGTAATAAAGTCCTGAGAGTGCACGCTGTAGCTACACTCACACAGAGACATGTAGGAGGAGATGTATAAATCACTTATTGGTCTGCTGCCTTCAAAGATGAAAATGTACCAGTGAGAGAATCTGCATGAAGTTAATGATGTCCAGTTAACCAGTGAATACAGGGTGCAGTGGTGGGTACGATAATCACAGCCAGTTATGAATCTTAGTGCACCATGATAGACAGCATCCAACATCTGCAGGGTGCTTGTAGGAGCGTTCATGTTTGTAAATAATGTCACTGAAATCAGTGGAGGGAAGGAAAGTCACAGATACAAGGTGTTTCCTAGCATTCAGAGTTAGACCGGATCTGTTTCTGAAAAAGAAACCCAGTTTAACTTTCAGTTTCTTTACCAAGTTTTCCACATGGATCTTGAAAAAAGAGATGTGAATCAACCAAAATACCCAAGTATTTGTAGGAATTGACAAACTCAATAGAGGCATCATTCGAGGATAAAATCAGAGGAAGAACTGCTGGGACCGACTTCCTGTTTGAAAACAGCATTCCTTTGGTTTTGTCGGCGTTTGACAAGTTTGAGACAGAACAAATCTGACTGGATGATGTCAAGAGCAGATTATCAATGCATTGCAAATGTAATTACCCTCTTTATTATACTGACAGGTAATTTAAAAGTATCTGTGGGGTATTTCACTGGGCTTTGTTCTTGTTGCTTTCAAACTCAGCTGTCAGATGAAATCATTCAAAGGGTAAAAGGCATCCTTTGAAGGAATACATATTATCCAAATTTGTTCATGTCAGAGTTTAAACTTAGATCATCTTGTGTTAAGAAATGACAAACGCCTATCTGTTTTGGTCAAACCTTGGAAATAATTTGTTGCTCTGTGCAAGCATAATTTGTTAGTGCTCAAAGTACAAGTTGTGAAATACACTCAGCTACTACCACAACACATTTTAACTCAGTATATCCAACACTTACTTTCTAAAAGGTTAAATCAAATCTGTCAAGTGGTCCATTAGATTTTTTGGTAACAAACCGGGTTGATGCCAATAGTTAAGGCCAAACTTTTAAACAAAGCTATTGCACAATGTGCATTGCTCTGGGTATATGTTGTGGATCATGCTCAGCTACTACCACACCAAATTCTATCTTAATATCTGAACAATTGGCTAAGATATAGACATTTTTGAGTTGGCTATTGTTGTTTAGCTGTTGTGGACATCTTGATCTGGATTCACCCATTCACAAGATAATTTTGCTAACAGATAGGCACAGTTGACTCCAATAACTAATGGCAATGTTGTACAAAAAATCTTATCTTAAGTTAGTGCTCACAGTATGTGTTGGGAATGACTCTCAGCTACTACCACACAGAAACTCAGTACAGTAACTGTAAAGTTGGCTGGTGTCGGAGTTCTACGTTTGGCAACCACACCTTCACTTGATTTGCAGGACTACCCTACTGGGCATAAAAGCTTTTGCCAGACATTCCTCCAGGGCTGGGACATTATCATTATCATCATCATCAGGGGAGTGGTAGCGCAGAGGTTAGAGAAGATGGGCCTGTGATCAGAAAGTTGCAGGTTCAACTCCCCGGACTGACAACTTGAAAAAAGTGGGTGGAAAAGGTGAAACACTCACACCTGCCTCCACCCTCATTTGCCCCACTCTGGGCCCTTGAGCAAGGCCCTTAACCCCAACCATCTGCTCCCAAAACAGGTCTCTCTTGAAAATGAGTTATCGTAGCTCGATGAGACTACCTGTATAAATAAAAGGTAAATAAAAATCATACCTTATGGTAAAGGTAATGGACAGCCACTAAGCCTGTCTCTAGAAACTTTTTGTCTAAATCTTGTTTGAACTCCTGCAATGACTCCCATGTCCTGTAGCCTGCAAGTCTTCCAAGACCTCCTCATTCCTTGTGACTATGCCTCATTCTGATCATGTCCCATGAACATTCAAAGTCTACATTTTGGATTTACAACCTTCAACCAATGACAACCTGATCCTCTCTCCACTGATACTCACCTCCTCTGTATGAAGGACTGTCTGTGGCACCTCACCTCTTGCCCCTCTCTGGTTCCTTCTGTAAAAGAACATCTCAGAAAGAACAGACTCTCTTTGCACACTAATTAACATTATACAGTCAAAGCCTGAAGACATTCAAGATATGTACCTTGTCCTTTTTCCATTACAGCCCTGAGATCCTCACCTGTAAATAAAGACACTTTATTTTTGTTCTTCTGACTCTATTTCTCAGTCTGCCACTTGGGGTCAAACCTTGTTTAAAATCATATTACCTTGTTATAGTGTTTCTCAAGATTCAAGGATTTTTATTGTCATTCACATCACATGTGGTACATGAGGTGGAACGAAACTAAGGGTCCCAATTACATCCAACAAAAATACAAATTGTTAAGAAAAACAGTAGAAAGATCCAAGACAAGAACTAAGAATATACTACATTCACAAAACTAAGAATACACAAAACTAAGAATACAATAAGCACTAATAGTACAAAATAATGCGCTAAAACAACAGCAGCACAAACATGAGTCTGTGTGAGCAGATGAGGATGAATGAACACAGCAACATGAAATAAATCAGCAGCATGAGATCAGCATCATGGATAGTCAGCAGCATCCAAGTGGCATTACAGTGATTTTTTTTTCTCACAGTGATTATTCTGGTTGGAGATTCATGAGTCTAACAGCCTCAAGGTAGAAGCTGTTCCTCAGCCTGGTGGTTCTGCACTTAATGCTCCTCAGCCTTCTACCTGAGGGGCGCGGGGCAAAAAGTGTGTGTGCTGAGTGTGTGGGGTCCTTCATGATGCAGGTGGTCCTCTTTGTGCAACTGGAGGTGTAGATGTCTGTGATGGTGGGGAGGCTGACTCCAACAGTCTTCTGTGCAGCCTTCACCACTCTCTGCAAAGCTTTTCTTTCTGCAGCTGTGCAGCCTCCATGCCACACGTTGATGTTGGAGCACAGGATGCTCTCCACTGCACACCTGTAGAAGGAGGTGAGGACTGAGCTTCCCAGACCAGCTCGTCTCAGCTGCCTGAGGAAGTAGAGTCTCTGATGAGCTTTCTTGATCAGGCTGGTGGTGTTGTTGCTCCAGCTGAGGTTGTCATTCAGGATTCAGGTGCACACCCAAGTACTTGTAGCTGGAGACCACTTCCACTGTAGATCCTCTTATGTT
>NC_056500.1:40728502-40737979 GCF_014905685.2 Nematolebias whitei
GGAGTGTTAGGTGTATTTATTCCTTCTGAAGTCCACAACCATCTGTGTCCATCAGTGTTCAAAAGTTAATCAATTTTAGATGTATATCTAATGAAGATGTATACCCAGTGATTATTTTCTGAGAATTCCATTAAGTTCATGAGAAATTTTGCCAGCTGGACAGACAAATTCATTCAACCTTTATTTAAACAGGTTAATCCCATTGAGCCTCGGGGACTCATTTACAAGAGACCTGATTTCAACAAATAATGATGACAACAATGGACAACAGTGACAATAGACAGTTATAAAAAGGCATACAGATTTTTTTTTTTTTTTTACAAATAAGATGGCTAAAAAATTAACAAAAAACAGCTAGATTCTAAGGCGAATGTAGAAAACTAAAAACAGGAATATGTCTGCATTGGTTTTTGCCAGGAGTCCAGCAGTTTCTTAAAGCCACTTAGAGAGGTCAAGGTCGAGAGCTTCAAATCTTTTTGTAAGATGTTCCAGGAAACAGGAGCAGAGTAGGAGAAGGCCCTTTTGCCTAGTTCAGTCCTCACTGAGGGAACACTGCAGGTAATAATGTCCTGAGAGCGCACGCTGTAGCTGCACTCACGCAGAGACATGTAGGAGGAGATGTATGAAGGCAGCAGACCAAGAAGTGACATGAACACAAGCAGTCACAGGCAAAGACATTATCACCACTTCAACATCAGGCAATAACAATATAATCTCCTCTCACTCCAGCTCTTTACAATCAACTACTGACTGCAGACTGACATGTTTGGCTAATCTGGGCCAACATTTCAAACTTGCACCATTTCACATGTTCTCGTGGGAGTGGATACCACAGCTGAGTTTGTCTTGTGTCTATGCTGGTACACTTCTGGATTAATTATCTTTCTGACTAATATTAGATCCAGGTGTCTATATTAAGCCTAGACAAGGTGACATTGTCCTCTTGTCCCAGATTTCCTCCACATGCCTGAAACAGTAAAGGACACAAACGTCTGGAGATCAGATAACACACAGAACACGTCGAAAATGATCAACACCTAACCTGTAAGATTTCATGAACTGATTTAACACTCCGAGACTGCAAATGCATTTTTAGTGTGAATCAGAAAGAACATTCTGTTTCAGCTGAAGTATTTAATCGACTTCACTAATTATCATGAATTTCTTTGCTCTATTTAAAGAGATATATTTGGATAGCTGCCAGCTGATATTTCTGAAAATTTAATATAAAGTTTAAAATCTGTAAAAAAAAATTAAAAAAACGAGGAGGTATTCGTTCATGCAAGTTGCACTTTAACTAAATCTCAAACTACATGATAAAACGTCAACATATATGTTGGTTATTGTTGGACCGAGGAGAAGCAGCAACTATAAAATATGCTCTATACTTGGCTGCACAATGTTTATCCCCAGCTGACATGAAATGCCTGACTGAGTGTTCGTCTGTTAGCAAAATATCTCACAAATCAGTGAACAGATTTTAATGAAACTCTTTGAAAATAATCATTAGCTGTACATCCACATCTGATTAATTTTTGGAGTCAATGTGATCCAAGTTGCCCACCACAGTAAAGCAATCTTCCAAAAGACAAAATGAGTCTAGCAGTCAGTTTTACAAATATTGAGCTGGAATGTTCTGTGTGGGTCGGTGAGAGTCATCCCCAACTTCTACTCTGAGTGTGAACTGATAGTAGGAGATTTGCATTTAAAACTTTGCCATCACCTACTGGAGTCATCTACTTCTGTCTGTCAGTAAAACATATAATGAACCATTAGATTTTAGTGAAACTTTTGGGAAGCAATCGACAAATGAACATCAACAACTGATTAACTTTAGGAGTAAACCAAAATCAAGATGGATACCACAGCCAGCTGACTTTAGAGAACACAAAAATTGGTCATTTTAGCAAATGTTGAGCTATAATTTGGTGTGGTAGTAGCTGAGAGTGATTCACAACACTCTCCAAGTACCATACTAACAGATCGTGTAAGATCATAAAATATATTTAAAATCACATCAGCTCTGTTTAAAATAATTTTAAAAAAAAATCACCTTGGTCTAAAACTCTAGCAGGAATGGCACAGAGCGATATGCATTTCTTCAAGGAATGTGAGTCATTTAATTATAAAAACATCACAATGTGGTTACGAGACTGCACTGAGTATGATCCGTCACTGGACTCATTGGAGCAACATGCCCTCTTCTGGCAGGTTCATCCCCGTCTCACAGAGGTGAACCCTTAACCTCCAGTGGTTTTGTACACATCCCTTACAGTTTTTATTGTGGCCTTAGTCAATGTGAGTTTTTTTAGGTCCTAAGAGAAGTTTATTATGTGTATTTGATAATATTCTGTTTCTAAGCACAATCTGAGGGGTTTCATTTCTCATGTGAAACAAGGGTCCAATAGATGTTTATTGTTTAATCCACTGCAGTCTTCCTTCAAATCTACGCTCATCATTGAGAGGAAAAAAATCTATTCAGTGATGAAAATCAAAAGATTGACTCACAAAAAGTAAATAACAAACAAAAGGCATTCCACACTGCATTCAATATACTACAAGACAAGAAAATAAATTAAAAAAAATACTCAAAAAGGTAAACATTTGATCCCTTTATTCTATCCGATGTGCACCACCAGATAAAGTTTCTCATGTTTACATTGAGGGTGTGCACACAATCTTTTAAGAATAAAAATGTCTTCCTTTTACCAAAAAAAAAAAAAAAAGAGTAACTATTTCTTTCTTTCAGTGTTTCTGCAGCACAATAGTTGGCTTTTTTGAGGACATGCTCAGGCTGTTGTCTCAGACCCACCTCCCTCTGGTCATTCATCATGTGAAAATTGAATTGTTCTCTTTGCCAGGATGCTGCAGCATACCCTCAGTCATTACTTTTCAGCCCAACAGCTGGACGCTTCTGTAGCAAATTGCTGGAGACGGGAATTGGTCTTTGATTTATTGCCCCTGAAGGAGAACCTGCTGGCAAAGACGCCAATCGGCTTCAGGAAGTACTAACGTTTCAGCGCTTTGAGATTTGTGTTGTTACTGGGTGTTGAGGTGGACAAGACACAAAGTTTTTAGGGGTCTCGTCTTCACAGAATATAGAGGTTTATAGTGATTTTAACACCTGGCAAGAGAACAACTATGTTCTAGAGAAGAGAAAAATGGGTGCATTCATTGCATCATAACTTTAAACTGACTGGGCAACTGTGACAAACGTTAACATGATGAACTCTTCTCTTCAGAACAAACGTTATCTTCTGAGCTTTTAGGACCAGCTGCCTGAAATACCTCAAATATTGCAAGACCAAAGATCTTGTTTAGGGCACTTTAGTTGAAATTTAAAAGTACTGTGTCGTGCCAATGGAAGGAGTTTTATTGACACTTTTTCTAACACAAACTAGTAATTTCAAACCAGAGGTTTCTAAAAGTTTTACTGTACAAATATTAGAATAAATGCTTACTGAAAGGGTTATCAGATCTTAAGATGAAGACTGAAGTATCGTAGTAATATTATTGATGCCAATGCTTTTCACAAGTGTCATATACGTTTTTGCAATAACAGAAAATTTAGATTAAAAAAGTACACCAACAACAATACACTGTATTGTTAACCAAAGCCCCATCTACACTATTCTGGGCATGTTATACACTAACAGTAATTTCTTCATTATTAAAGAAAAATAGACAGAATTTATAACAACACTTTGTTTGCGTTGCCACTAGGTGGTAAACTAGTCTATGTTAACAAGAAAATACAGAAAAAGAACAAACTAGCTTGGCTAGAGAGTTTCCCAGAACAACTGTAATTTTTATTTTCTGCTTTGATGTTGCTTCCAATTTTTTTCTCAGTTTTTAATCATTTCAGCTCACCATCAAAATTTAATAGTAACAGTACCAGGATTGAAGTGAGACAGATGTAAAAAACAAACAAACAAACAAACATGAAAAACGGCTTCATTGTTGTTGTGGTTTCCAGGACACAGTGTGATACTGGGTATGTAAGATTCCTAAGTTTCCAGCCACAATCTCTTTCTCCACAGCTGCCACTCATCATAACCAGCCACCACTCCACAAGTGCACCTGATCTGGAAGACTACTCTACAGACTATTTAAGCTCATGTCAGATGTTCTTCCAACACTGGAACATTATCATACCTTATGCAACTTCTGATTCCTGCTTCCTCATGTCTCCCAAGACATCCTGTCCTCTGTGACTTAGCCCTGGTATCATCTTGTTCCTACAATCATCAAACATTAACAAGGATCAGAAAACCACCGAGCACCACCAACCTGAACCTCTCTCCAATGCCACTAACATTCTCTGGACCATCTTCACCTCCGTGGAAACCTAGGACCTCATTCTCTGCCTCCTCTCTGGCTCCATCTACAACACAAACATTTGTAAGAAAGAGATCATCTTCAAAACTAATATTCATTATTCAAGTAACGTGCGGATTTACTAAATACTCACCTTGTCCCTTTTCTTCCCTTCCAGCCCTGTAAATATTCATCCATCCATTACCTTTACCCGCTTTTTACTTTGTGGGTCACAGTGGTCACTGGTGCCTATGTTCAGCCATCACTGTGCGAGAGATGGGGGACACCCTGGACAGGTCTCCAGTCCATCACTGGGACAATTAGAGACAAACGAGACAAACAACCTCTCACTCACACCTAGAGACAATTTAGAGTTATCAATCAGTCTAACATGCATGTTTTGGTCTATGGGAGGAAACTGGAGTACCCAGAGAAACCCCACACCTGCACGAAGAGAACATGCAAACTTCACCCAGAAAGGTCCCCGGACCGGGATTTGAACCAGGGCAACCTGCTCGCTGAGAGGCAGCAGCTCTACCATCTGCGCCACCGTGCTGTCCAGCCACCGTGCTGTCCAGCCACCGTGCCGCCCCAGTAAATTAAAACACTTACTTTTTGTACGCCTGACTCTGTCTCTTCCTCAGTCTGCTAACTTGGGGTCAACAACAACTAAAAATATGTTAGAGTATGCACAAAATAGGTTGCTACCACAGAAATACAGCAGTATATTGATTGACCAAGAGTTCCTGCCTTTTCTTATTATTGATAACGGAAGCTATTGGGACACATTTTATGGAAACTATCATGTTGTATTTCTAGAACTAGTATATGTACCATGTGCTCCCTAAACAGGCCTCTCTTGAAAATGAGTTCTCGTGGCTCAATGAGACTAACCTGGATAAATAAAGGCTAAATGAAAAAAAATAAAAAATAAAATGCGCACTAGCAATGTGGGGCTTTTATGCCGTGCCACTTCCCCACAATGATGCTGTTACATGAGCTTTTAGTTACGTATAAGAAAATTAAATGCACCTGAACCCTGTGTTTTCCTCTCCGTTGGGAACCCTGGGGATTACTCCTTTTATCAGAAGCTCTTGGACTTCTGCATTTAGGGATGAGATTTGGTCTGGTGATGACAAGACCGTCTCTAAAACTCCTCCGAACGGAGGGGGTCGGGTTGCAAACTGCAACGTGTAACCTTTGCATAACACCCTGTCCATCCATCTGTCTGGCGAGCATGTTTTTAGCCACTCCGCGTAACGTTCATGGAGTGGACGTGCATTTAAGTGATGCATCATGTTTTATTCGGATGTCATCCAGTCCGCCGCCCCGACCGCCGTCATGCGTCGCGGGAATGTTTTCCGCGTGACCCAAGGCGAGGCACACATTTGGGCGTGGCGGTGCAATGAGCTGTTGCTGAGAACTAGGAAAAACTGTGCGTGAGTATTATGATAAAACTTTGGTAAGTCCGTATTTATTTAAATAAAAACTGTTTAATTAAATATAAGATCATTAAGAAAGTCCTAAATATTACTAATAAACTTTTTTCATTCGATCAAACAAACTGGACAAGGAGACTTTGGAGAGCCTGGAATTGTTTGTTGACGAGTGTTTCGACAGCTTAGTCATGGGTAAGCCTAAAGATACATCCGGTGCTGCTAGCGATTCAGCTAACATCCCCAATGCTAAGCGACATCGACAGGGCAGCTCAGACAGCGTTACGGCACCGTCTCCTGATGATTCAGGTTTAAAGGAGATATTGGAGTCAATTGACCAGAAGCTAACTAGCTTGGACGCCCGACTAGCATTAGTAGAGATGCTGCATAAAGAGTTTCAAGGCCTCAGGGAGTCTTTGGAATTCAGCCAACAGCAGGTAGCATCACTTGCTAGTGAAAATCAGGAGCTGAGAGGAACGGTAAAACAACTCACCGAGGAGATGACGCTGCTATCCGGGGATAATAAAAAAATCAAAGAATCGATCCTGGATATCCAAGCCCGGAGCATGCGGGACAACCTAGTCTTCTCGGGAATACCGGAGCGAGCGGACGAGGTCCCTGAGGCCTCCGTCCGTGACTTCATTCAGAATCAGCTGAAGTTGCCGAGTGACGCGGTTAATTCCATCACTTTTCACCGGGTCCACCGCCTCGGAGGTAAGAAGCCTGGAAGCAATCGGCCACGGCCGATTGTAGCTAAGTTTGAACATTATAAGCAGAAAGAACAAGTTAAAAGCCGAGGTAGGGAACTGCGTGACACGAACTTTAGCATGAACGACCAATTCCCTGCAGAGATTCTGAGTAGAAGGCGCGTCCTGTTCCCGATTAGAAAGAAAAATATAAATGAGGGCAGAAGAGCTGCGGTGGCTGTGGACAAACTCTACATCAATGGTCAGCTGTTTAGAGATCCAGAGGTTACTCCCTGGCTCTATTAATAATATAAATAAGGTAAGTATGATCTTCAGTTGCTAATTTTACTTAAAATGTATTAGCAAGCATATATATTCATATTACTTACCAGATATTTATGTAATTTTTCAGCACAGCTCGGTTGGTGGGTTACACAGATGGTGGTGGTACACGGTGGCATGACACTTAATGTGGTAAGGGGGTTCTTTTTTTATTTTTTCTTCTTTTATCTTTATGTGTTTATTGTGTTTATTATCATCTCACTTTCTTTTTTTTGTCTCTATTTTTCTGACTCAACAATTATTAGCACACAGGCACAAAGGCTTATATATATCCATATACATACATACAAATACCTCATAAAGGAATACATCCATGATTTACCTTCAAAAACAGCACTTAGTTTATCTATAAATCATAAATAATCAATCATTAAGGATTATGTTATTGTCTGGGTGTTTTACTATTTTTGATATTTGTGATAATGGGTGTGGTTTAATTATATTTTCACAAGCACAAATATGGGTATCTTAAGGTTTGTCACATGGAATATTAATGGAGCCGGTAGCCAACATAAAAAAAATAGAATCTTTAGCCAGATTAAAAGATTAAAGGCAGATGTTGTATTACTCCAAGAGATTCATAAATTACCGTCAACTGTGGATGAGCTAAAATCTCCTGAGTTTCCTCATGTATTCTCAGCCTGCTATAACTCAAGACAGAGAGGAGTAGCAATATTAATACATAAAAATGTGAACTTCACAATATTAGACACAGTTATAGACCCGCAAGGTAGATATATAATATTAAAATTATCCATACTCAGTCAAAAATATTGTATTGTTAGTTTATATGGGCCAAATGTGGACGATGCTGCTTTTTTTCATGATCTCTTCTCTACTCTATCAAATCACATGGATTGCTCGCTGGTACTGGGAGGTGATCTTAACTTTGGTCTAGATAACAAAATAGACAGGCTGAATGCAGTAGGAGCTCAACGCAGTTGGCAATCCATAAATGTAGTTAAACAGTACATGAGTGATTATGGACTCTGCGATGCATGGCGGTCTCTTCACCCTAATAGTAAAGAGTATTCTTTCTTTTCACATGTGCATCACTCTTACTCTCGTCTGGATTATTTTATAATCAGCAACTCATTGCTGACCAACATTTCAGACACTAAGATCAGTGGTGGGATATAACTAAGTACAAATACTTTGTTACTGTACTTAAGTACATTTTTCGTGTATCTGTACTTTACTTAAGTTGAGTTAAATATGGGTACTTTTTACTTTTACTTCACTACATTTTACATCAAGTATCTGTACTTTCTACTACACTAGATTTCTATAACGCGTTGCATTACAAGTTACATTCATGTTGCGGCTTTTTGTTTTGTTTGTTACTTTGAAAGTAACCAATGGTGAGAGGGGAGCTGGTCCAGTGAATCACTGCAAAGTGGGCAGGTAATGTTAGGCCCGCCTTCAAGAAGAGCTGGACCAATGACATATATTCTAGTATATATGTCACTGAGCTGGGTGCACCCGCAGCACCAACACACCCAAAATGTATTCCAGCGCAAGAGAGTCACCCAGAAGATATGCTCCACACATGGCCTTATTGAATGACTGCTCAGTACAACAGGACAGATTCTCTCTCTCAAAAGAGCCAGACTGGACTCAAAAATCTTTGAAAACCAACTTCTTCTGAACTTGAACAATAAATTATTGCTGCAATATTAAAATGTGTCAGTTCATGATGTTAGGAGACAAGAAATGTCTCCAAATGGCTCAACACTCAGGTCCAAGTTTTAAAAATGGTGTCAGGAAGTTAAAATATTGTTCAATATTGATCCATTACAAGGTTGAATAGACATTTTAACTAGTGTTGATGACAAACTGGAGTTGAAATATCAGTTGAAATGATCAGAGCCTATTTCTTTGTTAGTTGTGTCTAATGCTCCTTTTGTTCAGGCAGACAACTTTTACTTAAATGTGTTTACTGCTGTTAAAATGACACATGGGTTTTGATTTGTGTTAAATAAAAACTTTCAAAGGTATAATCATTCCTCTTTCTTATTTTGTTTAATGTCATTTAACTTGGCAGGTCATCCCTGAAATTCTGCTGCACAGAATCACAAGTCCAAGTGTGAAATGTGTCACAGGGTAAACACAATAAAAACATGTATTATCTGCAGCATCGTTCATTAAAATGGAACAACACTATTAATGTATTACAGAAAATATACATATGGTACGCAGACTTAAAGATATGTAGACCATTACATTGGGTAATACATTCAGCAAGTACTTTTACTTTTAATACTTTAAGTATTTTAAAAGCAAGTACTTATTTACTTTTACTTAAGTAAAAATGTTAATGTGGTACTTCTACTTTTACTAGAGTACATTTTTGTCTGTTTATTTGTACTTTTACTTAAGTACAGTGTTTGAGTACTTTCTCCACCACTGACTAAGATACACCCTATTGCTGTCAGCAATCATGCACCAGTTACTTTAAATTTAGATAATAAGAAAGAAATCCCAAAAAGTATAAACTGGAGATTAAATACCTCACTGCTTATGGATGAAGAATTTATACAATACTTTAAAAATGAATGGACATCGTATTTAGAGTTTAATGACTTGCCAGGTACATCAGCGTGTACACTCTGGGAGGCTGGGAAAACAGTTATGAGAGGGAAAATAATATCCTACGCAACAAACAAAAAGAAAAAAGAAAATAAACGTATTGAGGA
>NC_056500.1:40772979-40777469 GCF_014905685.2 Nematolebias whitei
GTTGAGACCTGTTTCTGATGGTTGTGACCTGTTTCTGATGGTTGAGACCTGTTTCTGATGGTTGAGACCAGTTTCTCATGGTTGAGACATGTTTCTCCTTGAGACCTGTTTCTGTTGGTTGAGACCTGTTTCTTATGGTTGAGACCTGTTTCTGATGGTTGAGACCTGTTTCTCATGGTTGAGACATGTTTCTCCTTTAGACCTGTTTCTGACCAGTTTCCTGAGTGTTTTTGCAGACTGTACCTTGCTCATGAATGCAGCACTGTTGCCCATGCACAGAGCAGAATTTACTTCCTTCAAAAGCCTCAGTGTTTGGAGGCTCCAAGGTGTTCGCCAGGTTCTCACACAAGTTGTTGTCAAGTTGAGACATTATCGAATTTTCCTCTGTAGTTTCAATTCATCTCAGTCTATGACTTGGCAAAACTCTGGATTGACCTGTAACATTCAGGTTTAGTAGACGTACAACTTCACAAAAATAGACATATTCTTGTGTTCTGCGGTGTAAAAAAGGTATTTATAGGAATAATTCAGCCGTTTGAAGAGGACTGTTATTGTCTTACCTGATGTAGATGGCTTTTTGAACGGAAAGTTTTGGGTTCATGGCTGACAGATAAACTGCAGCTAAAACCAAAGTTGATTGCTGCAGTAATTTATTAAAATTTATGTCTCAATAAATTTGGCAAATTTGAAAATTATTGTGATCACCATAAACCTTTTTTTTAACACCAGTACCTAATAGTGACTTGCCTAGTTGTTTCTTAATTGTTTTTTTTTTTACATAACACCTACCACCCACTCCCACTCCTGAAAATAATTATAAAAAAATCCCTTGAAGCCTCCCCAGTGTGAATTTGCACTTTACTTTGAAAGGGTCATGAAGTGGAAGCTTTGGTTGCAGGTGAGCTCAGCCTTTGTGTAGAATACATGCACCCCCTCCACATTGATCCATCAGACCTGTGGAAATGAAGGAGTAAAACATCTCCAGCTAGCAGGATTAGCAGCAACACAGGTCTCTAGCTGAAGTCACTGCTTCATTAAAGGGGTTTCAGCTGCAGAACCTGGAGTAAATAATAATTAGCTAAAGGTTCCAAGCGTCTGTCCACAGTCATTTCTTTAAAGCAAAAACCCAACAAAGCCAAGAGTCTTAAATCATGAAGCGGCTGCTGAGATAAGGACTAGCTAGATGCTTTCTCTGGTGTGTAGTTGTGCTAAAATTTGTAGCCCTACATGAATAAAGTATGAAGGAAAGCACACATGAGAAGTCATTCTTATATTTGGAGCGTTGGTTGACTGGGACGAGACAAGACCAGGGGGACAGGACTGACTGGGAATGGATTATTTGAAGAAAACTGGAATAATTGAGACTTATTTTGATGCCCTGGTGGCTGCCATCTTAATGCAGTTCCAGTCTGTGAAATGTCCCAGCTGTTCATGTGAATACTACTTTGTTAACCCAACAATGTTAAGTCAGGTCCTCTGGACGGTTTCTTTTTGTTGAAACGTTTCATCTTCCATCCAAAGGACTTCATCAGTCCAAGGAGCCACAACAAACTCAGTCCCGTAAGTTGCACACTCTCATAGTGCGCCGACCAGTTTGCTGATGCTAAGATGGTTTCTGGAGTCCTCCCTCTCCCCTGTCGACTTGTTTGAGGCAGCCATGGCCAAAGTAGTTAAAAACATCAAAATTCATGCTCAATAATCCAGGTCACACATCTGATGAAGTCTTTTGGATGAAAGACGAAATGTTTCAACAAAAGAAACCGTCCAGAGGACCTGACTTAACTTTGTTGGATTTTTTTTTACCTGGATTATTGAGCATGAACTTTGATATTTTGTGAACTTTTACTGTGATGTCAATTTCACATTCCACAGTTATGTACATGGAAATTTATGTTTAGGTTTTTGTTTGTTTGTTTGTTTGTTTGTTTACATGCACAAAGAGCCCCAACAGTAGCACTTCTGTGTTATCTAGGGCTCACTTTTGGCAGGAATTTCTTAATATTTCTATGTAAATAACTATTATATGAAATTTACTGTGGTGTAAAGGTTTAAATAATACTGTTTACAAAAACTACTATGAAATGGTGGAGGTTTGTGTGGTTTTGTACTGGTTGAACTGGTGCATCACCACAGAATTTAGGTGGACCCTAATTTTTAGAGCTCTTACACCTCTAAATTATAAACAATAGTTCTCTCAGCTATCTTTTGTGTATCTGATTTTAGCATGTTGCTATGCTTTGATGACAAACAGCGACGCGATCATTAAAAACAACTGTTTTGCTGCGTGTCCCAGTGGTTGGCTTGTTTCTGAGTCACAGAAACTAAACTAGTCAGTTTTCCCTAAAATCAGACATTTTGCCCTTTTTGTGCTCATGGTTGGCACTTATTCTGAGGCTGATACATATTTTTCCAATGTTTGGCCAGTACCAAAGTAACAAAAGAATAAACGCCATGTTAATCTAGTTCTACTTCCATAGTAAATGTTTATTACTCAGAAACTGTTTCTTTACAGTTCTTTTTTTCATAAAGTGATTGGAACTTTTTAGCTATTTATTATTATCTAACTTGGCTAAACTTCACGCACAGTTTTGTTTACTTTCTCTTTTAACGAGGGAAACATTTAGGAAAGTGACCCACTTTTAGCCACCATATACAACTGGTTGTCAGTTCAGAGTAACTGGTGGGGGAGGAGGAGCACCACTCTGCTCTTCTTCTCAGGACTGTCTTTATGGGCCGGGAAAAAATGTTGCAAAGGAAAAGGAATGAAAAACAAAATTGCAACCAAAATAAATAAATTGGTTTCATTCAGCAGGTTTTTGGTCACGTGCTGGAGTTCTGATGTGAGTTTACTTTTTACTTGGACAAGCAAACGTCTAGTCAGAGGAGATCCACTTCCAAAGCAGACTTTAAAGTCATAAACAACAGCATCTTAAAAATATAGCAATCCATGCATGGATCAATAATTAAACCTTTATCCACTGTGAATTTGAATTAAATGCTTTTTTGTTGGGGGGGGGGGGGGGGGATGTTTTTACATTCCTACAGATAGTGTGACCACTAACCAGGCTGCACCACCAGAGCAACAGCTCGCTGCTGCCGGCACCATTTGAACTTGTAAATATTTACACAATGCAAAAATGTCAGCTGTGTAAAGGTGTGTGAAATAATGTTCACTCGAACCTTTAGGAAATGTTGGAGATTGGAGATGTTTCAAGAAGACAGCAATCCAATTTGATCTCAGTTGCATTCAGACCAACTTGTTGGACTTAGACGCTAATTTTCCAAACTGAGGTTGTTTAAATTACTATCTGCAACAGGTAAGATATTAATTATTATAAACTTTTTCTACAGAACTGCCTTTTAAAGTATTCAAAAACTATCCCTTTGAGTGTTAGCTCTGAGGACCTTTCAGATTAATGTTACCAGTAAAACGTACTCCAAAGTGTGTGGCACAGTCTCATATTACTTTACTTTCAGTTTTTTCACACATTTTTTTAAATTCAACCTTTATTTATACAGCTTAGTCTCACTGAGTCAAGAGGACTCATTTTTAAGAGAGTCTTGATTTAGACAGACAACAACACACAACAATAAAAAGCAATTAAAATAAAAAATAGTGTTATAAAAACACTTCTTGTTAGCGGCGTCGTCCTGTTAGCATTGTAGTTCTGTTAGAAGCGTGTTTCTGTTAGCAGTGCGGTCCTGTTAGCGACAAGATCCTGTTAGAAGTGTGCTCCTGTTAGCAGCATGATTCTATTAGCAGCATGGTCCTGTTAGCTGTGTAGTTCTGTAAGCAGTGTGGTTCTGTTAGCAGCAAGATCTTGTTAGTAGTGTGAACCTGTTAGCAACATGGTCCTGTTTGCAGCGGTGTCCTGTTAGCAGCATGATCCTGTTAGCAGTGTAGTTTTGTAAGCAGCTTGGTTCTGTTAGCAGTGTGGTCCTGTTAGCAGCATGGTTTTGTTAGCATTGTGGTCCTGTTAGCAGCATGGTTTTGTTAGCAGTGTGGTCCTGTTAGCATCATGGTTTTGTTAGCAGTGTGGTCCTGTTAGCAGCATGGTCTTGTTAGCAGTGTGGTCCTGTTAGCAGCATGAACCTGCTAGCAGCATGGACCTGCTAGCAGTGTGGTCCTGTTAGCAGCATTGTTTTTTCAGCAGCATGGTCTTGTTAGCAGCGTGGACCTGCTAGCAGTGTGGTTCTGTAAGCAGCATGGTTTGTTAGCAGCGTGGACCTGCTAGCAGTGTGGTCCTGTTAGCAGCGTGGACCTGCTAGCAGTGTGGTCTTGTTGGCAGTGTGGACCTGTTAGCAGCATGGACCTGCTAGCAGCGTGGACCTGCTAGCAGTGTGGTCCTGTTAGCAGCATTGTTTTTTCAGCAGCATGGTCTTGTTAGCAGCGTGGACCTGCTAGCAGTGTGGTTCTGTAAGCAGCATGGTTTTGTTAGCAGCGTGGACCTGCTAGCAGTGTGGTCCTGTTGGCAGTGTGGACCTGCTAG
>NC_056500.1:40777479-40794328 GCF_014905685.2 Nematolebias whitei
GTGGACCTGCTAGCAGTGTGGTCCTGTTGGCAGTGTGGACCTGCTAGCAGTGTGGTCCTGTTAGTAGTGTGGACCTGTTAGCAAGATGTTCCTGTTAGCAGTGTGGTCCTGTGGGTTCAGATGCGGTCTGGGTCAGTCTAAGCCCTCTCCCTGTGGATCCTGCAGGCCAGCTGGATGTCTTTGGACATGATGGTGGCCCTCTTGGTATAGATGGCTCACAGGTTGGTGTCCTCGAACAGACCCAGCAGGTAAGCCTCACAGGCCTCTTGCTAAATGGTGAAGCTTGTTTCCAGGTTTTTGTTTCATAAAAGAAGAATTCCTTTAATAAGGGAGTAGACATTTTCTAAGTTTTTTTCTTTCTTTCTTTCTAGCTATGAAAGATTTGTGCATTCACAAATATCATATAGTAACATGTTGGTGTCTCGGTGAAAAACAGAAAAATAAAAAAATAGAAGATCGTCTTCTGTCATATGGACTTGAAAATACTCAGCTGACTGATATCAACGACCAGAACAATCTCTCCGGTGTTATATGTAGTTTTTTTTTTCCTCCTTGCGATTTAGAAAGTTTTCACAGTTATCTTTGGCTTTGTTCTGTTTAATCAGCCATTCCAGCCTTTATTTTGTTAACCTGTGCTAATGAATGTAAGTCATAATTAGAGGCTCCAGATTTGTTATCAACCTTTATTTATACAGGTAAATCCCATTGAGCCTCGAGGACTCATTTACAAGAGAGACCTGATTTCAACAAAGAAAGATGACAACAATGGACAACAGCAACAACAATAAGCAGTTATAAAAACTCATACTACAGTTTTTTTTTTTTTTTTTTTTTTTAACAAATAGGATGGCTAAAAGGAAAAAGGTAACAAAACCAAAAAAACAGCTAGATTCCAAGACAAATGTATAAAACTAAAAACAGGAACATGTCTGCATTGGTCCCTGCCAGGTGTCCAACAGATTCTTAAAGCCACTTAGAGAGGTCAAGGTCGAGAGCTTCAAATCTTTATATGAGCAAACCTTATGACGCTTACTTGCTTATTTGCTTTTTCACAAACTAACATCTCATGTTTTACTCACCACCAACATGATTGCAAATATCAGTTTTCTTTATCAGCTACATTATTTTTTCTAATAAAATCAGTAAATATTGAATGTTTCTCATACAGAATGTTTGCGTCTGTCGTGTTTTGTTTTTTCATTATTTTTTATAAATCCTGCCTACTGTAATAACAAGCAAAGAAAATCGTTGGTCTCCTGAGAGTCTGTACTTGTACCTTTTTAAATGTGACAGCAATAAAAAAAAAATCAATTTAGTTCTACTTGTCAAGTTATAAAATGTATATATTTTTTTATTGTACAAATTTTCTTGGGCCTTCTTTTAGGCTGCTGCTCAAAGTGAATGTTTTTTAAATGAATTCCTGAAGAATCAGATGCTTTGTAGAGGTGCATGCAGGTGTCACGTCTTGTAGATAACAATTATGGATCACATAACAGTTTTGGGCTCTTCTTAGGAATTTATATATATTATTTTTCATTTGTTTAAAGTAAAAGAAATACAGTTCTTGTCTTTTGTGTCCATTAACAAGTTTGTCATGTGTGAAGATTTTAATTGAACAGAAATGAAAACTGATAAAGCCTTCATCTAGGAGCTCTGTAATCTGGGATTTGTAGATTACTTGGTGTGTAGAAGGAGCACTGTGTAAAGTTATACCTTGTTCCAGCAGAGTGGAGAAACGCTATGTGGAAAAGTACTGGAAAGAGGTGCGTGTTGGAGACTTTATCAGGCTACGGTGTAATGAGATCCTGCCCGCCGACGTTCTGCTGCTGAGCTCCAGCGACCCGGACCGCCTGTGTCACATTGAGACCGCTACGTTGGATGGAGAGACCAACCTCAAGCAGAGGCAGGTCGTCCGAAGCTTCTTTGACCTGGTGAGACTCAAACTACTCCTTTCTTGTCTGCATCAACTGGACAGCATCACACTTATTGAGTTTTAGACGTTTTCAGCATTGTTAAAGACAGATTTTTACAATGTTTAACATACGTTTTACATCGACATGTTTTCATGTTTGACTTTACATGTATGTCCATTGGTCCCTGGAGGGCCTCAGTCCTGCACGTTTTACTTGTTTCCCTGCTCCAACACACCTGAGTCAATGCAGCAATGTTCAGTCAGGTCATCTGGACGGGTTCTTTTGGAACCGAGAGGGTTGGTCCCGGCGGCCATCTTATCACCAGCAAACTGTTTTTTTTCTCTCTGGGAGTGAGCTGGTTGTGGGACTCAGTTTGTTGGTGGCTCCTCAGATTGAAGAAGTCCTTCGGATGAAAGACAAAACGTCTCGGCAACAAAATAAACCGTCCAGATGACCTGACTGAACGCTGCTGGATTTATACCTGCTGAGCATGAGCATATGAGCATATGGTAATTTTATTTTTATTTGAGATTGGTTTAAATACATTTACTCAAGAAAATACATTTTAGGATTACTGGGCTGCTGGCATGTGAACTGCTTTATCAAACCTTTCATTCCATCCATCAGCTTTACCTGCTTCTCTCTTTTTGGGTCACAGGGGTCACTGGTGCCCATATCTAGCAGTCACTGTGTGAGAGGCGGAGGACACCTTGGACAGGTCTCCAGTCCATCACAGGGACACATAGAGACAAACGAGACAAACAACCATTCACTCTCTTACACCTTGGGACAAATTAAAGTTACCACTCAGTCTAACATGCATGTTTTTGGTCTGTGGGAAGAAACCGGAGTACCCGGAAAAAACCCACGCATGCACAGAGAGAACATGCAAACTCCACCCAGAAAGGTCCTGGGCCGGGATTTGAACTGACGACCTTCTCACTGAGAGGTGGCAGATCTACCAACTGAGCCACTGTGCCGACCTTTCATTCCATTAACTTTAAAAAAGCTTTTTTTTCATGAAAGCTTCTTATGAAAGTTGCAGATTGATATCTGCAACTAGAGTCTGTACATTGCATGTTAGCATAATGCACCAAACTTTCAGTATGTTAGGAGAGTCCAATCTGCCTGTAGTAGTTAGCTGTGTGTGTGTTTTGTTAACAGGACTGTGAATTTGATCCAGTAAAGTACAACAGCATCATCGAATGTGAAAAACCCAACAATGACCTGAACAGGTTTCGAGGCTACATGTGAGTACTGCTGGCTGAAAGATGGCTGCCCACCACTGTTGTCTTCTTTAAATCAAATGTGTAGATGCCAAGGTGTCAAGTGCCTGACTTTTTAACTTAATTTAAATTATTTTATTTTATTTTTCTTTCACAGTCTGTTACCATGACATGTAATTAGGCTATGTTGTGTGCGTCTGAGTTTGGGTGGAGTATTTCACAAAACCCTTCAAGCCAGAACTTAAATGCCTTCTCGCAGCTTCGATGTGATTTCTCAATGGACTGAGGCAGGGAGGGTAGTTGAAGCCCGCCCACCTTTGATGCACCTTTGTGTCGTGAAACAAGGTAGTGACAGAGCCGCTAAGGTCGACATGTGAAAAAATAAGCTGGCTTAGCTGAAATGCAGTAATGTGATGAAGGAACGACCTATTTGTACGACCACCTGGTTGCGAGATTAAACTACAAACAGTTTTATTATAAAGATTAATAATGATGCACAGCACCTTTGTATTTAGTTTGGAAAAAAAACAAAATTAACTACAAAGAGAGTTGCTTATTTGTCATGTTTTGAAAACAAAACGGGAGACATCTGTCATACATTTAATGTGCTGCGCTCCATGTCAACCCAGCCGAGTTCTGCTCCACCCCTCTATTGCTTCTGCAAGGCTCGTTTCATTTCTGGGATCACATCTTTGCAGGATGTGGACAGTTTCATCTGTGATTTATGAATGGCCAGAAACAGCATAAAGACAAACTGGACTTTGCAGCCATTTTGCAAAAGTGTTTTGTGAAAGAATCTTGTGAGTGAGTAAGTGGGGCAAAAGATAAGAAGTTTCGTCTGAGGTTGACTCGCACTTGTTCACTTCTGACACATATTCTGTGCTCAGAAAGAGACCAGATCCTGCAGGTATTCAGTTGCCAGGCTACAGTGGAGCACAGGGCACAGTGTCTTGGCTCAGCTTTGCTTTATTACATTACAGTCATTGACACCCAGTTTAATCTCTCTTCCCTACACGGAGAGAAAGCACTCTGTGTCTCACAGGTTGTTATCAATATCTCTAACAGTGGAAGCTGTGAACTCTGCTGAGCCGCTGCTTTGAGCTCTGGGACATTCTTATTAATCTATAATGGTGATGATGTGTCCATTGGCTTGTTGTCAAGGGCCAAAGGATGAACCGTCCTGTTGGTAAACATGCTGATAGGTGACACTACAACAGAGATGATCAAGTTCTGCTCCCAACTAATGCTTACACAAGGGTTTCACTTACACTTGTAATCTTTAGTCTTATTGTCTTGTTGTTTACAAATGTTTAACATGTCACTTTTATTAAAAAGCATATTCTGAAGGGCAGGCTCTGTCTGGTATGAGCTGAATTTTATTTTTCTACAACATGGCCTTACTGAATGAAACTGGAGAGCTCTATCCAATCTTTTTAAATCAGGTTTTTGCAAAACCTCACTTCCAAAAACGGTAATATCCCTTTAAACTGACAAGTCTTAAGTGAGGGTCGAGGGTCCATGTTGAGGCTGTGAGTTTTCTGATGTTTCAGCTCAACTGAGTTTTTTCTGAGGAGCAGCAGTCTGATCTCTTGTTCTGTATCAGTGAGGGTTTGTTTTGAGGTATCGGGCCTCTGGTCCAGTTGGTACCATGATGCTTTAGACTTTGAATGACTGAAGTGCTTGGCAAACTAAAACTGATGTGAGCTTTTATTTAAAAATAAACTTTTTTTTTTAAAAGTATCCCCATAATTTTTTTGTCTTTTTTTGTTGTAATTTGTTTTCTGCATCCACCAAATTGACAGAATTCATCAAAGTGGCAGAAGAGATGCACTTTACAAAGACAACCTGCTGCTGCGAGGATGCACTATCCGCAACACAGAGGAAGCTGTAGGAATAGTAATTTACGCAGGTCAGCTTCTATAGTATCTATGTTGTCCATGCGTCCAGGCCATCTAAGACCCTGTGATTAAGGTGCCATGTTTCTCTGCAGGTCATGAGACCAAAGCCATGCTGAACAACAATGGACCACGTTACAAGCGCAGTAAGCTGGAGAGACAAATGAATGTGGATGTGTTCTGGTGTGTCGTCATCCTGCTCGTTATGTGCCTGTTTGCTGCCATTGGTATGTAAATCAGCAGTTTCAACATTTCTTTTGTGTGGCAAGCAAATTTAGTTTTGAAAGTCTCTTTGAAATGAAAGAAAAAATGTGGGTGGATTTCTGTTTTGTGAAGCATTTATATTTATACACAAACATACATATTTTGAAGAAAATAAGTATTTGATACTCTGCCGATTTTGCAAGTTTTCCCACCTACAAAGAATGGAGAGGTCTGTAATTTTTATTGTAGGTACACTTCAACTGTGAGAGACAGGATCTAAAAAAAAAAATCCAGAAGATCACATTGTATGGTTTTTAAATAATTTGCATTTTATTGTATGGAATAAGTATTCGATACAGTAGAAAAACAGAACTTAATATTTGGTACAGAAACCTTTGTTTGCAGTTAGAGGTCAGATGTTTCCTCTAGTTCTTGGCCAGGTTTGGACACTGTAGCAGGGATTTTGGCCCACTCCTCCACACAGATCTTCCCCACATGTTTCAAGTTTCAGGGCTTTCGCTGGGCAACATTGAGTTTCTGCTCCCTCCAAAGATTTTCTATTGGGTTCAGGTCTGGAGACTGGCTAGGCCACTCCAGGACCTTGAAATACTTCTTATGGAGCCACTCCTTAGTTGCCCCGGCTGTGCTTCAGGTCATTGTCATGCTCGAAGATTCAGCCATGACCCATCTTCAATGTTCTTAGAGGAGGTTGTTGGCCAAAATCTCATGATGCATGACCCCATCCATCCTCCCTTCAATACGGTTCAGTCGTCCTGTCCTTTTTGCAGAAAAGTACCCCCAAAGAATGATGTTTCTATCCCCATGCTTCATAGTTGGGACAATGTTCTTGAGGTTGTACTCATCCTTCTTCTTCCTCCAAACACAGCAAGTGGAGCTGATACCAAAAAGCTTGATTTTGGTCTCACATGACCTTCTCCCATACCTCCTCTGGATTATCCAGGTGGTCATTGGTGAACTTCAAATGGGCCTGGACATGTGCTGTTGTGAGCAGGGGGACCTTTCGTGCCCTGCAGGATCTTAAACCATGTTGTGTTACTAATGGTCTTCTTTGAGACTGTGGTGCCAGCTCTCTTCTGGTCATTGACCAGGTCCTCCCATGTAGTTCTGGGCTGATTCCTCACCTTTCTCAGAATCATCCTTAACCCACGAGGAGAGATCTTGCATAGAGCCTCAGACCGAGGAAGATCTTGTGTTTCTTCCATTTTGTAATAATTTCCTCAACAGTTGTTGTCTTCTCACCAAGCTGCTTGCCTGTTGTCCTGTAGCCCACCCCAGCCTTCTGCAGGTCTACAATTTTGTCCCTGGTCTCCTTAGACAACTCTTGGTCTTGTCCATGGTGGAGAGGTTGGAGTGTGATTGATTATGTGTGGACGGGTATCTTTTATACAGGTAACAAGTTCAAACAGGTGCAATTAATACAGGTAATGAGTGCAGAATAGGAGAGCTTCTTTTTATTTTATTTTTTTATTCATCCAGCAAAAACAACATTGATTATAGAAATAAATAAAAAAATAAATAAAACAGCTGCGACTTTTTTTTGTTGTTGTTTGTTTCCTTCCCCATCCATTTCCACCTTGCTGCCAAATGTAAAATAAATAAATGAATAAATAAATAAACTAAAATTAATCAGCTGTAGTCCTGAATGATTATAAGCATGAAAACACACAAGATCAAAAGAGCATAAAGTAAATACACGGATAATATACATTCAAACATAAACACGAGTATTTATATGCAGAGATTGAAATAGAATATGGATATTTAAAACCATAGAAGTATACTATCACTGTCAGTAGTTACAAGGATTTACTGATGCAACTGGGTTGGGGGCACAGGCACACTATATCTACAGCAGGATAAGTTGCTGCTTAATTTTCAAGTTTGAGGGAGGGCATCTAATTTCTCAAAATAAGATAGTAGGGGAGCCCATGTTTTTTAAAATTTTTGGACCGATCCTCTAACGCTAAATTTAATCTTCTCTAGCTGTGCTTCCCTTGACGAAGCAACCTGCTTTCCCTCTAACACCTCGTATGTCTTTCGATAGGCCATACTCTTGATATCAAACTAGCTTGAGAGGGCTCCCAGTTATCTTAACATGCAGGAGTTGCACTCTTTAGTCAATGAATTAAAACAGTACAAGTCACTATAAACAGTTATTAATATATACTCCTCAGGGCAGCATCATGACCACACCTGCACCATAACCAACCTGTTTATCATTCAACCTTTATTTATACAGGTAAATCCCATTGAGCCTCGAGGACTCATTTACAAGAGAGACCTGATAGAGTCTATCTGTTTAGATAGAGGGCAGCACGGTGGCGCAACTGGTAGAGCTGCTGCCTCTCAGCGAGCAGGTCCCTGGTTCAAACCCCGGTCCAGGGGCCTTCTGGGTGGAGTTTGCATGTTCTCTCCGTGCATGCGTGGGTTTTCTCAGGGTACTCCGGTTTCCTCCCACAGACCAAAAACATGCATGTTAGGCTGATTGGTAACTCTAAATTGTCCCTAGGTGTGAGTGAGAGAGTGAATGGTTGTTTGTCTCGTTTGTCTCTATGTGGCCCTGTGATGGACTTGCGACCCGTCCAGGGTGTACCCCGCCCCTCGCACAGTGATTGCTGGACATGGGCACCAGCGACCCCCGTGACCCAAAATGGAATAAGCGGGTAAAGAAAATGGATGGATGGATGGATGTTTAGATAGAGCCTGTTTATGAATGTGGACTTTGGTTCCAATTCACCAAATTCTATATTCTTAAAGCCAACCTCAGCCTGTTAGATCCAGGCGACATGCATTTAAATCTTTAACGTAATTATTCACTTCTGACCCTTATCTTAATAGGTGGCAGTTAAAGCAGAAAAATAAAACCAAAATAAAAACACAAAAAAGAAGGCATATATGTACATTCATGCGTATTTCAGATATACTCACAGATGTGTGGATAGATATCCGCTATGAGAGGCAAACTGTTCATCCACTTAGAACTGAAATATTATTATTTTACCCATCAAGTTCCAAAAGACTGAAACCAAAGCCAAGGACAGTTTTTTTCTTTCCCCCCCCCCCCTTTCCCCTTTCCTTTTCCACCCCTCCTCCTTCCCAATTCCCCGAGGGTGATTGGGTCAAGAGAGTCTGCAGGTAGATGTTTGTTTATTTTGCACTGCAGCGATCATAGAATGCTTGGGCCTCTTCTGGTGTTTCAAATAAGTGACTTTCTTCTTTAAACGTGACTCTAAGTCGGGCAGGGAAAAGAAGACGAAATGACACACCTCTCTGGTAAAGGGCCCGTTTAACATCGTTGAATGCTGATCTTTTCTTTGCAAGAGCAATACTGAAATCTGGATATATTCTCAGAGTAGAGTGGTTCCCTGATACTTCACTTCGTGCTGCCTGGACCATTTTAAAGCAGCTTCTTTTTCCTGGTAACGACGGAATCCAAGGATGAAGGGCCGCGGTGGATGTCCTGCTGCGGGCTTGGGTCCAGCTGTGCGGTGTGCGCGCTCTAATTCGGGGGGGGGGGGGGATGTGTCGTCCCCCATAACGTCCTTTAACAACTTGGAAATGAAGTTGATAGAATCCTGGCCATCTTCACTGCCTTCAGGTAAGTTAAGTATGCGTAAATTGGATCTGCGAGATCTATTGTCCAGATCTTCCAGGCGGTCCATCAAGGTTGCGTTTTGAGCCTGGAGAGTTTTGACAGCCGCTTCAGCTTCACAAATGCGTTGAAAGTTATCATCTGTCAGGGTTTCCACTGCCACAAGTCGTCCCTGAAAAGAGCTAACTTTGTCCCTCAGTCCATCCACTGACGCTTGCAGAGGCCGAATTGAGTCTTGGATTAATGTGTCCACGTCATCTTTAAAATTGATCCGCTGCTTAGACAGTTCTGTGATCAGCTGGGACATGGAAACAGGATCTCCGCATTTACTTTCACCAGGTGTTTCTGTGTCGGAGGACGCTACAGCCAATATTGCTACTTTGCTGGCCAGGCTGTTTGTTCGCCTGGTTGAAGTAGAGTGTTTTTGTTGTTTAGGACTATCGCTGGCCATTGTACTATCGCAGGGAGTGTGTAACTCCAATTTTAAAGTAATTTAAAGAAAGTTGGTCGGGAGCCCCTTCACCCTGTGTCCTTCTTCTACATCACCAAACCGGAAGTCAGAATAGGAGAGCTTCTTAAAGAAAAACTGACAGGTCTGTGAGAGACATAATTCCTGCTGGTTGGAAGGTAATAAAATACTTGATTCATGCAATTAAATGCAAATTAATTATCTACAATAAAAATTACAGACCTCTCCATTTTTTGTAGGTGGGAAAACTTGAAAAATCAGCAGAGAATCAAATACTTATTTTCCCCACTGTATGTATGTATATTATTATTTTTATCCTCTCATTCTAAAGTTTGCTGACCTTGTGGGGTTGCTGTTCCAGGTCACGGGCTGTGGATGTTTCAGTATGGCGATAAGAGACCAGTGTTTGATGTTCTAAGTCCTGAAGGGAAAGACTTATCGCCATTCATGTCAGCCATTTACCTCTTCCTCACTATGATCATTGTCTTTCAGGTATGAAACTAAAACTACAGATAAGGCATGCAGAGTCACCCTGTATCTGAGTTTTAAAGGCAGTGCCGTTAATCAAAATGTTGTCTGTAGTTATTCCGCAGTTATTCTTTCTGGGTATTTGACCTCTAACCCTTATCATCACCTAAAGGCTGGAAAAAGCAGTGTGTGTGCTGCTTCATGCTGCATGTTACCTCTTTAATACAAGATCAAATCAGTGAAAAGGGACACTGAAAATCTATTGATCTGTTTGCTTTCAGGTAGATCATCAATGAAAATGTCACCCTGCTCCGTGTCAGAGACCACAGCTGGGATTTGATCTCGGATAGTTTGACACAAATGAGAGATAGCAGAGTGCATAAACACTAACCATATCAGAAATGACTGTTGTCATTTTAAAATAAACACCAAAATGTTGACGTTCAGGCGTACAAGGACAGTGAACTGACTAAAGGCTGGTTTATAACTCTAGTCTTACATCTCGCTTAAGTGGGTGCGTGATGAAAATTGCGTAGCTTCTGTCTTTTACCACCCGCTGACACCCTGTTTTGTGCATTGCCCCCAGTCAGAGCTGTCTTGCAGGCTATGCAGCACGTAGTGTGTGATAGGTCAGAACTTTATGGACATGCTTATGACTTCTTGTTGTTCTGTGGAGCAACCTGGGCTTTCTCAGTCTACAACTGAAGGTGCTGCGGTAAGAGTCCAGTGTGTCATGCAGGGGGTGTGACGTGTTGTTCAGGATTTGGAACAGTTTCCTCAGCATTCTCTGCTCAGACACCTCTGTCAGAGACTGGGTCCACTCTCAGAACTGAGCCAGCTCTCCTGATGAGTTTATCGAGTCTGTTGGCATCAGCTTTCTTCACCCTGATGCCCCAGCACACCACAGAATAGAAGAAGACACTGGAGACCACCGATTGGTAAAACATCTGCAACATGGTCCTGCAGACGTTAAAGGACCTGACTGAGTCTCCTCAGAAGAAAAAGGTGACTGCCCTTTTCTGTAGAGGGCGTTTGTGTTAGCTGTCCAGTCCAGTTTATTGTCTAGACTCTAGGTGGACCCCCAGGTACTTGTAGCAGTCCTTTAACATCTGCAGCATGGTCCTGCAGATGTTAAAGGACCTGAGTCTCCTCAGAAGGAAAAGGCGAGACCGTCCTTTCTTGTAGAGGGTGTTAGTGTTAGCTGTCCAGTCCAGGTGGACCCCCAGGTACTTTTAGCAGTCCACAGTGTCCACGTTAGTACCCTTGATGTTGATATGTTTTTTTTGGGGGGTGGGGGGGGGGCTGTCTCCCACATCTGTTGAACCAACAGGCTGAACTCAACTTGCTCACATCTGGTCCTGTTCAGTGGGCTAGCGTGCCACCGGCGTTCTTGTCTTCTTTCCATGTGGTGAAAAAACCATGTCATTGCCTTTGTCTGTGTGTGCGTGAGTGTGTGTGTGTGTGTGTGTGCATTTGTTTGTCAGCAAAAAATCTTGTGACAGTTTTAATAAAACTCAAGTAATGAACATTCTTGATGAAAAGTAATCATTGGATGTACATCTACAGCTTTTAAAATTAACCTGGGATGTCTACTCAGCTAATCAACATTAACAAACAAAATATCTACTGTCAGTGTCACAGGTATTGAGCTAAAATTTGGTGTGGTAGTAGCTAAGAATCATTCCCATCACATATGCTGAGCCCTAACTTATTGTTTGATATTGATTTTTAAAGACTGGTTTTGCAAAGCGTTGGACACCATGCATACACATACAGAGACACATCAGTTGTACGTGTCCGTCTAGTGATTACTTTGTGTTTCCACAAAATCCATCCAGTCGTTCATGAGATATTTTGCTAACAAACACACACACTCCACCAGTCCCACTCCACCCTCTTGGTAGTAGGCAATAATGATGCAAATAAACCTTTTGTCAAAATATAAACACGATCTGTACAGACATCGAATGGCAAACACTTAGTATTTTTATAAACTGGCTTGTCTTCCTGTCACTTGGAGCACTCTGTGATAAATGCAGCAATGCTTTGGTGACATGCAGACCCCATGCAGCTGCCTCTGTCTCCTCCTTTTGTCTTTAATGTCTTGCTGTGATATCTGACATAAGCACAGGTCAAAATAATGTCCAGATTTATCTGTGCACTGCTGCATGTGCAATGGTTTTGATCCACTCCTGATGAGTTATGAGCTCTAGAGAACTCAAATACATCGTAATGTCGTATCATTATGATATGTGCCAAAATGTATCTGCATTACTATGAAAAGTATGAAATGGCACATCACTGTATTGTATTCTGTTTTTATTTTCTCCTGTCTTTAGCAATATTACATTTTATTTAGCTCTTTGGCTCAATTTTCATTGTTTGTTTTTTAAAATATATCATAACATTTTTTCGGTTAATTTAATTATGTTTTTAACAAGTTTAACCAACTTTGTCCAGTAATTTGTTACCGTCTGTTTCATACTGTTATTTAATCGTTGCTTTTAGTCTGTGTTGATAATTTGTTTTAACCAGTTGAACTGCTTTATTTTATTTTTTCAATTTTGCTTAAAGCTAATTGTTTAAACTGTTTTGTTCCTTATCCATTTTTGTAATGACAAGCTCTAAATATTTTCTACAACACTGTCTCCTCTCCTAGGTGCTGATACCCATCTCTCTTTTTGTGTCAATTGAAATTGTCAAAATCTGCCAAGTGTACTTCATACATCAGGACTTGGACCTGTACGATGAGGAGACAGACTCTCACCTGCAGTGCAGAGCACTTAATATCACTGAGGATCTGGGCCAGATGCAATACATCTTCTCTGACAAGACTGGCACACTGACTGAAAACAAGATGGTGTTCCGGCGCTGCACTGTGGCAGGGGTGGAGTACTCCCATGATGCAAACGGTGAGATGAGTCAGCCAACGCACACCCCTCAGTGAAAACTGTCAAACCCAGTCACTTTTTAAAGTCGTGGGTGTGGATGTGTGTGTTATGTAGCTAGAAGAATTGCCATGTATCAGGAAATTGATTCAGAGGAGGAGGAATGTATGTCTCGTGGTGGCACCCTGCCCAGACGGGACAGCATAACCAGCCACCACAGTGCCCGTGTAGTGCTGCGCTCCCACAGCACCAAGTCTCACCGCAGGACCGGCAGCAGGGCGGAGGCCAAACGAGCCAGCATTCTGTCAAAGCACACAGCCTTCAGCAGCCCTATGGTTCGTTCATTTCACCGTCCCACCATCCGCCATCTTAAGCTGTTTGCTCTTCATTAATAACCTCCCCGCTCTCACAGGAGAAAGACGTCACCCCTGACCCTCAGCTCCTGGACAAGGTCAATGAATGTAGCAGTCAGATGGACTTCATGCGCTTCCACAGCCAGCCCATGTCCCAGTTGCCCTCTGACCTCTCTGACATCATGGATTTCTTCATTGCTCTCACCATCTGCAACACAGTGGTGGTGTCGTCCCCCAATCAGCCCAGGCACAAGGTAAAGATGATCACTTTCCTGCGTTAAGTCTTTGTGTGTGTGTGCACATGCCATTCATTGTTTATTTATTGTAAAATATGTTTGTTTGACGTGGGAGGAAGCTGAATTCGTAGCTTGGTGCTCCCAGATCATCTGTCACTTGGTGCTGAAATTTGAAGATGCAGCATCCTCTTCTTGTTGCATCTGTCGTGCTGTTATTAGAGGATGCTCATACTCTTAACAAAGGAACTTCTTCTCTACACTGTACTGGGAATAATTAACCCAGTCTATTTTCATAACTCCCACAAAGTATTTTTGAGGATACTTTCCTTTGATGCCATTTGACATTTCAGCAACAAAAGAAACTGTCCAGATGACCTGACTGAAAATTGTTGGATTGTATACCTGGATTATTGAGCATGGACTATTTTGGCTTTCCTTTGATGGTTTAAGGTCAATATTTGATAGGAAGCAACAGGAGAGTTGGATTAGAGGACAAATATTGCAGTAAAATACCAAGTTTACCATTTTTTATTGGACCTTCATACAGTGGTGCTTGAAAGTTTGTGAACTCTTTATAATTTTCTATTTTTGCATAAATTTGACCTAAAGCATCATCAAATTTTCACACAAGTCCTAAAAGTAGATCAAGAGAACCCAGTTAAACAAATGAGACAAAATATTATACTTGGTCATTTATTTATTGAGTAAAATGATCCAATATGACATATCTATGATGGTAAAAGTATGTGAACCTCTAGGATTATCAGTTAATTTGAAGATGAAATTAGAGTCAGGTGTTTTCAATCAATGGATGATGATCAGGTGTGAGTGGGTGCCATGCTTGATTTAAAAAAACAGGATCCATAAAAGTCTGTTCTTCACAACATGTTTGTGGAAGTGGATCATGGAGGAACAAAGGAGATTTCTGAGGAGCTCAGAAAAAGTTGTTGATGCTCATCAGGATAGAAAAGATTACAAAACATCTGTAAAGAGTTTGGACTCCATCAATCCACAGTCAGAAAATTCAGGACCATTGTTCCCCTCCCCAGGAGTGGTGAACCAACAAAGATCACTCCAAGAACAAGGTGTGTAATAGTCAGCGAGGTCACAAAGGAGCCCAGGGTAACTTCTAACAACTGAAGGTCTCTCTCACATTGACTAATGTTGATGTTCATGAGTCCACCATCAGGAGAACTCTGAACAACAATGGTTCATGGCAGGTTGAAGGAGAAAGACACTGCTCTCCAACAAGAACATGGCTGCTCATCTGCAGTTTGATAAAGATCACGTGGACAAACCAGAAGACTGTTGGAAGAATGTTTTGTGGACAGATGAGACCAAAATATAACTCTTTTTTTTTTAAATGAAAAGAGTTATATTTGGAGAAAGGAAAACTGCATTCCTGCAGAAGAACCTTATCCCATCTGTGAAACATGGTGGTGGTGGTAGTATCATGGTTTGGGCCTGTTTTGCTGTATTTGGACCAGGACTTCTTGTCATCATTGATGGAACAAGGACTTCTGAATTATATCAGATAATTCTAAAGGAAAATGTCAGAACATCTGTCCATGAAGTGAATCTCAAGAGAAGGTGGGTCATGCAGCGACACAATGATCCTCAGCACGCAAGTGGTTCTACCAAAGAACGGTTCAAGAAGAATAAAGTTCATGTTTTGGAATGGCCAAGTCAAAATCCTGACCTTAATCCAATCCAGATGTTGTGGAAGGACCTGAAGCAGCAGTTAATGTGAGGAAACTATCAACATCCAGAGTTGAAGGTGTTCTGTACAGAGGAATGAGCTGAAGTTTCTCCATGTCGGTGAGCAGGACTGATCAACAGATACCAGAAACGTTTATGCCTCTTTTCCACTAGCACTTGTATGGCACGGTTCGAATTGGCTCTGCACGGTTCCAAGGCTTTTCAACTAGCATTGATTCGTGGAACCAGCCCCATTTTCAGTAACGTCTTCGCTCCTGTTCCAAGCGTACCGTTATGGCCTTCAAACGTGACGTCAGAACACTGTTGGTCATTGATTGGTCAGGGGATGGAGTCACTGGTTGTTTGAGCAACAACCTGATCCGCCATTTGCAGTAATAATAACTCAGAGGAGCGACTGTCTGGACCTATTTTTAAGATTTTAAAAAACATTAATGACAACTCTGTGATCTAATGCTGAAGTGCAGGTGTTTTTTGTGCTTGATGACTGACAACAAAATTCAGAGCGAGCTAGATAGAGCTCCGCCGGTCTCCCCGGTCCTCTCCACCGGAGCTTTGGAGCCCCCTCAGGCCAGGCAGGGCGTCATCTCCCGGCTCCGAGCTCCACCAGTCACTGCAGAGGATCCTCTGTGCTGCCGACCCGCAGGAACGTGCAAGCCCTGGCAGACTAGGTGGACTGGGACGGGTCGGGGACGGAGGGTGGAAACGATTTTTTAAAAACTTTTTAAATTTTTTTTATCCGTGAAGATTAAAAAGTAAATAAACTGTGCCGGCTTTATCATGAAATCCTGTTGTCACTTTAATGTCTTTATTAAATAATCTGTTAATTAAATTAATTAAAGTTAACTCAGCTGAAAAATCATACAAAGACACACAATTATTGGATCTCTCAGGAATATTTCCCTCAACCATGTTTAAAGAAGAGCTACAGCCTTTAGTTCAACTTTATTCTAACCCACAGACGTACAAATCACAAAACAAGAATTAATCTAAGAATCTCCACTGATTTCATTCCTGCTAATTGTTGCTCCTGCTGCTCCAACCTCCGTTAAGACTGCCTTCTCAGTTGTCCAACTAAGGACAATCCATCCATCCATTTATTTTAGAGAATAAACTGGACTGTCTTTTCGACATTTTGATCGCTGTTATATTGACAAATTAGTGCAGTTGTTTTGAAACATGATGTAATGTGAATAATACACATCAAACATTTCTCTCGTATTTTTTTAACTTTAGTGATGCTTTTTTATTTATCATGTGTGAAACGTATGCGTGAGTTCACATCAGTAGTTGTGCTCGCTCAGAGCTGTCTGGAGACGTTGCTATGCGTAAGGTATGGCAAACCAAGTGGCCTATTAATAGCCACTTTTACCACATGTCTGGCTATTAATGGACCACTTGGTTTGCCATATTGATGAAGACAATTCATCACCCTGGGACATGTCGTCCACGTCTCTGCTGGGCAGGAGCATGTGCGCGAGCTGGTGCACCTGCTGCACCTGCTGCAGCCGTAATATCTACTCCACAGACTGGGCAACATCTCCTCCCGTTGTATTTTTACCAAATAATAAAAATAAAAATGCGCGATGACTTTGGATTTTTAGGGGCAGAGATTTGAGTTGCCGGATCCGAGCAAACAGTTGCTGGAACACACCTGGTAGAAGAGAGAGAGTTCCCGGATCTTGTTCTGGCAGGATCCGGCTCAAATTAAGCACTGCACATATCTAAACTGAACAATAAAAGCAGACCCAATGAGTGCAAATACATCAAATGATGAAGAAAACCCATAAAATTTTAATTACAGATGTTTTTGTAGAATCTGGTTAATCAGAGATTTAATGGGAAACTAAAGTTCATTAAAAGTTCAT
>NC_056500.1:40794728-40834849 GCF_014905685.2 Nematolebias whitei
TAATTTGATCATTTTAATAATCTGCATTCTTTTTAATTTACCAGAAACTTCAAAATAAATGCTCACCCTGTACTGAAACCTGTTTCAGGGTTTTACCACCAGCATTACCACCACCACCTGTTAAGGTGCGTGTCGTCAATTTGTGAACTCTGAACTCGCCCACTAGAACCATTACACTGGAGTGTAATGAAAAACCAGCTGTACTGCGCTGAACAGAGTTGAGCCGAGTCAGACTGTGCTGTAGTGGCACTAGTGGAAAAGAGGCATTAGTTGTAGTTATTGCTGCACGGGGAGTTGGGGGTCACACCAGGTACTGAAAGCAAAGGTTCACATACTTTTACCATCACAAATATGTAATATTGGATCATTTTCCTCAATAAATAAATAACCAAGTATAATATTTTTGTTTCATTTGTTTAACTGGGTTCTCTTTATCTACTTTAAGGACTTGTGTGAAAATCTGACAATGTTTTAGGTCATATTTATGCAGAAATAGAGAAAATTATAAATAGTTTGCAAACTTTCAAGCACCACTGTAGCTTTCACTGTTCTGCAGCCTGTGTCTCAGATGTGCTTCATCCAAACAGTTCTGCTGTGTCTCTGTTTTGTTTTGCTTCTGTGGGAGTGCGGGTGTGGTTGTTCTGTTCAGAGGTGACATCCTCTCCAGCCCAAATGCAGCTTTGTTCCGGCTCTCCGTCCCGTCCTGCCTCTCAGGGAAACAGATCATTTCAGATAAATTTTACGCAGTGACACGTTATTCATCTAAGTCTGTGTTTGTCCTTCAAGGTTATCGTTGTAGTAGGAGGGATTGTAAGTATACATGAATTCACACACTTAGATATGGTCTCCGTCCAGTTTTTTTTTTCTTTGTTTTGATTTGTTGTCCTTGTGCCAGTGCAATTGTTAACATTTTATTGTGATGCCCTTGTGGCTAACCCGGCAACTGAAGGATTTATGCTCGTATATTTGTGAGAGCCGTGACTCCTGCTGTCGAGAAATCACGCAGTGAGTCACCCTGTCTGCTGCTGTACTGCACCACCCTGAGATGAAGGGTAGGCTGAAACCGTTTTGCCAGGAGAGGCATTTTCATCAGTTGTGTAGTCAAGAGCACTAAAGCTGGTCCTTTATTTTTTTAATTCACCAAAGCATTTAGTGAATTACAAGACAAATATCTTTTCCAGAATTTCTCAAACTGAAGACATTTCTCTTTATGTATCTTTTTCAATGATGATTGGTTATGGAGCCTCCACTGATGCTTCATGTTTGGTGGTGTTTAGTATCAAGTGAGAGAAAATAAATGTGAAAACACATATCTGAATTAAGGGCAGTGTTATAAATCCATCAGCATTGTATGAGACACTTCTATTACCACATACTGTACTATGGTACTACAAACTAATGATCTTGTGAACCTGTACTTGTTTTTAGCTTTTTAGTTTTATATCACATTAAAGCATTTTTAATGGTAACAATATGTTGTCGGGTGGAAGGATTGATTGTTTTTCTCTAAGACTGTAACGAATGGAGAAGCACTTGATTAAACCTAAATGTCAGCTTGACAGATAAATGACAGAAAATTAAATGTTTAAACCACATTTAGACAATCAAATGTTTGTATTTAATTGCTAAAATTAACATCAATAGTTTATTTTGTGATTACATTTCAGATTTATTCTGACTTAGTCTCTAACTAAAACTATTCCTTTTAAACAGCAGAAGTCAGTTTTTAGTTAACAACTCGCTCTCACTCTTTTTTTTTTTAGCAATGTTAGTGGTCAGAGTTGGGGAATCTAATAAATAAGTTCGTAAACCTTGTGTACACAATTTTGTTCCACCTCATGTACCACATGTGATGCGAATGACAATAAAGAACCTTGAACCTTGAATACTTTTATTTATTTTTGCTTCCTATGAATGGCTATAGTAGAAACGTGGCTGTGTGTCACATCACATTAGGAACCAAAAATTCATCTGATGATCTCCTTAATGATCTGTACAGTCAAAAAATGGAAGTTTTTCACATTTCAACTCTAGGGTTTAGCTTCTTCTTCTTCTTTTAGCTTTTCCCTCTTCATGTCTCCACAACGAGTCATCCTCCTCCATCTCACTCTGTCCTCACTCCAACATACCTCCATGTCCTCTCTAACTGCATCCATACATCTCTTCTTTGTCTTTTTCCTGGCAGCTGCATTTCTAACATCCTTCTACCAATATACCCACTGTCCCTCCTCTGGACATGTCCAAACCTTCTCAGTCTGGACTCTCTAACTTTATCTCCCAGTTGTTCAACCTGTGCTGTACCTCTGATGATCTCATTCCTAATCTTATTCTTTCTTGTCATTCCTAAGGAGAACCTCAACATCTTCGTTTCTGCCACGTCCAGTTCTTTCTCCTGTCTTTTTGTCAATGTCAGCACTGTCTCCAGACCATACAACAGCTGGTCTCACCACTGCCTTGTAAACTTTTCCTTTGACCGTTGCTGCCACTCCACCATGTTATTGTATATTAAACTAAATGAAAAACTTTGTGAGAAAAACTTAAGTTCACTCCTGCTGCTTCCACAGGATTTAATAGGTTCAGTATCAGTCAGGTGCTGCTGATTAAATGTATTTATTACTGATCATCATCAGTGTGACCACCTCTGTAAAAGCAGGAGTTTTATTGGTTTGCTGCTCTGGAGTATACAGGTGTATAATAATACAATGCCAAAGAGGCAAAAGAACAGCAATGAAATAAAAAAAGCATAGCTGTTTGTGTTTATCAATCTGAGAAGGGTTAAAGGTCTAGACCAGGGGTCTGCAACCTTTATGATCAAAAGAGCCATTTCTGCCCCTTTGTTTACTAAATTAAATGTGTCCGGAGTCACAATACCTGCTACAACTGGGATTCTCAACTGGTGGCCATTGAACCACTTTAAGTTTGTTGGAGGGCACTTTTCTGGACAGTAGGGGCTATTTTATAAACCTAAAAATATTAGGGGTGCACCGATAAATCGGCCCCGATTCCCTTAATTTTGGGAAATTGGCCGATACTTGCATGAGAAACCGATTTTACTGATTTTTTTGTTTTAACAACAATTGTCTGAACTTCATTTATATTTCAGAGCACTACCTCATGGCCAGTTAAAACAAGTTTGTATTGTTTCTAGGATATTGTTCAAGGGTATGTTTTTCAATAACATAAGATTGGAAAACTGAAGGTGCATCGTGACCTTATAACACCTGACAGTGTCACTTATAAAACAAAATCAGTATCGGCCAAAGTTGGAATCGGCAGGTCAGACTTTTTAGAAGTCGGTGATCAACCAGAAAACTGCAATTGGTGAACCCCTAAAAAAAAATCTTTTATTGATATTTTTACACTCTACGACAAAATAAGACAAGTTTCAACATTTTTCAGTCAGGTCATCTGGGCATTTTTTTTTTTTTTGTGCTGAAACGTTTCGCCTTCGGTCCGGAAGGCTTCATCAGTCAAGGAAACACACAACAAAACTGATTCTTCCCCCAACAGCTTACTCCAAAGTGGAACAAACCAGTTCTGCTTGTGATAAGATGGTCTCTTTGGTACGCCCCCTCCTCCATTGCCAGCCCTCTTCCTTGTTGATAGTCTTGTCAAACTGGTTGAAAACAACAAAGTCCATGCTCAATAATCCAGGTATAAAATCCAACATTTTTCAGTCAGGTCATCTGGACAGTTTTTTTTTTTGTGCTGAAACGTTTCGCCTTTGGTCCGGAAGGACACGAAACTATGACGTCTTAGTGTATTACCCACAGTAACCATGGAACCAGTGGTGCCAGCTCTCTTCAGGTCATTGACCAGCTCCTCCCGTGTAGTTCTGGGCTGATTCCTCACCTTTCTTAGGATCATTGATGCACCACGAGGTGAGATCTTGCATGGAGCCCTAGTCCGAGGGAGATTGACAGTCATGTTTAGCTTCTTCCATTTTCTAATAGTTGCTTCAACAGTTGATTTTTTTTCACCAAGCTGCTTGGCAATTGCCTCGTAGCCCTTTCCAGCCTTGTGGAGGTCTACAATTTTGTCTCTGGTGTCTTTGGACAACTCTTTGGTCTTAGCCATGTTAGTAGTTGGAGTCTTACTGATTGAAACAGGTGCTTCTAATTTAGAATAATAAGTGGAGTGGAGGTGGACTTTTTAGAGGCGGACTAACAGGTCTTTGAGGGCCAGAACTGATTGACAGGTGTTCAAATACTTATTTGCAGCAGTAACACACAAATAAATTATTTTTAAAAAATCATACATTGTCATTTCCGGATTTCAAAATTTATTTTTTTAGATTATGTCTCTCACAGTGGACATGCACCTAAGATGAAAGTTTTTAGACCCCTCCATGATTTCTACGTGGGAGAAGTTGCAAAGTCGCAGGTTGTTCAAATACTTATTTTCCTCACTATATATATATGGGGAGTGGTGGAGCAGAGGTTAGAGGTAGTGGGCATGTGATCGAAAGTTCACCAGTTCGACTCCCCGTACTGACAACATCAAAATATGAGTGGGAAAGGTGAAGCACCCACACCTGCCTCCACCTTCATTAACCCCACTCTGGGCTGTTGAGCAAGGCCCTTAACCCCCACCATCTGCTCCCACGGGCGCACTAGATAGCAGCTCTCTGCTCCACACAGAGGGCTGTGGTAGCTCAGTGATCTGTAGTTGCATCATAAAAGGCATTTGGCGTAAAACCAATTGCCAAGTCTTTGTGCGAGTTAGTTCACTGTGGCGATCCCTGAAGAAGGGAGCAGCTGAAAGAAGTATATATATATATATATATATATATATATATATATATATATATATATTAGTGTGTATGCCTATTGAAATAAAGTGTGCTCACATGACTGGCATCAATTCTCAGACTTGAGTTTTTCCTCCATTAGCCCAATGTTGACTGTGCTCTCTGTTCCTCACAGTTGGGTCACATGGGAGAAAACTGCTGACTGTCGACTGCGAGGGAGCATACAAACTCTTTGTGTGTCTGTGTGTATGTGTGTAGGCATGTGTGTGCTGTTTGGAAATGTAAAGATGGCAAGCACATGTTGCATGTTAACTTTGATTAAACACTGCAACTTTAGATAAAAGTTGAGCCAACTGCACATGAAATAACAAAAATATGTTCATATTTAGGTTTTAAAAATTATTCGGAACTGTCCACTTTAACAATAAGGAAGTTGAAGTGCTATATGTTGCCATCATTATATGTTTTCATACAATGATGAAATTTGTCCTCTGCATTTAACCCATCACATGTGAGATCCACCCAAGTGGAGCAAGAGGCAGCTATTTAAGCACCAGGGGAGCAGTTAGAGAATGTCTTGCTCAGTGACACCTCAACAAACGGGCATAGGGGAATCAAACCCACAAATTTCAAGTTTCATATCGGCTTCTCTACTACTGCGCCACAGCCACCCTGTTGCACATTTTAATGTTAAAAAGCGATACGCTGATGTCCCCCGTTGCTGACGTATTTGAAAAATTAATGTTTGCAGTTTTTAAGATGAGTATTTTTCTGGACTGGAATTGAATTTGCCGTTCAAGGTGGCTGCATGTTGGAGTATATGTTACTTTCATTCTAGGATATTGCTTGTGAAAACTTGATTTCCTCTTTTTTCTAAATGTAAATTGCTTTTTTTTTTATGATTACTTCTTCTGGTGTCGGGTGCTGTGCAGCTGGAAAGATTTTTACTGAAACCTTTTTACTTTTGGACATTTGTTATGAAGTGTAACCATGACAACCAGGGTTTTTTTTTTACAACCGGGAGCAGCTGATTAACATCTCAAAGCTCAAAAATATCTCAACTACAGCCCCAAATCCCAAATGAGTTGTAAAGGAGACACCGTGGATGCATCTCCGTCTACCTGGCGGAGGTGCTCGAGTGACTGACTGCTAAGCTGGCAGGAAATGTGACTCATGACAACAAGAAGACCAGGTTCATTTCCTGACACCTGCAGCTGGCTGTCTGCAATGATGAGGAGCTCAACAAGCTGCTGAGAGGAGTGGTCATTGCTCAGGGAGGAGTTCTGCCCAACATTCAGGTGGTCCTGCTTCCACAGAGGCCCGCTCTGTCTGGGTGGACAGTTCGGCATCAATAGCCAGTTTCTTCAGATCCGCTGTGGGACTGCTGTGAGAGATCTTTCCTGCCCAAAGCCATCAGCATATAGAACAAGACTTAATGAAACCAGGATGATGAGCTACAACAACATTTAATTTCCCTTTGTGATTAATAAAGTATATTTGAATTGAATTGAATTTAAAGACGCTGCAAGTAAACAAAGTTTTTGGTGCAAAATATTCAAGTAGGTAGGAGTTACACTGTGTATAAAAACTCAAGTTTTATTTATTTATATATATATATATATATATATATATATATATATATACATATATATATGTATATATATATACAGTATATATATATATATATATATATATATATATACTTATATATATATATATGTATATATATATATATATTAGGGCATTAACAGAATACTCGAATAATCAACACATCGATTGCTAGGACATCTATCGAGGTTAAAAATGTAACGTCGAGTATCCGTAGTGACGTCATATTATGTGACCACCGTATGACCGTAGGGGGCGGTGTTGCACTGTTGCAGGTCACAGAGTAAGGTGTAACACCGGGTCCAATCCACCGAACCAGAACCAGCTTCCTCTGACCTTGTTTCACAAACAAAATGCAAAAAATATTCATCTCTAAACCTATAAAAAAAATCTATAAACATATTAATCTCTAAAACTAATCTTAATGCGCACCACAGCTGGCGGTGGTGCGGGGTGGTCGACCCCCCCCCCCCCACACACACACACACACACACTGTTTTAAGTTTCGTTTTTGACGTGTTAGTTTTTCCTGTGACTTATTTGCAGTATGATAAATGTAGGAGCATAATATACGCTCCCAATGTTTTGTTGGTCTTTTTTTTTGTAAATAATTACCATTTTTTGCAGTTTTATTTATTTATTTATTTTTGTATCTTGAGATCGATGACGTCATCAAATACTCGAGTTCAACTCGGGTTTTATTATGTTAATGTCGAGTTTAAAAATTATATACTCGTTCAACCCCTAATATATATATATATATATATATATATATATATATATATATATACTGCAACTGCAGTACAGCTACATACTACATACATCACTGTCACACAAAGAAGTAAAAGTGTGAAATGTTCTACCTCATAAATAATTGTCAGTGAGGAAGTCAGATTGATTAATTGGCCTGAACACTGCAGGATCTTGGGATGCTTATATAAATGGGTGACCACTTGCCTCTGCTTTATGTGTAACTGTCTAGCTTGTCTGTGTCCTGTAGGTTCGTATGAGGTTTGAACTGAAGTCTCCAGTGAAAACCATCGAAGACTTCATCAAGCGCTTCACCCCCAGCCGCCTGACCTCAGGCTCTAATAGCAGCAGTTCCTCCAGTCTGAACCGCTCCTCCAACAAGGGATGCTCCAGCCTTCTCTCCTCACCCTCAGCAGAGAGCACACTCACCAAGCTGAATGAGGAGCAGCTTTCTGGATGTTTGGAGCACACATTCAACCTTGCCCCACCCTCCTATGAGGGTAAGGCCTCCTGCAATATGGAGGATGGAGAACTGCGCTATGAAGCAGAGTCGCCTGATGAAGCTGCGTTGGTCTACGCTGCCAGGGCCTACAAGTGTTCCCTTGTTGAGCGGCTTCCTGACCAGGTGACGGTGGACCTGCCTCACCTGGGAAAGCTGAGTTTTGAGCTACTGCACACATTGGGCTTTGACTCTACCAGAAAACGTATGTCTGTGGTGGTTCGACACCCGCTCACTGATCAAATCACTGTATATACCAAAGGAGCAGACTCCGTCATCATGGACCTCATCAAACCTCCTGATTCAGGTAGTGAAATCCTCATTTTTGTCACCTGACAGTTTTTGAAGATGACTAGTTTTCATTACAGCTCAAGTTGCTGCAGAACATTAGTCTACAGTATGTTAAATGTGCAAACACTATTTATTGATTAGCAAACCACGTTCAGCTAATTGTACTATCGTTCTGTTACAAAGAAATACTTTCTTGACTTTTTTTTTAAACTGTACCTCTGTGTTGCATTTTCCCAACTTTACTTGTCAATTCCTTTTCCCCTGAGCACCAGAGAGCTTTAATTGTTTATATGTTATTCATGCATTATGGGCTCACGTGAAAAAACTGGACTAGCCATCCTGCACCAGTGCAGTGAGGGAGGAGGGTGCCACATGAACAGGTACAATCTAAGTGGGGGAGGAGAGGGCGAGCTAAGGAAAGTACTTTTGTTTTTAATAGTAGTAGTATTTAATATGATTTGCAATGCTGTTAAATTAGTGTGGGGTTTTCAAATTAGGATAATTACCTATTCATCCATCCATGGATCCACTCCACTGGAGTGGCTCGAACACAATGACATCACCACCTACTTTGTTTGCATTAACGATTCTGCCCACAGAACAGGGAACAGTAGGGGTATAGGGACCGAGATGGGGTAGAGGTAGGGCAGCCGACTTGGGACCAGAAAGTCTTGGTTTGACTCCCAGCCATTCCCACATGTTGTGGTGTCTCTGAGCAAGATACCCAACCACTAATTGCTCCCCGGGTGCTCAATAGCTGCCCGCTGCTCCACCTGGGTGTATCCCAGGTGCGATGGGTTAAATGCAGAGAACTAATTTCACCACTGTAAAGAAACATACAATGATGTCAAGTCAACACATATACAAGTCACAGTGGCAAATCATCTACACCTGAGAAGAACCAATAATATGAAATCTGAGTGGAGTCAAACTTATCAATGTCATAGCGGCTTTAGTGAACCCTTAGCCTGTCAGATGACGTTCATTGAGACTCAGTGAAAGATGGCACTGGGTGATGTATAGGCCTTGATGATCTGGGTCTTGATGGAAGGCACAGGTGTCATCAATTTGTGTGCTGCTTGTTACAAAGAACAATCTTCACTTACTGTTTTGACTATTAATTAGATGTTACAGCAACTGCCTGATAACACTATATTTTGATAAATAAATGGCTAAAATAAGAAAAGTATGCAGAAGTTAAATTGCAAGACACCAAAGTTCATTTTCACTAATCCAGGTATAAAATCCAACAATGTTCAGTCGGGTCATCTGGACGGTTTCTTTTTTTTTTTCTTGAGATGTTTCGTCCTTCATCCAAAGGACTTCTTCAATCTGAGGAGCTACTTTTGAACCACTTTGGCATGACTGTCTCAGAGGAGTTGATGGGGGAGAGGGTGGGCTCCAGAGGCCATCTTGGCATCAGCAAACAGTTTTTTTCCCCTGTGGAGTATGCTGTTTGTGGGCATCAGTTTTGTTTGGTGGCTCCTCAGATTGAAGAAGTTCTTTGGATGAAGGATGAAACGTCTCAGCAAAAAAAAGAAACCATCCAGATGACCTGACTGAACATTGTTGGATTGCAAGAAAAATGTATAAGATAAAGAAATTGTTGATAGCAGCCTATCAACCATTACGATTGGTCTGTTGCTTTTAAGACAATAGTATGTGTCAAAATATATATTTTTATATTAGTATTTCTTTTAAAAAAGTCAGTTAAGACTGAAACCTAAACCAGGGATCCCATTCTGTGTGGTCTTCTGTAATATGACCCTTCCTGTTGGTGCAAAGAGCTGAGGTAGCACCAAGTACATTTGTCTTTAGCAGACATTATGGGGGAGGGAGCTCTAAATGAAAAGACTATTATAGCATATATTACTTTAATCACTGGAATGCTTCAAAATATATTATTTCAATATATTCTTACTATGATGGGTATTTTTTATATGACATGGTGTTTAGTATTTACGTCATATTTTGATAGGACAAATCAACTTGTGCAGCAAATGTTTCTTGGCCTCCATCCAGTAAGAGCATGTGGTGTATGGTGCATGTGGTATATGAGGTGGATAATTCATTTATTCACAAGCCTGCTCAGAGGTTCCCTGCTGTTCATTAGAAGCAGGAAGTTCATCACAGAAATATGAGTCTCCTGATAGGTAATCCTACGCTGAACAAAGACTTTGCTGCCATGCATCAGTGAAGACGAACACTCCCATCTTGATCCGACATGTTTTCCAGCTGTCATCACCCACCTGCTCTGAGATTATGCTGGGATCACAAAACCTTTTATGAAATTCATCTTCCGTTACGAGGACAGTGCAACCTTTTGCATTAAGGGGATGCTGAGTGTTCATTGTTTTGAGTGCGGTTGGGTTTTTCACAAAACTCCAGAGCTCATTAGAGGAGAGACTCGAGGTGGCTCTTGATCATCTCCTACACCTTGTATCTAAGATTAGCAGGTTTATTGACCAGTAGCTGCATGCAAACAACTTTTGCTTTACCATTTGATAAAAAGAACCAGTTGGTGAAGACCTAGTTGGGCCTCTTCTCCACAGATTAACATAATGGCACCTTTCAAGCAGGGGAGATGCTCATGGGAGACGACTGTGATCTCTTGGTGCTTAGAGGTCAGTGTGACGTGATGCACCTTTAGTCCTCGCTCCTCCCGCAGACTTTCATTTATTAGCAGTTTAGATTATTATTTTTTTTGTTTGGATTGCCTGTTTATTCATTTGTATGAAGGAATGTTTCAAAAAATACTTTACCGCTGTGTTTTGATCATGTTGAAAACTAAAGTGGACATAATGTCCACACTCCCCTGTTAAAATGACAGTTATTAGCGATGTATAAGATGAGATCAGGATAAAATATTTTAAAATAATTTCCCACCTTTAATTGTCTTTTTTTTTTTTTTGTATTATTTTTTACAATTTGTCTGAAACCAATTTGCTTTGAAGAACATTTGTTTAAATGAGCACACCCTTTTTTATTTTAAGCATCTCTTGATTTAATTATCGAGTTGTCATTTGGGTACACACCTGCCTTCTATTAGTTGTTTTGATCAATTTGAAATATGATTTAGCTGTCCTGTAAGGATTTTCCTGACATTTACTCAGTTGTATCTAAACCTCACAGAGAGCTTACAAGGCATCAAAAGAATCTTACTGCTGTAAGATGTCAACATTAACTATCTCATGAACACAGCGAAGACATTCATCTAGAAGTTTAGAAAATATTGAACAGCAGAGACTTTACCAAGATTTGGATGTCCCTTCAAGATTGATGAAAGATGAGATGGAAACTGATCTGACAGGCTGCTGAAAGACCTACAGCAACACTTGAATGAACTGCAAGAAGTTCTGACAGCGCTGTACATGTCCTTCATGTGACAACAATCTCCTGTGTTCTCCATGTGTCTGAGCTTTAAGGTACGGCTGAAGATGGAAGAATTATGGAAAAAATGTCTTCCAAAAATCCAAGCTAAATCCATCCATCATCTTCACCTGCTTCTTCCTTTTCACAAAGAAGTGATCCTGGTCACGGAGGGTCACTGGTGCCCATATCCAGCCATCACTGTATGAGAGGCGGGGGACACCCTGGACAGGTCTCCAGTCCATCACAGGGACACATGGAAACAAACGAGACAAACAACCATTCACTCTCTCACTCACACCTAGAGACTATTTAGAGTTACCAATCAGTTTAACATGCATGTTTTGGGTCTGTGGGAGGAAACCAGAGTACCTGGAGAAAACTCATGCATGCACGGAGAGAACATGCAAACTCAACCCAGAAAGGCCCCTGACCGGGATTTGATCTGGTGACCTAGCTGAGAGGCAGCAGCTCTACCAACTGAGCCACCGTGCTGTCCCCAAGCTAAATTTAAAAACAAATAAAAAAGTCTCCCAAAATCTTGTGGGATAATGTGTTCTGACCCGATTAGTCCAAAGTTGAGCTTTTCGGTCACAATTCCAAATGTTTGGATCCAGAATAACTCCAAAGACTACGCAGAGTTAAACGTGGTGGCGGCGGCATCGTACTGTGGGCTTGCTTTTCTTCAGCTGTGACTGAGTGGATGTAATTACGACCAGTTCCAAATATCAGTCTATTTTAGGGACAAGAAGTCAGCTTCAAATCTGAAAATGAAGAACTTATTTTTCATCATGACAATAATCTAAATCAACAAAAGAATTACGTCACTAGAAGAGAAAGTTTTGAAATGGCCGAGCCAGAGTCCAGACCTCAAACTGTGAAGGGTGACCAGCAGACAGCTGTGCACAAAATGTGCCCTTGCAGTCTTGACAAGATTTGTACACTTTTTCAGAGTCAGAGTTAGAGATTCTTTATTGTCATTCACACCTCATGTGGTACATGTGGTAGAACGAAATTATGTACACGGGGTCCCAGTTACATCCAACAATAAAATGTAAAAGAAAAACAGTAATAACATCTAAGATATGAACTAAGAAAAACATCAACTAAATATACACTAAGCACCAAAAGCATAAAAACATTACGTCGAACCTCAGCACGAACATGAACATGAGTTTGTGTGAGCAGATGAGCACGCATGAACACAGCAGCATGAAACAGATCAGCAGCAACATGATGTGATTCTTCACAGTGATTATTCTGGTTAGAGATTCATGAGTCAAACAGCCTCAGGGTAGAAGCTGTTCCTCAGTCTAGTGGTTCTACACTTAATGCTCCTCAACCTCCTTCCTGAGGGGAGTGGGGCAAAAAGTGTGTGTGCTGGGTGAGTGGGGTCCTTCATGATGCAGGCGGCCCTCTTCCTGCATCTGGAGGTGTAGATGTCTGTGATGATGGGGAGGCTGACTACAACAGTCTTCTGTGCAGCCTTCACCACTCTCTGCAAAGCTTTTCTTTCTGCAGCTGTGCAGTCTCCATGCCACACGTTGATGTTGGAGCACAGGATGTTCTCCACTGCACACCTGTAGAAGGAGGTGAGGACTGCGCTTCCCAGACCAGCTCGTCTCAGCCGCCTGAGGAAGTAGAGTCTCTGATGAGCTTTCTTTTTTTTTTTTATACCCATTGGAGCTTCTTATGATGGTTCAGCACCACTTTTTTCTTCTCTTGTCACCTAAATGGATCAATTCATCCAGCAGAGAAGAAAGTCCAGTGTTTTAAATTCTTTGGTTATTTGTTTTTTTTAGGAAAAGGAATTGCTGTGGCGATGCCAGTGTTTCTGTGCCTGCCGAGCTGTGCTGTTATTAGCCAAATTACATGGCTGGCAACCAAGAATTCTGGCTCGTGCTTCTATGTCATGAGACCCATAAAACCAATCTGTTTGTGACTGCCCCCCCCCCCCCCCCCCAATCAGAGAGATGGCCACGATGCTGCAGCAGTCTTTTCAGTCACACTGTATTAACATCAGGAATAAATGAGTTTGGTCTGATCATTGAAATAGACTTTTTATATTTGTAGCATGAGGTGGAGAATCTTTTTCTACCAGCACGATGGAGCTTGATAATGTGTGGAAATATATTTAGATGCAATGGGATCTGTGTGAGGACAGACTGTTTTCATGCCTCTGGTGAAGCTTTGGGCTATTTGGTGCTAAAGTGGTAAATCTCTCATGCAAATTCCCCAACAAGAATACTTCATCTTCATCCCTCTGTCTTAATTGGTGTGTTCTTAGGCAACTCCAAAGGGAAACGTCAGAAAAAGATCGTCTGCAGGACCCAGAACTACTTGAACCTGTATGCTGCAGATGGCCTTCGCACACTTTGCATTGCAAGGAAGGTAAGCAGGCGGACATCAGGAAACTTCTGAACAAGCGGCTTCTCATTAAACGACTTCAGAGTCCAATGGAGAGCGTGCACCTCAGTTTTTATTTTTCTCACTATTATTTTTGGCAGGCTGCAATTGTAGCCCAGTATAGATGATCACATGGAGCAGCTTGTCCAAAAGTAACATTCTTTGTGACTCAGCTGCAATCTGCGCCTCTCTCCCAGGCTGTTAATTTATGCTCTCGCAGGCTAGGCTTGTTATATTCCTGCTTGTGCACAGATCGTCACCAAAGCCAAGTGATGAAACACCTTGTCAGGGTCTCACATTCTGTCGTCTTCCTCTTCTATGGAGGAAGAGGCTGCGCCCCCTCAGCACTCAGAGAAAAAAAGCATTAATTGTGCGCGTGCAAACTTGTGTTTACGTGTCAGATTTTAAGCAAGGAGGAATACGCCTGCTGGCTGCAGCGTCACTTACAGGCTGAGACGGCCATTCAGGGCAGAGAGGAGCTGCTGTACGAGTCAGCTTTAAGACTGGAGACAAACCTCCATCTTTTGGGTAATTACTGGAGTTATTAATTGGTGATTAAAATATTTTACATTACTTTAATTATACTCTTAGATATTTATAATACCCTATTTTGTATTTAAAAGAGTACATAAATCTGTGCACTGACCTACAGGAGCAACTGGTATTGAGGATCGGTTGCAGGATGGCGTCCCAGAAACGATAGCTTCACTCCGGAAGGCCGGCTTGCAGATATGGGTGCTGACCGGAGACAAACAGGAAACAGCCGTCAACATTGCGTACGCCTGCAAACTGCTGGACCCTGAGGAGGAGATCCTGACGCTGAATGCTGACTCTCAGGTAAGCAGCAGTGCCCAGAATCTTCTCATCCCCATCCAGCCAAGTCCCCCATAGCCAAATGGTAAAACCGTTTAAATGGCACCTTCATTGTGTACAAAAATAAAAATCTAATGTTGCATGGGTTATCTGGAAAAAACTAAGAATTAACAACAGGAATGTACTAAACAATAAAAATAATGTAAATATTAATTTCAGCAGACACCATCTCCAAAATGTTCTGAACCCGAGTGGTCTAAGCAGTTCTTGTCACTGTTTGCTGATGCTGACCCCCCCACCCCCTTCACTTTGCACCTTTGTCTGAACCAGGAGGCGTGTGCGCTGCTGCTGGAAGAGAGTTTACATTACATCCAGGCAAAATTCCTCTGCAGCTCCGAAGTCCAGTCCACCAAAGCCTTCCACTCTAACTTTCCTCCTTTTGAGATTTATCCCTCCTCCTCTGCGTCGTCCTCACCCCCCCACACCGCTCCCTTTTTGGTGCACCGGCTGGGCCTGGTGATTGATGGGCGCACCTTGGCCTATGCCCTGGACAAGAGTTTGGAGGATAAGTTTCTGGCTGTCGCTCGGAGCTGCCGCTCGGTCCTGTGCTGCCGTTCCACGCCGCTGCAGAAGAGCATGGTGGTCAAACTGGTGCGGAACAAGCTGAAGGTCATGACCCTGGCCATAGGTAAGCACTAGGAAACGCTACAAAACACATTTAGACTTCAAACCAGTTTTGTTTTTTAAAAGAGGTTTACAGTTGACTAATAAAAAAACAGATCTAACCAAATTTAAAGTGTTTATCTGGCTTTTTTAAGTTAATGGTAAAATAAATGGACTGTACGGATGAGCTAATGTCTTGGTTAAGCAGACACACCTCAAAAAAAGATTTTCCAGCTTAAAACAATTCTGATCGTTAACATTACATAGCGCTCCATGTCAGCGCTATTATTTAAACCTTTACACCCATCATCAGTTTAACATTACCTGGTCATTTCTGCAGAAATGTTATGAAACTCGTGCCTGAACTGATCCCAGTCTGCACCAGAAGTGGTGCAGTGACCCTGCTGCTGCCCCCGTCAAACCTTTACTGCACTGATGTTAGGAGCGAGAGCAAACAATCAAACAAACAACACATTAGTGACAAGCAGTTGCCACTCTTATCTAAAAGAAGACACTCTTATTTCTCTCTTTTTACAAAGTAAAAATAAAAAAAAAACCACAATCTTGCGCAATTGGAAAATTTTGCATTACCTCTTACTGCTCTGTACATGTATTATAAATTACTCACTACTACATCAGATTTTAGATCAATATATATATTTTTTTGTTTGGGGTTGATTAGCTCTGGCAGCCATATTGAATTTGGTTGACCCCAAAGGAAAATACAATACCCAATCTGAAAAAGTTAAAACATGCTAATCTAATGATTTTCAAATCTCCTAAATGCACATTATGTTCTTAATGAAACATAGTAAACGTTAAATGTTTGAACTAAGTAACTGTACCAATTTTGGTTAAAAAAAAAAAAAGTAATTTTGAATTTTAGGGCATCAGCACATCTCAAAAAGAGGGGCTGTGAGCGTAGTTACCACTGTGAAGCTTTTCTTTTTCTTTAAACAACAGTTTGTAAATGTCTAGAAACTGAGAAGACCAGTGGCTGGAGTTTTTAGTGGGGAATGTTGTCCCATTCTTGTCTGATGCAGGATTCTAGCTGTTGAACAGACCCAGGTCTTCTGTTTCCATACTGTTGTAATGGATGCATTGTCTTGCTGAAATATGCAAGACCTTTAACATGATGTCATCTGGATAGAACCACATGTTCTAAAACTTGTATATATACTTTTATGCTGCTTTTGATGGTGCTGTTCCAGATGTGTAAGCTACCCATGCTATAGGGGCACTGATGCACCCCAATACCATCAGCGAGGCAGGCTTATGAACTGTGTGCCAAATAACAGGCCGGATGGTCCCTCTCCTTTTTTAGGGTGCGTGTGGCTTTTGTGGTTTCCATAAAGAATGTGAAATTTTGACTTTTCTGTTGACAGAATAGTTTTACATTTTGATTTAGCCAATTTTATATGAGCTTTGGTCCAGTGAAAACAGCAAATTTCCTGGATGGCATTCTCATATGGCTTCTTGCATGATGGAACTTTAAACAGGATTTGTGGATGACAGTGGACTGTGTTTACTGACATTAATTTGTGAAAGTGTTCCTGAGCCCATGCAGCGACCTCCATAATGTTTTCAAACCTGTTTTTAATGCAGAGTCACCCAAGGGCCCAAATTTCATGCTTATCCAATACAGTAGTCCCTCGTTTATCGCGGGGGATCCGTACCCTGAAGCCCCGCGATAAGTGAAAAACCGCAAAGTAGGAATAGTAGTACAAGTAGTAAATAAGTAGTAGTTTATTTTATACACAATGTTTTAAACACTTCCCACACTCTTGCAATATTCCAAACAATGTTTCTAAACGCTCTAAAAGAGCACAGCATGTCATGATCTCGGCTCTCTGCCGCAACTGCTCTCTGCACTCTCCGCTCTGCACGAAGATCAACAAAGGAGGGGGAGCTGCAGGAAGAAGTTTCTCCTACAGTGTGGCCTGCACACAGGTGCAGAAGGTGCAAAAATAATTTAAAATCATTTTAAAATAAAAATTCCATGTCGATCCTGTAACTCATCCATCAATCAGCCAGTTGTGTGTCTTGTCCAGTCTTATTTTGAAAAACCGTGATAGAGCGAGTTCATGATAAACAAACTGTGAAGTAGCGAGGGACTACTGTATTGACTTTCAGTCTCGTCCTGTACACAGAAGTTTCTTCAGATTCCTGAAAACTTTTGTTATGATGATGAACCGTAGATAATCACTTCACTTCCGGCGAGCTGATGGACGGCAGCTCCCTCCGGCTTCTCTGCAGTCTTTTATCATCAAACTGACCCGTTTTTTTTAGAACCGGACTAAAGTTGGTCCCCCTTCCAACCGAATTCGGTGTTCAGTGACTCAGAGAGCTGGACGGGACCGTCCAAAAATATATTTTGGTCCAGGACCAGTCGCTCCCACCCCACCGGTCACTCCGAGCACACCCTGCTGGCCAGGTGACCCCTCAAGCTGGGAGTCGTCGCACGAAGGTCCGGTGGTTTTTCTCTCTCTCTTTGGACCCAACAAAAACAAACTTCTCAACAAACTTCTCATCTGGACCTTTGTGGTTCTACCTGGTTCCGACAAGGATCGCCGGGTGGTATTTCGCTGGTTTTCTGCTGGACTGGCCCTCGTGGTGTCTTCATTGGTGTGGGGGAAGTGTACCTGTGTCCCACGAACTGGACCAGAACCGAACCGAGTTGACTGTGGGGGACTTCGTCTTCAACAGAGCCGGTCTCAGCTTCAGTGAGCAGCCCGTTACTTTTAAACAAAGGACTGTCCACCTCCGTGGAATCGCTGTTTTCGCCTGGAGGAGACGCTATGATGCTTTGAAGCGCCGCCGGAACCGGACTGGAGCAGAACCGGGCCAGGGACAACTTCAGTCTCTTCGTCTTTCGAGCTGTGGAGCGCCGGAGCCGGACTGGAGCAGAACCGGACCGGACCAGTGACAACTTCAGCCTCTCCGGTCAGTCTTGTTTTTCACTGGGGGTGCCTCTCGTGCTGTCAGGTGCGGAGGTGACGTGCAGAGAAGCGGAGGAGCAGAGTGGAGGAGCAGAGTGGAGGAGCAGCGCTGCGTGGTGCTCGAGAAAAGTTCGGAGTTTGCATCAGAGTTGCTGCAGGCCTCCATCCATACTCACCTGGATATTAATTATTTTTATTCCGGATCACGCTGTTGTCCCCCTGTTGACCTGAAACAAGCTAGGATCATGCCTTTCATTTCAGGAGGACTTTCTGGCAGCTCGCTCTGTTATTTGCTGCAAATTATATGTTATTGTTTCTGCCTGTTGGTTCTGGACCCAGCTTCTGTTTCTCATGGGAGCATCCATCCATCTTGCAAGGGGGCCGGAGCCCCCCTCAACCCAACCCAAACTGCAGTTGGGCCATCTCGTCGGGTTTGTTTGCCCATTTGATTTGTGACGTTTTATGGTCTGAGACTTCTGCACCATTCATATTATTTGTCATTATTTTCAGATCTCACACTATCTGGAGTCACTGAATCTTGTTAATACACCTGGATTTGCCAGGTGTATTAATTTGATTTCACTGCAACTTTCTGTTTTTGGGTTCTGAATGATCGCGTCTTAATTAATGTTTCTCATGGTTCAATTACGGGGGCTAATTGTCACACTGTTAATTCCTGTAATTACACATCAGTCACGAAAAACTCAAGAAAATGTCTAATAATGTTGTTACTGCTGTCAGGTATTCAGCCCAACCCTTTACCCCCCACTAATTATATGACACCAAAGGACTTTAAAAACGTGTCTGTGATAAATTCAAGGAATGTTGCCTGTCTCTCAATCTTACCCAACTGATCAACTCTCCGACTAGACCAAACAAAAACCGTCCTGAAAAGTCCTCCATCTTAGACCTTTTTCTAACTAATATGCTTCACAAATTCTCTGGTACAGGTGTATTCGCTAACATTTTGAGTGATCATTGTGTGACAGCGACTCTGAGAGATATTAAACTTCTACCTTCTAAGCCTAGATTAATTTAAAAAAAGGGATCTGAAATGTTTTTGTGAACAGTCATTCCTCTGGGATCTGTCTTACTTTGACTGGCATCGTATTCTTTTAACTGATGACGTGAACTCCGCTTGGAACTATTTTTATAATAGTTTCATTTATTTTGTAAACAAACATGCTCCTTTTCATCAGTTCATAATAAAGGGACGAGACAGTCCCTGGTTTACTCCAGAGCTAGCTTGACCTCCTGCACAGGAGAGATCAACTTTGGGCCACAGCGAGAAAATCTGACTCAGACACTGATTGGTTGAGTTTTCGACAGATGAGGAATAAATGCACAACTGCTATCAAAGCTGCAAAACACAACTATTTCTTATCTCAGAACTCCAAAAATCTAAATGACCCTAACAGATTCTAGTAAACCATCAAATCTCTTTCAGGCACCCCCCAATCATCTGACCTCCCATCACAACTTCTCATTAACTCTGTTCCTGTGTCAAATAAGCACGAGATCCTGAACTGTTTCAACAAACATTTTGTTGCTTCTAGTTCTTTATTTGACACAGTTACTAATGGAATATCAGCCACTTCACTTAATAACCAAACTTCTACTAATCAAATCCCTCCTACAAGTCAATCCTCAGTTAAACACAGCTTCTCTTTTTCTCCGTTCTCAGTCAGTGAGGTTAATAATGTAGATGAACAGATGCTCAGATATATTCATCATTTAACACGGATTCCTCATTTTTCTGGACTGAATAAAACGTGCATTGAATTTAAGGAAATGCAAACGTGAGACGTCATTTATATTTGACCCATCAAAATGAATGCGGTCATTTATTTACAGAATCAAAATTTAACATCAAACATTTACATTAATTTGGCAAATTATGAAAATAACAACATAAGCAATCAATCAGGAAAAATCATACGGCCATGATTTTTCCGTTGCTTCACCACAGACATTTATGAAAACTGTACAATTATGATCTTTTACCCACATGAATGTGGGTGAGCATTTTACACAGACATTTCTAAAATATCTGGAAGAATTTCTACTTGATAGAAAAGTTTAAAGATGGAAAGAAGTTTAGAGGGAGTAAGATGGTGTGTGAGGGGTGAAATGTGTTCACCAGAATCGACACTCTCCGGCTTTCTTCAGCTTTTCCTTACAGTACACTTAGGTGATGAAATCGGCTCCTTTACCTGGAGATGTCTCAGGTGAGATTCCGTTTAACGCACCCTTTCAGCGTCTCAGTAGGATGCTGTTACTCGTCCGAAGTAATGGCGAGGCTCTGTTCGACACATATTCACCTCAGTGGAAAATGTTATAATCCCATGGAACTCGGAAGAGCTCTGTTGTCAGGATCATCCCGTCTCTCACAGAACTGGTTGGACTGTGTATCCAGCAGAACTCCAACAGCACATCATCAGAACTTCAACAGAACCAAGACCGAGTAGACCAGGAAGTACTGACATTTTAAAGAGCTCTTTCCCGGTTCATTTTTGGGATTTGTTCATTGGTCAGAAACGACCAGACGGGGTGTGTTTTGTGACGTAAGAGGTTAGAGACAGCGAGAATTGTTATGAAACAGATCAGAAATGTTCTCACAGTCAGAGAGAGTTTTGTTTTGGCGCGTTTCAGAAACAGGTGCAAAAACTTCTCTATTTACGTCTGAGAGGATTCTAAAAACATGACAGTTCGTTCAACAACTTGTTTTTCGTTTGACTCCAACCTTGGAAACGCACACTTGCTCACTCAAAGGCAGAAATCAGAAAATGCATAATTATTCTGTTACAGCTTTGACATGAGAATAAAAATCATTACACAGTTAATAAAATTGATTAGTTCACTGCCACATCTAAAATGGTTTGAACTAAGACACTTTGATTATCAACATTTGTAAAATAGTAATGATAATAAAAAGAGAGTGTTCTTTTCACTTGAATCTTCAAGAAAGAAAGTCTCAGGATGGGTGAACCTGTATTTCTGAGTTCAAATCAATGAAATGACAGTCCCTGTCCCACAAGGTTCTTAAGGTCAAGATTTTTGACCTTAGACTTAGTTTTTGACATGGGCCTAGTCCACTACAATAAATTGTGATGAACTTCCACCTTATTTCTTAAGGCTGGCTGCTCATATCATCACAGTCCCAGTGACCCACATCTTTAATCTCTCCATAAACCAAAACTCCATCCCAGACACTTGGAAAACAGCCTTTGTTCTTCCTTTGCTGACCCCACCTCACTGAACAACTATCAGCCAATCTCTAAACTCTGCATTTTAGCCAAGGTTCTAGAAAAACTGATAAACTCTCAAATCAAAAATTACCTGGACTCATTTAACATCTTACCTCGCCTTCAATCTGGATTCAGGAAACAACACAGCACAACCACTGCTTCACTGAAGGTTCTTAATGACATTGTTGAAGCACTGGATGCTAATGATTATTGTGCTGCACTTTTCTTAGATCTGTCTAAAGCTTTTGACACTGGATCATAACATCTTGTGTCATAAGCTCTCAGAAATTGGTTTCTCAGAACACACCATTGGTTGGTTCTCCAACTATCTCTCAGACTGGAGGCAATGTGTTCAACATAATGGTACTTCCTTCAGTTATTTAACAGTCAACAATGGTGTACCACAAGGCTCAGTCTTAGGACCCACCCTCTTTACAATCTACATACATAATGTAGGTAAAAACATCCCTAATGCATCCATACATTTTTACGCTGATGACACAGTTGTTTATTGTCGAGCTAAAACTGTTGCTAAGGCATTCCAGCTTTTGAAATCTGCATTTAACATCATCCAGACAGATTTGTTCCACCTCAAACTTGTCCTAAATGCTGACAAAACCAAAGGGATGCTTTTTTCAAATAGGAAGTTGGTCCCAGCATTTCTTCCTCCGATTTTATCCTCAAATGTTCCTGTGTCAAATAAGCATGAGATCCTGAACTGTTTCAACAAACACATTGCCATCCACTCCTTGGGGAGTGGTGGCGCAGAGGTTAGAGAGGTGGGCTTGTGATCCGAAGATCGCCGGTTCACGCCCCGGCCCCGACGACATCAAAATTGTGGGTGGGGTAGGTGAAACACTCACACTTGTCCCCACCCTCATTCGCCCCACTCTGGGCCCATGAGCAAGGCCCTTAACCCCAACCATGTGCTCCCTGAAAAACAGGTCTCTCTTGAAAATGAGTTCTCGTGGCTCAATGAGACTAACCTGGATAAATAAAGGCTAAATGAAAAAAAAAAAAAAAAAAGGTGTCCTGATTGAGTTTGTTGATTCCTATAAATATTTGGGTATCTTGGTCGACTCGCATCTCTCTTTTAAGCTCCATGTGGAAAACTTAGTAAAGAAACTTAAAGTTCTTTTTCAGAAACTGACCTTGTCTAACTCTGCTGTCTAACTCTGAATGCTAGGAAACGCCTTGTATCTGTGACTTTCCTTCCCTCCATTGATTACGGTGACATTATTTACATGAACGCTCCTACAAGAACCCTGCAGATGTTGGATGCTGTCTATCATGGTGCACTAAGATTCATAACTGGCTGTGATTATCGTACCCACCACTGCACCCTGTATTCACTGGTTAACTGGACATCATTAACTTCACGCAGACTCTCCCACTGGTACATTTTCATCTTTAAATCACTTCTTGGTCTGCTGCCTTCATACATCTCATCCTTCATGTCTCTGCATGAGTGCAGCTACAGCGTGCACTCTCAGGACATTATTACCTGCAGTGTTCCTTCAGTGAGGACTGAACTGGGCAAAAGGCCTTCTCCTACTCCACTCCTGTTTCCTGGAATATCTTACAAAATGATTTGAAGCTCTCGACCTTGACCTCTCTTAGTGGCTTTAAGAATCTGTTGGACTCCTGGCAGGTACCAATGCATTCATGTTCCTGTTTTTAGTTTTCTACATTTGTCTTTTCTACTTTTTTTCTTTTTTTTTGCCATCCTATTTGTTAAAAAAAAATTGTATGACTTTTTATAACTGTTTATTGTTGTTGCTGTTGTCCATTGTTGTCATCATTCTTTGTTGAAATCAGGTCTCTTGTAAATGAGTCCTCGAGGCTCAATGGGATTTACCTGTCTAAATAAAGGTTGAATGAAATAGTTTATTCAAAATCTCCCCAAATATTTGACCGAGGAACAAGATTTTAAAATTGAAATATGAAAATATGGCTTATCGCCAATATCGATGTTGGGGGGTTTGTGGATGCCGATAGCCGATACAATGGCTGGAAATTGTTGAGCTTTGTCCACCCCCAAGAAACTAAGAAAACAGTGAGTGGAGTGGGGCTTGTTTATTTAGTGCAGCTGTTAGCAGCCATGAAGCTAAGCTAATCAGAGCCTCGCTGTTCACAGACCCACAGTAGGTTTACAGGTGGTGCACTGGTCATAGAAAGTCTTCCTAACTAACGTACGTTCACATTTTCTATCCTCCACTATTCACCATAAAGTTATCAAGTGTGTTACATAAATTAAATTAAAGAAACGCCCTTCCCTGTTCATTATTTAAACAGTCACGTTTGATGAAGGTTTAATTAGTAATGACCACAGCAGCATTTTATTTTTCTTTGCAGAGAAGTAAAGGATTTCAGACCAACAAATAATTTCATTAAGGATGACAAAGATAACGTTACTAACACTGATATATATTTACTGCTATGTTAGATTTATTGTTCTGAATAACGTTTTACATGACAATAGTCTATGCTAGGTTATCTAAACGTTAGCTTGCTAACTTGAGAGGTACGTAGCTAATGACAAGCGGGTTGAAGAATTGATGAGAATTTATTATTATTGATTTATTTTACAGATCAGTTAAAATAAACTTACCATGCTCTGTTCAACAAAATGTGCTACACAGCTCAAAGCTCCCTGCTTTGGCTGTGATGAATGTCAAAAAGGAAACTTAAGGCCATGACTTGAAAGTAGTTATCATGCATCCTCTGCTGAATACATCATACAATTACAGCTGGTTCCATCATTTTAGCAGTGAAAATTTGAAATGCTTTATATCGTTGCATAATGGGACAATTATCACAGATACTGATAGGTCCCTGAACGTCTATATCGGCATAACATATCAGCCCAACCCTCTCCTTCTTACTAACCAGTTGCCAAATCACCTAAAAGGTTACTAAATGAACCCCTTCAGCTGTTATTATTTGTACCACATATCTATGCTACCATTTGTTGCCTCTGACCCATTGTTTTAATTCATTTACCTTATTTTTCTTTAAAATCCTTCAGTGGTAACATTGTAAATAACTATTGATTGACTGAATGATTATCTTCTGAGAGATTCAATAAAATTTGCTCAGTGAAGAGATAGTTCAATCATTAATGCCAATTTTCAATTTTTTTTAGCATCGATCTTGCACAGTCTGTTTGCACTTGGAGAAGTATTGAGGATGATTCGCAGCAACTGCCACACCAAATTTAAGCTCAAAATCTATAAAGACCACTGAATTATAGCCATTTTTGTTTTCTAAGAATGACTAGTTGTGGTGGCCATGTTGAACTTGGTTGACCTTAAACGTTAATTTATTGTAAATGTACAGTACATTCATTTACCACTTTTTGAAAGTTTTATTAGGATTCATTTAGCTGTTCAGGAAATATTTTGCTAACAGATAAGCACAAACTCGAACTTGAACATTTTTGCTTGCTTTTCACCTTTTGGCAGCTAACCATAATTAAAGTTAAATGGAGGCGCAGCATAGCCATGTGAGCAGTTGCATGAAGCCATCCTTGATGTAATCACACAGTGTAGCTTAACGCCGTCGGAGCGTAGCAGAGGTGAGATGAGATGTTCATGACTTACAGCCGCCTCTGTTGTTTTTCATTTGTTTGTTTCTGCTGCAGTCTGGAGAATCCTCTTTGTACAAGCCAGGTTTTATTTTATCAGTGCTGTGTTAGCGGTCGCATGAAACGAAAACAATCATTTCACGTCTCTTTGACTTTACACCTGTGTGTGGACAGCAGCCAGGTTACTACACCTCCACCATCAATCTGAATCATCAACCCTCATCTGTCTCTCATAATAGTATCAGTTGTTATTTGGCTCTTTTATTGCAGCAATTAGCAAGTCTGTTTAAGCAACAACAAAACGCGTGCAAAAACAGTAGAAGCAGGTTATCCTATTAATCATCATTTGCATTGGGAACAAATGTTCTTTCTCCCGGGGGTTTAAGTTGTCATGTGAGCAGTTTTTCGACCAGTTGTTACTTCGTGCTGCTCACCCAATGGGTCAGATGCTGAGCACAGCTTACCCAAAACACAAACGTTATATATATCCTTATTTATTTATTTGTTTATTTATTTATTTACCAGAATATGCTTCTCATAGATAAGCCCAGCCTGAAAAATATGCCCCTGTTCACTGAAGCAAAAAAAAAAAAAGAAGCCCTACCTCTGTTTTTCTCCACAGTGGAACTCCTACCCACTTGAATGTCTCGCACCAAAAACATTAAGGTTTACTTACATTCCCTGTTCAATTACAGCCCAGAAAAACACTCGTCCCTCAGCAACGGGAGACATACAGCAGATGCACCGCTTGTTTAAATATATTTAGTGAAAGTGGGACAATCTCTGGCAGCTTACACAAACATTTATCTGAGTCTTCATCATGACCTACCTCTGATATTGAGCTGCCTTGACCCCAGAACTCTCCTCCTGCCCACCAGCACCACCACTCCATCATGAGAAGAAACACTAACTTTCAAAATCACAAACCGTGCTTGTTAGTCACATCAGCAGTCCTAGTTCTGTTAACACAGACACAAAGGACCGACCAGCACCGCACAGTAAACTTTTAGAATAACATCTATTATCAACACAATAAAATAGTTCTACTTCTGTGAAAATTTGATGGTCTCAGCATCATCTCACTTGCTGATGTAACTGTTTACTGCCTTCGGGGTTTTGGCTGATCCCTCTTGACCAGTTATATTTTCTTCATCTCTCCACCCTCATTAATCACAGGTGATGGGGCCAATGATGTCAGCATGATCCAGGTAGCAGACGTTGGCGTGGGGATTTCAGGACAAGAGGGCATGCAGGTGAGAGCAAACCAGGCGGTTCTCAGTGGATCTGAAAACGCACTGCTCTGTTTGAGGCATGAAGTGTGAACAATGAATTAAATACAAAGGATGAGTATAAATATGGAAACAAACGATATTTAGAGTACTTGTTGTTTTTTCACTCCTTTAAGAGTCAGTTCAGATGGCTTGGATTGTGCTGACCGTGTCATATGTCCTGAAGAGGAGCAGCACAGTTTCTAGATATTTCAGCATTTTTTACAGCATCTTTCTGCCTAGAGGTCACGGCCAAGGTTGTCTTTGGTGTAGGACGGATTTTTTTTGTCCCTTGTTGCAGAGCATAGAGGGGAAATTGGAAATACTGTTTGTCCGTGTATGTTTTGAGCTGGATAACTTGAAACATAAATGAGGTACCAACTTCCGTTTTGACATGTGGCTGCATCTTGGCGTAAGAAAGGTCCCTATCAAAAATGGGGTTGCCCTGTCAAACTCCAAGATGGCCATCCCCATATATATGTAATCTGACCACCCATTTCATTTGAGGAAAATATGCTTTCTAGTTTTTATAATGGTTAAAAGTAGTTTCCTCAAAATATTGGGGTGGACTTTGGGGTGGCCAAAGAATAAGCTATGGTTGCCATGGTCACCAGTGGCCACCTCCCTGTCTCTGTCATTGTGCCTGATGGTATATAAAATTGCTACCTCTGCTCGCCAGGATCATTGCTCTGCTGCCTGGGACAAACAAATAAAACCTTCCTCTGTTCTCCACAGTGTAACTCCTCACTTGAATATCTTGCACCAAAAACTTTAAGGTTTACTTGAATTCCTTGTTCAATTCCAGTCCAGAAAAACCTGAAAAACTCATCATGATAATTACAAACATTCACCATTCAGCTCCCTCAGCAATGGGGGACATCGCTTGTTGGTACTTGTTTTTATTCCTCGTCTCTGCTCATTTCGTAGTAACATCCTTCTCCAAAAGAGTGAACTCTCAGAGGTGGTGGAGATGCTTCATTGTTGCTTTGGCATATTGACTCCCAACTCTAGATTAATTACTATTCGTCAAATGTGCTCACATTCAGATGGCTATAAACTCTGGAAATTTTATTTTCTCAGACACATTTCTCCACTCAGGCTTGCAACACAATTTTCCTGTTTTAGGATTGTAATCCCCACATAGTCATTAAAGTGAGTTTATTAAAGTGCAGCTCAAGCTAAACGAGGCGATGGCTGTTGTTTCTCTTGTTGACGGATAATGTTGACAGTTGAGGAGTGTCATTAAGGGTTAGCGGGGGCCCTTTAAGATGTAAGTCGCTCTGCAGGATCATCTACGGGGAGAGTTTTAGATGTTGATGGATGGGACTGACACGCTCCTGCAGCTACAGGAGGGAATCCCAGAAGGTAGACAACTCATTTAAGTGTTATTGCTTTGGAAAGATAAGCCCCCATTAAAGACTGATTAAAAAGAGGCAGGCATGTGGAGCAGGACCAGACATTTCCAACTATTTCCAGATGTGTACAGTGGGAGGAGGAGGAGTGAGGAAGAGGAAGAGACTGAAAGAGCACCTCTGATGTTTTGCAGGCGGTGATGGCGAGTGACTTTGCCCTCCCACGTTTCCGGTATCTCCAGAAGCTCCTCCTGGTGCATGGACACTGGTGCTACTCTCGACTGGCGAACATGATCCTTTATTTCTTCTACAAGAATGCCGTAAGACACTTTTCTCCTCATATCCTCTCAGCTGTGCTCGGTGTTCCCTCTTATCAATTTAGTTAATTCTTTTTGTTCACACAGATGTTTGTAGCGCTCATCTTCTGGTATCAGTTCTACTGTGGCTTCTCTGGCTCAGCCATGGTCGACCAGTGGTATCTCATCTTCTTCAACCTGATGTTCTCTGCTTTCCCACAACTCGTCACTGGCACTCTGGACAAAGACGTGTCAGCAGAGACGCTCCAACAACTACCTCATCTCTATGTGAACGGACAAAACTCTGAGGTTCAGTCTCACATTAAAACACAGAATCCTAGTTATTATCACAGCTTCTTCGTTGTAAAGTTTGTTTTCTCAACTATTAAGTTTTCTTTGTAGGTGATAAGATCACAGTTTTCTGACATGTATGTTTTTAGTTAAAACAATAATTTACATAAACCTGAGCTCTTTGAAATATATTTTGCTTTGGTCAGCATAGAAGATTATATTGCCACTTTCATGAATTGTAAATCTGTTGGAACATTGTACAACTTTGTACTAGCAATCCACACATTACTGGCAGTACTATGGCCGTTGTCAGTCCTTACAATTAGCTTTACCTGAGTTTTTTTGTCTCATTGCGGAGTGAAGAGGGAAAATTGGAAATACCCTCCATTTGTCAGTCAGGGCATGTTGTGAGCATAACAACTTGAAAGATATGTGAGGTGCTGACTTCCATTGTGGTGTGTAAATGGTAAATGGACTGTACTTATATAGTGCCTTTCTATCTAATCAAGATACTCAAAGTGCTTTACAACACAATCTGTGCCCTCATTTACCCATTCATACAGCACTCTACTAGATCTATACAAAGAATAATCTGTGTTTTATCACATTCATACACCAATGGGACACACATCAGTGGCAATGAGAGGTTCAATGTCTTACCCAGGGACACTTCGGCATGTGACTGCTGGTGGAATCGAACCCCCAACTCACACCTAGGGACAATTTAGAGTTACCAGTAAGCCTAACATGCATGTTTTTGGTCTGTGGGAGGAAACCGGAGTACCCGGAGAAAACCCACGCATGCACGGAGAGAACATGCAAACTCCACCCAGAAAGGCCCCTGGACTGGGGTTTGAACCAGGGACCTGCTCGCTGAGAGGCAGCAGCTCTACCAGTTGCGCCACCGTGCTGCCCCCAGCAGAGATATGTGATTATTTATGCGTAAGAAAGGTTATTTTGAGAAATTGGGTTGCCACTTCAAAATCCAATATGGCCACTGCCATTCATATATGTAGACCATTGCACCATGATTTGAGGAAACTATGCTGTCTAGTTTTTATTGTGCTTAAAAGTATAGTTTTCTCAAATAGTTGGGGTGGCTGAAGCCTAATCTTTTTTGGCCAAGGCCACCATTGGCCAACCCCAGTTTTGCCAATGTGCCTGGTCATGGATAAAATTGCTCCCTCCACTCGCTAGGATCTGTCACTCTTCTCTACCTCAGACAAGCAAAAAAAGAAAAACAAATTAAGATCTATCTAAAAAAGTTAAATCTGGTCCTCTGGACATTCAAAAAAACAAAACAAAGCAAAACAAAAAACAAACAAAAAAAATGTAGAAACGTTTCGTCTTTCATCCGAAAGACTTCCTCAGTCTATTTTGCTTTGTTTTGTTTTTTGAATGTCCAGAGGACCAGATTTAACTTTTTTAGATTGTTCTACCTGGATTATTGAGCATGCATCAGGAGAAATTAAGATCTACTTCTGTTCTTATGCACAGTCAGTGTAACTCCTACACACTTGAATATTGTTCACCAAAAACATTAAGGTTTACTTGCATTCCCTGTTCAATTCAAGTCCAGTAAAACACTCCTCTCCAAACTGAAAACATTCACTATTCCAATCCCTCACCGACAGGGAACATCATCGGCGTTCCACTTTTTCTGTCTGCTTTAGATTAGGATGAACCGAGCAAACTGAATGTTTTTCCAGCACCCACCACTAATAAAACTGCATTCACGTTGTCAAAGTAGAAGCTACTCCACCGTTGACATTGGCTACCATGACATGTTCATCTTTGAACGTGCGCAACACAAAGTGGACTGATCTGTTATGTGATTCTTTGCTTCTGTAACTACTTTTTTTATATATATTGTAGGGCTTTTTAAATTCTGCTTTAAAAATAAGACCAAGAAACCCACCACACACAGCTCCAACTATGGCACCCTCCATTGTTATTGTTGATGATTACCGTATAATGGATCCAGACCGATATGGAAATTTAGGCTATCGTCGATACTGATATTGGGAAGGGGAAGGCGACTGCCAATAACTGATATAATGGCTAAAAACGTTTAGAAAACAGTGAGTGGAGCGAGGTTTGTTTATTTAGCGCAGCAGTCAGCATTCATGAAGCTAAGCAAATTAGATCCACACTTTAATTAGTCCCACGGTAGGTTTACAAGTGGTGTACTGGTTATAAAAACAGTCTTCCTAATGTACATTCACATTTTCTATCTTCCACCATTCACCATAAAGTTATTGTGAGTTACAAAAATATAAACAAAGAAACTCTCTTCCCTGTTCATTATTTAAACAGTCAGTCACGTATGGTGAAGGTCTAATTAGTACTGACCGTAGCAGTATTTTGTTTTTCTTTGCAGAAAAGCAAAGATTTTGGACAAACAATGCATTTCATTGAGGACGACAAAGATAACGTTACTAACACTGATCTATTTTACCTGTACGTTAGATTTATTAGTCCATGCTAGATTATCTAAATGTTAGTTTGCTAACTTGAGAGGCACATAGCTAATGGCAACAGCTAATTTGGCAGCACGTCGGCTCAGTTGTTAGCACTGTTGCCTTACATCAAGAAGGTCTTGGATTCAATACCCGGTTAGACCTGGGGTCTTTCTGTGTGGAGTTTGCATGTTCTTTTCGTGCTTGTTTGGCTTTTCTCCGGGTACTCCCCCGGTTTCCTCCCACAGACCAAAAACATGCATGTTAGGCTGCCTTCAGGCCCAGGCCTCCCTTGCAAAAGAGTTCTGAGAGCTCAGTGGGATTTGCCTGGTTAAATAAAGGTTAATAAATAAATAAATAATGACAAGCGGGTTGAAGATAATTTATTATTGTTGGTTTTATTTTACAGATCAGTTAAAATAAACTTACCATGTTACTCTTTTCAGTAAAACATGCTTCACAGTATTGCTCCTTGCTTCGTCTGTACTGAATGTGAAAGTGAAACTCAAGTGAACGGCCATGACTTGAAAGTAGTCTTCATGCGCCTTTTGCTGGATTCATTGTCCAATTACGGCTGGTTCACAGCATTTATGGGGTGCAAATTAGAAGTGTTTATATCGGCGCTTAATGGGGCAGTTATCACCAGTACCGATATGTCCCCAAACGTCTTTATCAGTCTAAAATATTGGTCCTACCAATATATTGGTCAGGCTCTAGATTATAATGTCACATGGTCATGTTGATCATCAGCCAAGTGTTTCAGAGAATGTGTTCCCCTGGTAGTGATGAGAGGAAACATTGCTCCTTATAATGTCAAAGTCCTTTGTGTTGTTTGATTCAAAATTTCCTGGTCCCACCCTGAGAACGCACACTAACACACTTAAATTGTATTTCTCTTTTCTGTAGTTTGGCCAGTGACAGCAGTGGTTTTTCCAAAAGGCACATTTTTGTTGCACCAAACTGATCAGAAAAAAACTGATGCAAATTGCTTTTTAAGTCCTCTACATGGACAAACCAGATGTCTTCCAGAGAAATGTTTTATGGTCATGTTAACATTATTTTCATTTTGTTTCCTAATTGATCTACCACAACTTTTCACCAAACTTGAATATTCTTCTCACAATGACATTACCAACATGTTGGTGTTTCTCATGCCTAACTGATAACGTTAACACATCTGCAGTCGCATTTCTGTAGCACTTTTTTAATCCTTGATCCTTTCAGTAATTTTAAGGATTTTAAACCTACTTTTGTACATAAACACTTACGACACAAGAAATATAAAACAAAGCTGTTGTTCAGTTCAACATTAAGCATCTTTATTTAGTAAAATGAAGAAAACTTACAAATTCCAAACATTTGATCAGCTTTTAAGAAAATATTGAGTTTTTCAGTGATGTTGCTGCACTCACGTCTAATTGTTTGGATTGTTCTTGCAGGAATATAAACCATATATGTTCTGGATGAACATGATCGATGCCTTCTACCAAAGTCTGGTCTGCTTCTTCATTCCCTACTTTGTGAGTCTGGATTTCAACTCCATCATCTCATCTCAACATTTTGTTTTTGTTTACTTACTTGTTGTCTCCTCTGTTTTCATTCTGGTTTCCTGCCAAAACCCCCACCACCACTATCACCCCTCCAGGCCTACTCTGACTCAGACGTGGATCTGTTTACTTGGGGAACTCCCATCACTACCATTGCTTTGCTCACCATTCTGGTGCATTTGGGCGTCGAGACCAAAACCTGGGTAAGATCCGTGTTTTTCAATTTACTGACGACAGCGTCAGGATCGAGCTTGAATCATCGTCCTGTTTTCATGTTAGTACTATTGTGACGTTTGAAAGGATTACATTATTTATTCCAGCTAATTAGGCTTTCAGCCCATTACTTTTTCTGTGCATACTCTCTACAGATAGTCTACACCACATTCAGCTCATTTCACTTATCACTGGCTTGTTTTACTCCCCTCATTCTCACTTTTCCATATTTTATTTTCAGGCGTTCATACCACAGCAGTCTTAATCTGAAGTTCTCATCACCCTGTAATGAATCAGTCTCTTCTATTATTTCTAGGATGTGCATTTGTCTTGGCAAGTTTTTAACTTAAACATGAAGAGCAAGTATTTTACTATTAGACACAATTGTCTCTTATCAAGAGAAGTGCTCATAGAGAGGAGAACTGACTATCAGCTGGCAGGTTTTTATTGTTCTCACCATCTGTGAGGTATTTTAGGTGAAAGCACAGCTGCCTCCTCTTTATACAAAAAGTTTAAACTGTAATTAATGACTGCTTTTGTTCAGGAGTGCAGTCCACTGATCCATTATACATTTACACTGTCAGATCAGACAGTCGGCTCCAAGCACACACAAAAGTTCCTCTGTAAAAAATAAAGAAATAAAAATAAAAGGTCTGCATGCTCGCTTTTTGTAGTCATTGAGTGACTTTGTTTTTATCCTAAGAGTGAAACACTTTCAGCCCCAAACAATGTAAGAAGATGGAGTAAATGCTGAGTTTTCTCAGACTAATGTGTGGCGTCAGATGAATTTGCTATTTAGTTTGTGGGACAAGTAAAGAAACAATAATGTAGAACAAGTTTATGTTTTTGTTGGAAATCAAATCAGTTCCTGTATTTAGAAAGTTATAATAATAATGTGTTATGTGTTGTCATCATTGTATGTTCCCATACAATGGTGAAATTGGCTCTCTGCATTTAACCCATCCACCACCAGGTGGAGCAGTGGGCAGCTGTGGAAAGCGCCCGGGGAGCAACTGGGGATAATGTGTCCTGCTCAGAGACACCACGAGATGTGCAATGACCGGAGATCAAACCCGAGACCTTCAGGTCCTGTCGGCTGCCTTCCCCTACACCATCTTAGCCTTTTATGCCCATTTTGGTTCTTCAAATTGGAAAAGATGGATGTTTTTTGGCAAGTAAAAAAAAAAAACATGGCAGTAAAAAAAGTATCCTTTTTTAAGACAAAGATGGAATTTGTTTATGAAAAGAAAAACACTTTTTTGGAAAAAATTTTACACTTTTTCTGAGGCAAATATAATCTTTACCCAGGTGACATGAATTTTTTTTAAACAAATAAAAACAGCTAAAAGTTGTAGACATAATTTCATGAGCATGTAATTAAAGGACATATTAAGTAAGCCCAACCGGTGTGGAAATTTTTTGTCTATCGCCGATACCGATATTGGGAGGGGGAGGGCATCACCGATAACCAATATAATGGCTGAAAATGTTTGAGCTTTTTCCACCCTCAAGAATCTAAGAAGACAGCGAGTGGAGCGGGGCTTGTTTATTTAGTGCAACTGTTAGAACTGTAAAGCTAAGCAAATCAGAGCCATGCTATACTTAGTGCCACAGTAGGTTTACAGGTGGTGCGCTGGTCATAAAAACAGTCTTCCTAACGTGCGTTCACATTTTCTGTCCTCCACTATTCACCATAAATTCAAGTGTGTTTCATAATTCATAACTGGGGCCAAGATGGGGTAGAGGTAGGGCAGCCAACCTGGGCTCAGAAAGTCACAGGTTCAACTCCCTGCCATGCCCACATGTCGGGGTGTCTCTGAGCAAGACAGCCAATCCGTAATTGCTCCCCGGACACCTACATAGCTGCCCTCTGCTTCACCTGTGTGCATATCAGGTGTGATGGGTTAAATGCAGAGAACCAATTTCGTCATTGTATGGGAACATATAATGATGACAACATACAGCACTTACCAATATAAATTAAACAAAGAAACATCCTTCCCTGTTCATTGTTTAAACAGTCTAGTCACGTATGGTGAAGGTCTAAGTAGTATTGACCGCAGCTGTGTTTTTTTTTTTGTTTTTTTTTTTGCAGAGAATAAAGATTTCAAACAAACAATGCATTTCATTGAGGACAACAAAGATAATGTTACTAACACTGATATATACTTACCGCTACATTAGTTTTATTGTTCTGGATAAAATTTTACAAGGCAATAGACTATGCTAGGTTTTTTTAAACATTAGCTTGCTAACTTGAGAGTCACAAATAATATCAAGCAGGTTGGAGGATTGAAGAGAATTCATTATTGTTGAGTTGTTTTACAGATCAATTCAAATAAACTTACCATGTTCTGTTCAGCAAAATATGCTACACAGTATTGCTCCCTGCTTCATCTGTGCTGAAAGTGAAACTTAAGTGAACAGCAATGACTTTAAAGTAGTCTTCATGCGCCTTCTGCTGAATACATTGAACATTTACGGCTGGTTCACCGCATTTTAGGGGTGAAAATTAGAAGTTTTTATATCGTTGCATAATGGGACAATTATCACCGATACCAATAGGTCCCCAGATGTCTTAATCAGCCTAAATTATCGCCCCTGCCGATATATCGATCGGGCTCTAATCTTAAGATCTCAGTTTTGGGGCTTGTTTGTGTCTTCCTGCTCGACGTTTTACTCTCAATCGTGGCAGCCTTTTTTAAAATACAACCATAAAAAATGCATAGATCCACTTTGTTTCTACAGTTCTCATTCTGATCCAGCATCTGTTTAAAATGTCTTCCTTTAATGGGAAAATAAAATAGAAAAACTAAATCTGATGCTTCAAAATAATAGCACAGCAGTATGAAATGTTACAGTGGTCTTGTTTGAATTGTCCAACTGAACTGTATTTATTATAATGATAGGTAAAGGTTTTGAATTAATTATTTTTGATATGTTTGTGACCAAATGAAGGCTTGTTAACTTCAACTGGATAAATAAATGTTACCTTGTTCATTATGTGTAAACCTTTTGTTCTCGTCCCCCATAGACCTGGATGAACTGGCTGTCAATCGCCTTCAGTGTAGCTTTATTCCTCACTGTGGCTCTGTGCTACAACTCCTCCTGCCCCACCTGCTACTCACCCTCCAACCCCTACTGGACCATGCAGAGGCTGCTGCAGGAGCCTCTCTTCTTCCTGCTGCTCACCGTTACTCCTGTGGCCGCCCTGCTGCCTCGGTACTTTTGACTCTTTGATTTGCACACAGGAGAAAGCATAGCCAGCCTCTCCAATATTTCTGATTTATGCTGTGAAGTATGTCTTATAGATACCAGATGTCTTTTATGTAAATTCCAGGAGCTTCACATGAATTTTGGAGCGATGTTGAAGAAACGTCTGCCTCTGTTTTATGTTCCAGATATTTGTACAGGGCGTGTCAAGGCACTCTGTTTCCAAACCCAGTGCAAGTTGGACGGCAGTTGGATAAGCTCCCCGCCGACACCCGCAGGAACATCCTCAGTCTGAGCAGGGTCAGGACGGGGGCGCCGCTCAGTCCCGAGCCTCCCTTCCTGTCCCTCAGCAAGCTTTCACCAAAGAGTTGCGTTAATAAAGACCAGAAGAGCACCTCTGGCTCCAAAGCACCGCAGGCCAGACAGGCTCCTGCTGTACAAACAAATGAAGAAAGGGGTCAGAGAATATCACCCACACACACTGAGAAAGACCTCACAGATCTCTGCAGTGCAGCCCCTTCAGAGCTGAACACGCTCCCATACACCAAAAAGGATCCTCCGCTCTCAAGGGAGTCGCCACCTCCTTCCACCAAAGAATCTGAAACTTTCAAGCTGTCAGCTCAGAGGTTTTTCAGCAGGATTACTTCCACGCCTCTGGCCTCACAGGCAGACAGCATTCAGCTGAACCTGCCCCCCGACGGAGCCTCGCAGTACGTCAAATACTCCCGGAGCTCCGAGGAAGGACGTGGGTCTGATCGTGCAACAGCTCACAGGACTGAGGGGGGGCGAGAACAGTCGCTACACACTGCCTTATGATGTCACTCTATTTGCACAACAGTGTTTTTAAACTAACTTTATTCCATTTTTTTTATAAAATATACAGAAAGGTACTTTATATTTTCAATTTAAAGCTAAGTGATTATATTTTAAAATATTAGGAAACAAGAACTGGAACAAACCGGCGCCTCTTTTTTATTTTTTATTTGACATCTCAGTAATTGACCAAGTTTCAATGAGAAGCAGAAAAGTAAAGAAACATTCCTCTGCACACTTAATGCAGTACTTTTATTTATTTAAAGTTTCTGTGCTACAAGGAGCTGCTGGTTCTTTCAGCTCGGCCTGTTGTAGCATCAGAATCGGCTCAGACACCTCTGTGGCCTCACAGATCACAGCTTTTACTCCTGAGGAGACAAAGTTTTAGATGATTTCAGTCCCTGCTGACATGCCAGGTTTGGGCATGTTCGGGCTTTTAACTAATTTTTTTAAGTTGATGCAAATCGTGGATTATTTTTTGTTATTGCTTTGTTATTTTGGTTCAGTCTTTCTGAAAATGCATGTTTTAAATATAATTATGCATTGTAACACTGCATAACAAAGTTATAATTTCAGTCTTTATGTCTGTGAAGACAAAGTTTAGTTTTAGGCTGTTTAAGGATTTACTCTAGGTTTGAATGTTTCCATCAGCAAAAGGTTAGGATTTTATTTAAATAAAATAAATGTCCGCACTAAGATGGATGGACACTTCTGCATGCATGATGTAAGTGCAATATCACACAGTAAAAACTCAAAATCCTGCCCCAAGGCCCAGCTTTGTTTGTTGAAAATCTGCTTTAACATATGAAGTGTTAAGAGCCAAAGATGAAGAGCTGCGTTTTGTCACCTCTAATCCTACAGAGCTGATTTGTTTTCCTCTGCTTTATTCGGTCCATGCAGTCGTTTAAAAGTAAATGTGATGATGAAGTTAGACCCTTAGTCTAGAAGTTTATGGTGCGTTTGCACTCTGAAGTCAGAATCTTTGAGTTCCAAATCGTAAAAATCATTTGGAATGACTCCACAAGTCAGAACGGTCCCGGACCTCAAAATCCAATATGGCTGCCCGCCGCATGAAAAGTTGTCATAGCTGCAGTAAAGACTTTGTTCCTACTTTTGTCTGCCTCTCAATAAACCTGTTGAAGTGTTTAGAGAACATGTTGCTCTAATGTTTTGATTTGCTTGTTTCGCTAACATTTAGCCTCGTAACAGCCCAACAATAAGCTAATCTTGTAGTTTTTCATGCTGCAGCTGGATCACAGTTAAGTCGGGTGTGTTGTTACCTCAGAGCTGAGTTCTGGCTGTGGAGGAGAATGGATTTAAGCATAAAAACAAACTTGATCATAACCAGGAAGTTAACCTCGTCTCTGTAGACACACAAAAAGTGGCAAATTTGAGATACAGCTGAAAACGTGGCCGCTAGCTAGCTAGCGCTGTTTGAAATAAACATGCCAATCAGCAAATTTAATTATTTATTTATTTATTTATTTAAAAAAAATAAAATAAATTTATTAGCTTTAAATTCACCTAACAACCAATAAACCCCCCCACAATAATCTGGTCTATAATTGGTGTAAATCCACTAAATAATAATATTCATGGTTTTATTTAACTGGTCAGATTCTGAGCTAGGCTAACATAACTTTCCAAATCGTTTAGATTGTGAGTTTGTATAAAATAAAATAAATTAGCGTAAATCTTGAGATGTTTATCTGCTCCAAGCACATTACACTGAAGGTTGACTTCTTACCTGCAGACCTACTTGAAGGTTTTTTTTTAATAGGTTTAAAAATCCCGGCAGGAGTTTAGCTTAAATTAGTCCTCGTTTCCTTCTGCCAGTTTTATGCTGAAAATCAAATCCTCAGTGCTGAAAAGTCTCCAAATGTAAATACATGTGGCTTTAACGTGTACATTTGCACTTTAAAAGCATCATATCAAATCTGCCATTTCAATTTGTAGTGTGTGATGTGTTCAATGTCCTGTTTGTTTAAGGGAAATTAGAAAGAGGCTTCAGTTTTCATTGAGCTGCAGCACCAATGAAAGTTAGCTGTATTTGTTTCTTTTTTTTGTAAAAATCATAACATTTACCAAAGATCATTTATAATTCTGTTTATTAAAAGCAATATGTGCCTTAACACTGGATAAAAAGTAGCAGTTCTGCTCAAAATGTTGAATCTATCACTTTAATTAGTTTATTTTTTATGTTTGTTTAGACATGTACGAGACCACATGCTGTTTTGTCTGTTTTATGTATAATTTTTTTTTCCTGGCACTGGGCTCGTGTCTCTTGCATGTTGTTCAGATATTCAGTCTATTTTTATTTTACGCCTCTCTGCATCACACTTTGTTCCAGAATAAAGCTCGAGTATGTTCCACACATTTCATGCATTCCTCTCAGCCGAGTTGGCTCGTATCGCTGCACACAGCCTTTATTATCCATCTGAGCATTGTTTGATTCTTCTTTATCAATAAAAATATTGGGCCTATTTAAGTTCCACGTTTTGACCATAACCCTTTTATTTTTACAATAGTCACGCACAAAATCAAAGCTTCTTGATCTTAATATTTCAGATTTGTCCAACTTCTGTGAGAAAACTCATGGAAATAAACCAAGAAGCTCCATCACAATGACAATGTTAGAAAACCGTTTGTATATTCCCATTACAATAAAAAATTTATACAAAGAGTTTCTGTACATAACTATTTGTAAACATAAAAAACCCTGAAATAAAGTATTTTGTCCTTCGTTACCTGTTTCTGATGACGCAATCATTCTTTCTCTGGTTTGATGGAGGGTTGTTTTTTTTACCTCATTGAAGAGAACGTAAGCGGATTAGTTCGACCTGGACGGAATAATGTTGTTTTTACTATTTCTGTGTTCTCAATTAACAATATTTCTACCATGGCATTTTATTGTGATATGTTGTTTATGCTCATAATCCAGGTTAAAAAACAACAACAAAAAAAGTTTAAAAAATCAGGTCTCTGGATGTTTTTTTTTTTTTTTTTAAATGTTTAATCTTTCATCCAAAGGACTTCATCAGTCCAAAGAGCCACAACAAACTCGGTCCAACAAGTGGCTTACTCACATAGTGGGCCAACCAGTTTGATGACAATATGTCATCTAATAATATTTTAATAATATCACCAGTAATATGTATGCATATATTTACCATATTTTATAAGTCACTCTGGAGTATTAGTCGCTTCAGCGCACAAGTCGCATTTATTAAGCGTCACCGCTGACCCATAATGTTTATTATGCATTTATTTAATGGTTAAAATGGCTTCATTTCAACTGGGAGGCGCAGCACCATCCGTCCATCGCAGCTGGAACCGCTAGCTCTCCATTGTTCCTCCGCCTGCACCAGCTGAGTAAAGCGAGCGCACATGGGAGGACTCGCTGTTGCAGTTCTTAGAAATTTAAAGCATCAGTAAAAAATTACTTTTTGAATATGGGAACAAAAAAACATATATAAGTCACTTTGGCATATAAGTCGCAGGAATGACAAATCTATGCAAAAAACTGACTTGTATGCCGGAAAATACAGTGCGTATATACACATATGCATAAATAAAAAATATATACATATATATACATATGTGTATATACGCACTGTATTTTCCGGCATACAAGTCAGTTTTTTGCATAGATTTGTCATTCCTGCGACTTATATGCCAAAGTGACTTATATATGTTTTTTTGTTCCCATATTCAAAAAGTAATTTTTTACTGATGCTTTAAATTTCT
>NC_056500.1:40835249-40837446 GCF_014905685.2 Nematolebias whitei
GGGGTTCAAATCCACCAGCAGTCACATGTCGAAGTGTCCCTGGGCAAGACACTGAACCCCTCATAGCCTCCGATGTTTGTCCCTTCGGTGTCTGAATGTGATCTAAAGCTCTCATTAGTCTCATTAGAATAATTTGTTCAATTAGCTTTGTAGAGATCTAGTAGAGTGCTGTATGAATGGGTAAATGAGGACACATTGTAGTGTAAAGCACTTTGAGTATCTTGATAAGATAGAAAGGTGCTATATAAGTTCAGTCCATTTACCATTTACCATATATATATATATATATATACATACATATATGTACATATATATATGTATATATGCATATATGTATACGTACATATAAATTATATATATATATATATATATACAAATCTGAACATCCCATGAAGCTGATTTCTATCCATTATTCGATACAATAGGTATTTCTGGAAGAAATGCACATTGACAACATTTTAACCAAAGAGCTTGCATTATCTGTTAGTACTCAAAATATACAGGTCCTTCTCAAAAAATTAGCATATTGTGATAAAGGTCATTATTTTCCATAATGTAATGATAAAAATGAAACTTTCATATATTTCAGATTCATTGCACACCAACTGAAGTATTTCAGGTCTTTAATTGTTTTAATACTGATGATTATGACATACAGCTCATGAAAACCCAAAATGCCTGTCCCAAAAAATTGGCATATTTCATCCCACCAATGAAAGACAAGTGTTTTTAATACAAAAAACACCAACCTTCAAATAATCTTGTTCAGTTATGCACTCAATACTTGGTCGGGAATCCTTTTGCATGAATGACTACTTCAATGTGGCGTGGCATGGAGGCAATCAGCCTGTGGCACTGCTGAGGTGTTATGGAGGCCCAGGATGCTTCGATAGCGGCCTTAAGCTCATCCAGAGTGTTGGGTCTTGCGTCTCTCAACTTTCTCTTCACAATATCCCACAGGTTCTCTATGGGGTTCAGGTCAGGAGAGTTGGCAGGCCAATTGAGCACAGTAATACCATGGTCAGTAAACCATTTACCAGTGGTTTCGGCACTGTGAGCAGGTGCCAGGTCGTGCTGAAAAATGAAATCTTCATCTCCATAAAGCTTTTCAGCAGATGGAAGCATGAAGTGCTCCAAAATCTCCTGATAGCTAGCTGCATTGACCCTGCCCTTGATAAAACACAGTGGACCAACACCAGCAGCTGACATGGCACCCCAGTGACTGTGGAAACTTGACACTGGACCTCAAGCAATGTGAATTCTGTGTCTCCTCTCTTCCTCCAGACTCTGGGACCTTGATTTCCAAAGGAAATCCAAAATTTACTGTAATCAGAGAACATAACTTTGGACCACTCAGCAGCAGTCCCAGGCGAGATGCTTCTGACGCGGTCTCTTGTTCAAAAGTGGCTTGACCTGGGGAATGCGGCACCTGTAGCCCATTTCCTGCACACGCCTGTGCACGGTGGCTCTGGATGTTTCTACTCCAGACTCAGTCCACTGCTTCCGCGGGTCCCCCAAGGTCTGGAATCGGCCCTTCTCCACAATCCTCCTCAGGGTCCGGTCACCTCTTCTCGTTGTGCAGCGTTTTCTGCCACACTTTTCCCTTCCCACAGACTTCCCACTGAGGTGCCTTGATACAGCACTCTGGGAACAGCCTATTCGTTCAGCAATTTCTTTCTGTGTCTTACCCTCTTGCTTGAGGGTGTCAATGATGGCCTTCTGGACAGCAGTCAGGTCGGCAGTCTTACCCATGATTGCGGTTTTGAGTAATGAACAAGGCTGGGAGTTTTTAAAAGCCTCAGGAATCTTTTGCAGGTGTTTAGAGTTACGTCGTTGATTCAGATGGTTAGGTTAATAGCTTGTTTAGAGAACCTTTTCATGATATGCTAATTTTTTGGGACAGGCATTTTGGGTTTTCATGAGCTGTATGCCATAATCATCAGTATTAAAACTATTAAAGACCTGAAATATTTCAGTTGGTGTGCAATGAATCTGAAATATATGAAAGTTTCATTTTTATCATTACATTATGGAAAATAATGACCTTTATCACAATATGCTAATTTTTTTAGAAGGACCTGTATGGGTGATTCTCAGCTACTACCACATGAAACTTTAGCTTGATATCTGTGATGGATTTATACTTGTTTTGTGTGTGTGTGTGTGTGTGTGTGTGTGTGTGTGTGTGTGTGTGTGT
>NC_056500.1:40837456-40844710 GCF_014905685.2 Nematolebias whitei
TGTGTGTGTGTGTGTGTGTGTGTGTGTGTGTGTGTGTGTGTGTGTGTTTGTTCAGCCTCTGCGTGTCATCGACTCCCCACCATAGACTGAATATATGTAGACCTCCTAAAGGAAACCAGAATTTAAGCCAGAACAGAACCAACAGTCTCTGTAGACTGGCTCCATCACATGTTTTAAGTTCTGCCCCCTATAGAAGCAAACTTGGTAAACTATAAAAACACATCTCAATTACATTTTTCAGGTGTCGACTCAATTCATGTAGCTGTAGTTTTGTTCTGATGTTTATTTTTCCAATAGTTCCATGTTCAGTTATTTCACGCCTCAAATAAAAGTCATGTGATACCATGATATTGTGGGGCATCAGGTGGGACTTCAGTCCAGAGTGTGCAGACTGTTGCAGCTTCTGTAAAACAGGATCTCATGGCTGCGTTTGTCAATATAGTAGTCCCTCGCTACTTTGTGGTTTGTTTATCACGGATTCACTCTATCGCGGTTTTTCCAAATAAAATTGGACATGACACACAGTTGGCCGATTGATGGATGAGCCGCACGATCGGCATGGAATTTATATTTTAAATAAATTATTTTAAATTATTTAGCACCTGCAGCCCAGAGCTGCAGAAAAATCTTTCTCATGCACCTTTGTGCAGCCCTTACTGTAGGATAAACTCCTGCTGCAGCTGATCAGCTGTTCTCTGAGGGGATAAGTGGGCGTGGTCAAGAATGCTTGCAGGTGGCAAAGAGCAGAGGAGGCAGAGAGCTGAAATCATGACATTCTGTGCTCTTTTAGAGCGTTTAGAGTTTAGAAACATTGTTCAGAATATTGCATATATATATATATATATATATATATATATATTGTGTGTATATAAAATAAACAAAACTATACTTACTGCTTGTACTACTATTCCTACTTCACGGTGTTCACTTATGGGGGAGCTTCAGGGTACTGACCCCCCACGATAAACAAGGGACTACTGTCTGGGTAGTTTTTGATGGTTGCAACTGACGGCTCGCACAAGTGATGACAAAGTAAACATGATTGCACATGTACATTGTGACCTCTGACCCCTCTGTTTGTTCATCAGAGCAGCTCCAGGCTTTATAAAAACAAGGGATCAGATACGCTCAGCACACAGTCAGCGGCAGAGTTCTGTTCACGAGACGATGACTCGTCTGTCCTCACACTGCTGCTCTCTTTCACACCTCGAGTGTAAACAGGTCCAAATTATCTGCTGCTTTGTTTGATTTTTCCTTCTTCTGTGCACACACACTTTGTTCCTCACTCAAGCATCCACGCACAGTCATTTGTGGGCAACATCTGCCCCCTGTGCGCCATAAGCAGCACATGCAGTAAAACAACGTTTTGTCATGTTCTGAGGATTCATATAGAAGATTGATGGTATAATAAACTGGCTCCACTGGTAAAATTAAGCTTCCCTGACAGTCTCTTCTCATTTTCCCTGATTGTATTTTAGATGATCTACAGTTCAGACTCAAGTTCTGTACATGTTTAGAGTTTAATTTGAATGGGATCAGAAGTGTGTGTGTGTGTGTGGGGGGGGGGGGGTGTCTACATTAGTGACGTTTCATTTCATCAAACTTTAAACTTTTAAACTTTGAGCTCTGTTGAAACTGTTTAAAAAGCTTCACAGCTTCTCCTTCACCCTTTAATATGTGCTGAGTTTTCTTCAGCATTTGTTTTACACCAACAGAGACATGCACTGCAACACTTTTGAGTCCAAATTGTTTTTTTTGCCTTGTTCTTGAGCCAAAGCCATCTGTCTTACAGTTAGTGGAGCCATTTAAAGGCTCCATTCGGCTCCGTCACGCAGCAGCTCCTCAGACAAAGCATGGCTGCACTTTTTGCTGTCTACATTCACACTGACACTGGAAGCCAGCCAACACAAAGAGCAAACTGCACATATACCTCCTCAACTCACCTTGCACCGAGTCAGCTTCAGCAGGACACCTTTGAATTATGGTGCGTTTACATAACTTGGAAGGAAAGGAAAGCAACGCAGTCCTTGAAGAATGCCCCTCTCACCACCTTCCATGCCAACGTTTGAAACTAAGATGACCTTGAGTTGAAAAATGGAATTCTAGCTGTTTTGTTTCAACTCTGAGAAGAATTCATTTCATACAATCTGCTGGTGCTCAGAATGTGTGTTGGGCATGACCCTCAGCTACTACCACAGCAGATTAGAACAAGATCTGTAAAATGAGCTGAGCTGTCACAACATTTGTGTTTTGTAAGTTCGGTCTGCTGTGGCAGCCATCTTGGCTGAAGTTCACTCCAAAAGTTAATTGTTTGTGGTTGAACATTTAATGATCATAAGAGTTTCAATCAGAGGTTCATGAAATATTTTGCTAACAGACTATATATATGGGGGTGGCCATCTTGGATTTTTACATGGCAACTATGTTTTCAAAAGGAATCTTTCTCACGCTTAGATGCAGCCACACACCAAACAGGAAGTTGGGCTATTGCTTATTTCTCTCGTTAAGGTTTACACATATAGGAGGGCTGCCATCTTGGATTTTGACCTGGCAACCTAACTTTTAAATTTGTACCCCAATGCCCAAGATGTCCGCACACGTCAAAATGGAAGTCAGTAACTCTTATTTCTCAAGTTACTGTGCTGACATCATTCATGGACAGACAAACGGAGGGTATTTCCATTCCTCCCTTTTTGCTCCTCGACAGGGTAAAAATAGATTCAACCTCTTTTTCTTCCTTTTTTATCAGAAGTTTCAGTTGTACAAAAGATGATTAAGACCATATTGCTATATATATATATATATATATATATATATATATATAATTTATTTATTTATTTATTTATTTATTTATTTTTCTGAATTCTGACTTTTTCTCTGAGAATTCAGGGGAACAACTTTGTTTTCCCTTTTTTCCACTGTGGTTACCCAAATTTACCCTAATCATCTTCTGTACCATCATAATTTTTTAATAAAAAAAAAAACTGAGCTCACAGGAAGTGATGACAGCAGCCTGTTTCAGACACCACCCGCTATCATTTTGTGCCCAAGAATTCCAAAGAACGAATACACCGTTTTTTGTTTTTTTTTATGTCTGCACCATCCTGATCCTGTCATTATCAAACAGGCTGAAGATGTTGTGGCGGGCCGTGCATTTTGCAGCTAGACCTTCATTGGTGCCTTGCCTGAATTTATCCACCAGTATGAAGCCACGGCTACAGAAACCATCAATAATACACAGAAATGTGAAATGAGATGGTGTTGCATCACAGACAGGTGTCTCAAGTAGTGAGAACGAATGTCATCATTACTGAAGCAAGAAACCCATTAAAACAACTCAACAAATTTCCTTCAACTCCAGTTACAGATGCATCACCTCTGGAGTTCAGGTTGGATCTGGAGAAATCTAAGAGGAAATAGTTGGTAGACCAGAGTGCTCTTACTGCAGTGTAGATGTTAAGAAGTTCACATAAATAAGACGAGGCCAGACCTTTTAAGACTTTAAAAACAAGCAATAAAATCTTCAAATCAATTTGGAAGTGGACAGGAAGCCAGTGGAGAGAAGTCAGGATGGGGGTTATGTGTTCATGTTTTTTTAGTTGCTGTCAAAAGAAGAGCTGCTGCGTTCTGGACAGTTTGTAAACTATGTATCTCAGACTGGAGCCGATCTTGGAGCAGATTTCAGCCACCAAAATAACACAAGCATACAAAATGTGCCAGAGTTCAGGACAAGAACTGAGCATTAACTATTTCAGGGAGTTTTATAGCACTACTTTTATATCAAATAGTTACTCTGGCCATGTGTTTCATGTGTTTCACACCAAACATACATTTATCTCTGAGCAAGACACCTAATCCCCAATTGCTCCCTGGGCGCTCACATAGCTGCCCACTGCTCCACCTGGGTGTCTCCCATGTGCGATGAGTTAAATGCAGAGAACTAATTTCACCATTGTACAGGAACGTACAATGTGAGCTGTTACCTCAGTTGTTAAATGAAACATTTTCATTGATTCTCTAAACTTAGATCACTGTCTGCTGTTTACAGCAGGTTAGATACTGACTACTGGGAATTACAAAACATCTGAACTACTGTACATTGTTTTCACTCTGAGACCTTCGTGTTGTGAAGATGTGTAACTTTGAGCTCAGTTTAATGCAGCTGGGCTGATCAAGGTGATATAAGTTCTGATCACAGAGCCCATCAGTTCTGCCTCGGTTGACCCCCTGCCCTCTGCGTCTGCTGATTGTATGGCACTTCTCCAAGTCATGATGGAGCGCTCCTCTTATTATTACTGACATTAACTGGGACGATCAAATAATCCTCTGGTCTGCATTGCTACTTTGTCCTACATGTGACCTCTTGTCCTGAACTCTGGCACATTCCCAAAGAGCTCATTCAAGTCAACGATTATTTACAAGTGCATTTACAAACTAATCTTTAATTGGGTTGATTTGATTTAAGTGTTAAACTAAGTGTAAGGTATAAACTGTAAATATTACAACAGCAATAAAGATGCATTCAAATAGCCTACAATAAATTAGCATGTAAAACAAAAGAGGATTACAAACTTCATAAATAAAATAAACTTTCATGATAAACAAAGGTTGAGATGTCCTTCTCAAAAGCCAGTGAAAACAAATGTGTTTCATGAACAGGTTTCTAACTACCAGTAACCCAAATTGGTGTCCACTAAAGAAAAGGCTCTGTCACCTCTGAGGTTCAGTCTGAATCAGAGAGTGTCTGAATTCAGCTGACATGGACTTCAGAGCTCTGGATGAAGAGTGCAGATGTTCAGACAAGTATAAGGTGGGACCATATCATTACAATTCTTAAAACAAGCAGTAAAATGGTCGCCTGATTTCTGAAATGGACAAAAAGTCTGTGAGGCAATATCCATGAGGTCTTTCAATGCCTGGCTCAAGATGAACTAATGAGAAGTGACCAGTTATCATACAAAGAATTATAGATGTAATTAAGTAATGAATGATCCATCCATCCATACAGCCATCCATCCATACATCCATACATACGTACATCCATCCATCCATCCATCCATCCATCCATCCATCCATACAGCCATCCATCCATACATCCATACATACGTACATACATACATACATACATACATCCATACATCCATACATACATACATCATCTTCTGCTTGTTCTGGAGTTCAGTTGTGGGGGCAGCGGCTTGAGCAGAGAGGTCCAGACATCTCTTTCCACAGCCATCTCTTTTAACTCTTCTGGGAGGATTCCAAGGCATTCCCAGGCCAACTGAGAGACATAGTCTCTCCAGCATATCCTGGATCTTCCCGGGATCTCCTCCCAGTCGGATATGCCCGAAGAACCTCCCTAGGGAGGCGCCCAGAGAGCATCCTTACCAGGCGCCCGAACCACCTCAACTGGCTCCCCTCAATGTGGAGGAGCAGCGGTTCTACTTCGAGTCTTTTCTGGATTATTGAACTTCTCACCCTATCTCTAAGGGAGAGTCCAGCTACCTTGTGGAGAAAACTCATTTCAACCGCCTGTATCCGAAATCTCATTCTTTCAGTCACTACCAGTATACCCGTTTTCCATTAGTAATGTTACGTAGAACCGGTCCCTTTTTTCAGAACCCATTTCTCTGTGGTGCCAACCGGGCCGAGCAGGTACCAAATCGTAACGTCAGAACACGGTCGGTCACTGATTGGTCAGGGGGTGGAGTCACTGGCTGTTTTAGAAATTTCACAACATTCAATCCGCCATTCGCAATTACCAGTGTTCAAACTCGAGGAGCGACAGGACCTTTTTTAAAGATTTTAAAAACAATAACGACAACTCTGTGGTCTAATACTGAAGTGCAGGTGTTTTTTGTGCTTGGTGGCCAACAATAAAATTGAGAGCGAGCTAGATGGCGCTCTGCCGGTCCCCCGGTCAACTCCACCGGAACCCCCTCAGGCCAGGCAGGGCGTCATCTCCCCGGCTCCGAGCTCCGTGGGTCACCGCGGAGGATCATACGAGCTGCTGACTCGCAGAAGGCCGTTGCCCAGATCCCGGCCTTCAAGAAGACCGAACCCCGATCTCGGCAGACGGGCGGACCGGGATGGGTCTGGTGCACAGAAGGTGGAAACGATTTTTAAAAACATTTTATATATATAAAAAAAAATGTATTTTTTTTTTATCAGTGAAGATTAAAAAAAAATAAACGGTGCCGGCTTTATCATGAAATCCTGTTTTCACTTTAATGACAGCGTCAATGTGTGGCATGGAGGCTGCACAGCTGCAGAAAGAAAAGCTTTGCAGAGAGTGGTTAAGGCTGCACAGAAGACTGTTGGAGTCAGCCTCCCAACCATCACAGACATCTACACCTCCAGATGCAGGAAGAGGACCACCTGCATCATGAAGGACCCCACTCACCCAGCACGCACACTTTTTGCCCCACTCCCCTCAGGAAGGAGGTTGAGGAGCATTAAGTGTAGAACCACTAGACTGAGGAACAGCTTCTACCCTGAGGCTGTTAGACTCATGAATCTCTAACTAGAATAATCACTGTGAAAAACCATATCATGTTGCTGCTGATCTGTTTCATGTTGCTGCTGATCTGTTTCAATGTTGATGTGTTCATGCGTGCACATCCGCTCACACACTCATGTTCATGTTTGTGTTGATGTTCAATGTTTTTATGTTATGAGTGCTTAGTGTATATTTAGTTGATGTTTTTCTTAGTTCATATCTTAGATGTTATTACTGTTTTTCTTATACATTTTATTGTTGGATGTAACTGGGACCCCGTGTACATAATTTCGCTCCACCACATGTACCACATGAGGTGCGAATGACAATAAAGAATCTCTGACTCTGACTCTGACTCTGATTACTCAGCTGAAAAATCATAAAAAGACACACAATTATTGGATCTCTCAGGAATATTTCCCTCAAACATGTTTAAAGAAGAGCTACAGCCTCAACTTTATTCTAACCCAGAGACGTACAAATCACAAAACAAGAATTAAACTTTCAAGCTAAGCTAAAAAAAAATAATAATAATCTGTATACAAGAAACAAAACCAAATATCAAACTGAACAATAACAGTAGACACGAGTGCAAATACATCAAATGATGAAGAAAACGTATAAAATTTTCAATATGTATGTTTTGTAGATTTTGCTTCATCAGAGATTTAATGGTGAACTAAAGTTCATTAAAAGTTCATTAGCAGGATATATATATATATATATATATATATATATATATATATATATATATA
>NC_056500.1:40844810-40848579 GCF_014905685.2 Nematolebias whitei
ATATATATATATATATATATATATATACATATATATATATACATTAGTGCTGGGCAAAGATTAAAATTTTTCGTTGCGATTAATTTCAAATATTTTTCTGTTTAATCTCGATTAATCTCATTAATATGCGCACAGTTAAATTATGTCTTAAATATGTTTAGAACATTTTTAAGGTACTGCTTTGTATAAAAAATGTTCAGTACATTAAAAAAGCACTTTTTGACACCAGTGTTCTCCTAACAATATAAGTATTTCTAGTAACATAAACATGAACATATCAAATATGAAACCAATGCTATTTGCCAGGGCAAAATGTTTTGAGTTTATTTTAGAGAGAAAATAAAAAATTCCTTCAAACCCCAAACCACAATCATAACAGATTAACAACAAATTCAAAATATAACAAAGTCCATGCTCAATAATCCAGGTATACAATCCAACATTTTTCAGTCAGGTCATATGGACAGTTTATTTTATTGTGCTGAAACGTTTCACCGTCGATCTGGAAGGCTTCATCAGTCAAGGAAACACACAACAAAACTGATTCTTCTCCCAACAGCTTACTCCAAAGTGGAACAAACCAGTTATAAAACCAGTTCCTCCGATGTGAGGAACAAACTAAACTCCCTGCTGCTTTGTGATTGAACTCTGTCACTCCAACCAGTGTTGCCAGGTGAGAAATGTAGGATTATCGTACTAAAGACATAAAATTATCGTATTTTGAGGGAAATTATCGTACACCCGTCATAACCAAAATAACAAATCTATTGATGCACTATAGTAGTGATGGGTCCGCTTCCAGAACGTCTCTGCTTCTTCTCTTTTTCTTTTCCTCACTCATGGGGCGGGTGCAGCGGACTATTCATCCAATCTTGGCCGTTGTTCTGAGGCAAACATATACACATCACTCGTAGGTCACATTGAGACGTTTGTTTGCGGACACAGATGCCTTCAGGGTTCACAAAAAAACTCCGACAGACAGTTGCGAGAAGCTGATGATAACTGATTACAACCACACATTCACGGAATGGTCAAATTATCGTATATTTGGCCTTTTTGTGTGGATTATTGATCATAGATCATACAGAGGGCAAAATTGTCGCACAAATAGAACCCTGCAGATGTTGGATGTTGTCTATCATGGTGCACTAAGATTCATAACTGGCTGTGATTATCATACCCACCACTGCACCCTGTATTCACTGGTTAACTGGACATCATTAACTTCACGCAGACTCTCCCACTGGTATATTTTCATCTTTAAATCACTTCTTGGTCTGCTGCCTTCATACATCTCCTCCTACATGTCTCTGCGTGAGTGCAGCTACAGCGTGCGCTCTCAGGACATTATTACCTGCAGTGTTCCTTCAATGAGGACTGAACTAGGCAAAAGGGCCTTCTCCTATTCCGCTCCAGTTTCCTGGAATATCTTACAAAAAGATCTGAAGCTCTCGACCTTGACCTCTCTAAGTGTCTTTAAGAATCTGTTGGACACCTGGCAGGGACCAATGCTGACATGTTCCTGTTTTTAGTTTTCTACATTTGTCTTGGAATCTAGCTGTTTTTTGTTTTGTTATCTTTTCCTTTTAGCCATCCTATTTGTTAAAAAAAAAAAAAAAAAAAACTGTAGTATGCTTTTCTTATAACTGTTCATTGTTGTTGCTGTTGTCCATTGTTGTCATATTTCTTTGTTGAAATCAGGTCTCTCTTGTAAATGAGTCCTCGAGGCTCAATGGGATTTACCTGTATAAATAAAGGTTGATTGACAAATACGATAATTATCGCTCCAACAAAACCGGAACTTCAACTCCCTACCGGCTTGCTTTTGACCCACCATCCTGTTAGTAATTGGTCAAGACAACACGAGCTTCAATGTGATTGGATGTAATCTATTTTAGGCAGACCCTGTCTCGCTCTCAAGCTGGAAAGCCAGCCTCTGGTCAGAGTGCTGTGTCTGTGTTCATTGACGCTGAGGAGATAAATTATGGAGGAAACCGGATCTTAACTATATTAACATGCGTTAAAATAATTGTTGGCGTTATTCATTTGCTGCGTTAACGCAATAATAACGAGTTAACACGAACATCATTTATATATATATATATATATATATATATATATATATATATATATATCTATGTATATATATATATATATTTATTTATTTTATTTTATTTTTTTCTTCTTCTTCTTCTTCTTTTAGCTGCTTCGTGCGTTAGGGGTCGCCACAGCGAACTATGTCGCACAAAGACGTGCCAGTTATTTTTTTTACGCCGGATTCCCTTCCTGACGCAACCACAGACCACCGAGCTACCACAGCCCTCTGTGTGGAGCAGAGAGCTGCTATCTATCAACTCTCAGCCTCCTCTTCATCAGACTGTCATACAACAACAGTGTCTTCAGTCAGAGGCTTCTACAGATCCGTTGTAGGACAGACTGCTACAAGAGATCCTTCCTGCCCACAGCCATCAGCATCTAGAACAACTCATTAATGAAACCAGGATGATGAGTTACTACATTTAATTTCCCTCTGGGATTAATAAAGTATTTTTGAATTGAATTGAATTTAGGCTGATGTTTTTAATAACTTAACACAAACGACCAGTGGATCCATGTCATTTTTAACTTCTCCTAATTTTGGTAAATGGACTGTACTTATATAACGCCTTTCTATCGTATCAAGACACTCAGGGGCGCAACTACATATTTTTGAGGTGGATGCGAACACATCATCGGCGCCCCCCCCACCCGCTCCTTTTTACTTGCCGCCTCATACAGCTTAGTCATGCACTTAGAAAATACAGTAGTAATATTACAGATTTTTTTAATGTTACATATTATATCAGGTGATCATTTCAATCATAAACAAATAAGAAGTTTTATAAAGTACAAATATATAACAGTAGTGGTACTCAGTCAGTGCTCAACATTTTATGTAGCGGAAATATGACATCTTAACAGCCTGGAGTCCATGTCAGAGTTTTAACATTTATGACATTTAAACTGTTACATTCCGTGACTTTGCATTTGCCCATTTGTCAAGTATAACATCAAATGAAATAGACCGTGCCACACTGTTTTCAATAGAGATCACTGCTAACTGGGACAAGCGATCATTGCTCATATTTGAACGAAGGTATGTTTTGATGAGCTTCAGCTTGCTAAATGATCTCTCTGCAGATGCAACTGTCAGAGGCATGGTTAAAAATACTCTAAGGGCTACTGTCAAATTTGGAAATACCAAATCAAGGTCCTCTTGAATTAGGAAATTTAACTTTTCTAGAGCCTTGTAACCCTTCAGTAGACGGCTTGCTGGGTATATTTCTTGAATGATATCTCTTGAAACATCACAAGTGGTCAGGGCATATGTGGTCACTGATTCCTCCAGCTCAGCTTTTGTCATGTGCTCCATTTTAGTGATGAATTTAAATTTCTCAGACACAAGTTGAAAATTGGAAAACCTCTCAGACAGCTCTTGGAGGAGTGTGTCAACAATAACATTGAAAACCATGCACCTGAAGTGCCTTGTGGGTTCCTTTTCATGATGACCAGTGCATGAATTGTCATCTGGGAAATTCTTTTGCTTCCTAAGTCGTTTCTCTTTGAACTTAGGAGAAGCATCCATTTCGATGGCTATTTTGCTTGCAATGTCAAGTGACTTCCTTTTTCTGTTTTGCGCCCCGGGTAGCTTTTTTTTCTGCCGCTCCATCTTGTTGTCAAGTGCACAACGAGCGGTAGTTCAAGATTAAAAAAAAAAAAAAAAAACGCG
>NC_056500.1:40848679-40859382 GCF_014905685.2 Nematolebias whitei
GCAGAGGGGAGGTGAAGGAGCAGAGGGGAGGTGAAGGAGCAGAGGGGCGCCTAATCAGTGCTGTTCCCCTGTTATTGATCATTTAGAAAATGCCTACTAGAAAAACATTTTTTCTACAGAGGGTTTTGACGCCCCCTGCAGTGCAGCGCCCCTATGCGTTGCATACGCTGCATACCCGCTTTTTGCGCCACTGAAGACACTCAAAGCGCTTCACACTACAGTCTGTGCCTCATTTACCCATTCATACAGCACTCTACAAGATATCTACAAAGCTTATTGAACAAATCATTCTAAAGAGACTAATCAGTGCTTTAAGGGTGCATCCATACAATAATAGGACACACATCGGAGGCAATGAGGGGTTTAGTGTCTTGCCCAGGGACACTTCAGTATGTGATTGCTGGTGGATTCAAGCCCCCAACTCTTGCATTGGAGGACGACTGCTCTATCCACTCAGCCACAGCTGCCCAGTTTTGCTATGTGACGTAAGAAATGATGGGCCCAGAAATCAAAAGTCACATTAATAAGAGTAAAACTGGGTTTATTTCTTGTGCACTGACAGAGTAATCAACATGTATGCACCAGCAGAATGCTGCACTTCGATTAGATGATGCATAATTTACGAAGGCTCTATAGCAGAATGAGATGGCAGCAGGTTTTCACTTCCTGTCTACATGACAGATGTGATTTATTGTTTATGAAGAGGTTATGAAAGAGAGAGAGAGAGATGTGTGTGTGTTTGACTTCATGAATAAACCAGGAAAGATGCATTCTTAGTGAACTAAAACACTCCAACTCACATTTCTACTACACATTTGGTTTATTTCACGCTAATTTAGTAGCTGATTTAATTAGCTGATTATACTTGTACTTTATAGAGTCAGTCAGGCTACTTTATTGTTTGTAGCTGAAATTTAAATCAACAAACTTAGCATTAGTTTCACAGTAATTTACTTGTGATGACGTATGAAAGTATGCATTTAAAACAATTCATCATTAATCAATAAAACTATTAACTTAAAAACAAATCAGATCTTCATTTTATTTTATTGGAATTCCTGACAAAAAAAGGGTGGTGAATTCTACTGCAGCAAGGGATACGCTGCTGTCCGAGACTCTTGAACCAACCGCAGAGTTGGAGCCCGACGAGATGGAGGACAGCGCCGCGACATTATCCCAGGGTGAGCAAATAGGTGAACTCCTTCCCACCAGTGATGTGGATGAGGACCTGGCCAAGTTCGGCATGCAGACTATGCTGCTGGCGGATGAGATCTCTATGACAGTCTTGGGTGGCCTTTCTGGAGATGAGATCGGTGCTGGCGAGGAAGGGGAAGAGTTGTCACAGAAGACGGTGGCGCCAACTGCTCACGGATCCACTCCAGCCTCGTTCGAGCTGTGCTGCAGAGCGGCCAAGTGTCTCAATGTGCCGTGGCCCGCTCCCACATCTCGACAGCTTCAGACGAGACTCCCGGGTAATTATTTTCTCTTGAAACAGCAGACCTCGATAAGATACAAACTAACTGTCTTTCCAGAATTTTTTACGTAGCTGACATGGTACTGGGCATCCCTTAAGGCCCCATTATCTCTGTCTTTCTCCCCGTTTATGGACTTGGAAAACATGGAGTCTACAGGTCTTTTCATACAGCCCACTTGGCACCCACATTGAATGCATCATCCAGCAAACCCACTTGCCCTAGCAAGCATTGTCAGTTCTCTACAGTACAGCTGGAAAAAATATACCATACCCAGGGTCTCGCTGCATGTGTGTTCAATAGGGCCTCAGTGCTGCAGGTGTACAAGGCAGAAAAGCTGCAGGAGCTACAGGAGACACCGCAGACCAGAGAAAACACCACCAGGCTGGCGTATGAGGTCTGCAGGATGCCTGATTTTATCTTTCGGTTTTCCAGCCCCACACCTATCACTCTTGGAAAAGGCACGGCGGAAGCAGTTGTCATGCAGTGACACCTGTGGCACACTCTCACCGAGCTGCTAGAGCACCACTGCTCAGATTTTCTCCATCAGGCTGTCGAGCCTATCAGACTATTTGGACAAGTTTTGGACAAGATTCAGACCCTGCTATGATCAAAGGAGAAAACAAGAGGAGTCTGGGGATGCCAATACAACATTATTCCAAGCCCAAAAACCCCAACAGTCACAGGGCCGTGCCTCCACATCAACATTTCCTTCTCTCAATGCCCCGTGCAAAAGAAGCCTCCACCATAGACTGAATCACAGAAGTTGCCTTTCCCTGGGGGTCAGTGAGAGAGCCCACGACCCGGACAGCCTGCATGGTCCAAGCACCGCTTCGTCCCGTGGCTCTCTACTCACAGGGCAAAAGGAGAGCTCATCGTGTACGGTCTGCTTCAGTATTAAAAAGACCCCGATTAAGCAGACTAACGTGTCTAGACATGCATCACACACACATTTCTCATTCCCCTGCTATTTGTGCAATAGGAGGACAATGTTGTTTTCAATCACCAGAAATAATAAAAATGTTGTGTTCACGCTGTTTAGCCTCAAAATTCAGAAATAAAAGGGGAATTCTGCCCCTTTGAGTATCTGGATAAGATAGAAAAGTGCTATATAAGTGCAGTCCATTTACCATTTACCACAGAGTTAAACATTCTGTCCCACTTAAAATTGCGTCTAACAGAGGGCACAGTGAACCCACAAACGAACACGCTGTACAGGTTCGCCTCAAATGCTGGAGCATAGCGCGCATGCGCTGGGTGGAGGACCATGGCATCTTCCAGTTCACAAAGATCTCCTGACTCAGGCACAGGAACTTGAAGGTTTGGCCCCTGAGAGGGAGACGTTAGTAGCCTTGGGTCTTCGACAGTCATGTCAAACTGGTTCAAATGGACATGACTGTCGACGGGGAGGGGGGGGGGGGTGCCACCATCTTAGCACCAACATAGCTGGTTTGTAAGCTGTTTGGGGGAAGAATCAGTTTTGTTGTGTTTCCTTGACTTCCGGATGGAAGGTGAAACGTTTGAGCGAAATAAGAAACTGTCCAGATGACCTGACTGAAAATTGTTGGATTATCTCTGACTGTGATTTAAAATGAAACACTTAAATAAAAAAGAAATATAGTACAGGAAAGTGGCTTGATTATTTGCTACAAGGGCTTGCCATAATTGTCCAACCATAAACGTCCCGCTTGGATAAATCACTGCTTTTCATCAAATGCACAAGAAAAATAAGTTTGTAAACGTATTACTGGATTTGTTTTTGAGGGTCGCGCGTGCACTGGGTGGGGTTCACGGGGGGGGGGGGGGGGGGGTCAAATTACGTCTGACAACCTCGCGCTGCATGCTGGGATATACCACCTCCTTGTTTACAAGGTTTTAGAGTGGTACGCGTTGCTTTTGACCTAAAAACAAAAGAGTATTTCCTCTTCCTTTGCTGTCACACTTTATTTATTTCCGTGAGGGAACAGGAGTCGTGTTTTTACACGGAGCAGAAGAAACCGAACAGAAGCAGATGTGAGTCTGACAAGAAGCAGATTTTTATTTTTGCACAGTCACCGACAGACTCGGGACCTGCTGACAAATCACAGGTTGGTACATGAAGCTGACAGAGAGACGCGAACCTTTCCCCATGTCACCGAGTTACAGGCTCACTTTGTTACTTTGTTAGCTTCAACTGCAGACGATTCTTGTAAAACTTTTAACTCCTCCGGCTCGACGTACTTCTGCTTTTTCACGTACTCTGCGGTATTATTATTATCCAATTATCCAGCCACATTGTATTTTTTCCTTTTCTTCCAACTGTTTTATTATTCAACCCGGAATAGTAATAGGTTGTGGTTCTTTGGACTAGTTGCCTGACAAGTGTAAAGGTTTATCTCTGAGGTAATTCTTATTACATGCCTTACCGGTCTGTCACTTGAGTTGACCAATCAGGTCACAGGGATTACTGTCACGTGTTCTAACAGGAACCGCAACAAAGAACACGGATAAACATCTGTATAAACATCTGGACAGGTATACAGCAGTGGTGGAGAAAGTACTCAAACACTGTACTTATGTAAAAGTACAAATAAACAGACAAAAATGTACTCTAGTAAAACTAGAAGTGCCACATTATCGTTTTTACTTAAATAAAAGTAAGTACTCGCTTTAAAAAATACTTAAAGTGTTAAAAGTAAAAGTACTTGCTAAATGTATTGCCTAATGCAGTGGTCTACAATATCATTAAGTGTACCTACCGTTTGTATATTTTCTGTGATACATTAATAGTGTTGAGCTATTTTAATGAACAATGCTGCAGATAATGCATGTTTTTATTGTGTTTACTCTGTGACACAGTTCACACTTGGACTTGTGATTCTGTGTCAGAATTTCAGGGATGACATGAAGAGTTAAATGTCATTAAGCAAAATAAGAAAGAGGAATTAGAAAGATCCTGGAGAAACTTTGACAGGGACTGCCAGGCTGTGGCTGATTAAAATTCTTGATTTGATAGTAAAGGAGTTTGAGTTCGCTCTCAGCTACCACTAAACCAAATTTCAGCTGTATGGCTCTAAAAATGGCTGAGTTATAGTCAATTTTGTGTTTGCTGAGGTAGCCATGGCAGCCATGTTGGATCAAAATGGCTCCCAAACTTAATCAGTTCTAGACATTTATCTGATGATTACTTTCTGTGAGTTTCAAACAAATCCACCTGTTAGTTTCTGTTTTCATCAGAATGATTAATTATTGATATTAATAATGATCAGTATTAATAATTTGTATTAATATGCCGGCCCTCTTCCTTGTTGACAGTCTTGTCAAACTGGTTGAAAACAACAAAGTCCATGCTCAACAATCCAGATGACCTGACTGAAAAATGTTGGATTGTATACCTGGATTATTGAGCATGGACTTTGTTGTTAACTTATTCTTCTTTCAACTTTAATGCAGCCCGAACCACAATGTGTACCCCCACAAATGTTATGTCAAAACGACCAGCTTGGCCCTGTTGTTATTACTTTTATTGACAATCGGAGTTACCATGGTGACGTATTTTGCTAACAAAGACACCTATATTCTTCATAGGAAATGAATGAGAACACTCCTCACACTAACTGCTGCTGTCAAGTCACATGACAGAGTGAACAAACTGGTTCCTGATGAAAACAGAAACTAACTATTGGATTTGTTTGAAACTCACAGAAAGTAATCATCAGATAAATGTCTAGAACTGCTTAAGTTTTGGAGCCATTTTGATCCAACATGGCTGCCATGGCTACCTCAGCAAACACAAAATTGACTATAACGCAGCCATTTTTAGAGCTATTCAGCTGAAATTTGGTTAAGTGGTAGTTGAGAGCGAACCCAAACACCTTCCATCCATCCATTATCTTTACCCGCTTCTTCCATTTTGGGTCACGGGTGTCGCCGGAGCCCATGTCCAGCAATCACTGTGCGAGGGGCGGGGTACACCCTGGACGGGTCGCAAGTCCATCACACTCTCTCACTCACACCTAGGGACAATTTAGAGTTACCAATCAGCCTAACATGCATGTTTTTGGTCTGTGGGAGGAAACCGGAGTACCCAGAGAAAACCCATGCATGCACGGAGAGAACATGCAGTCTCCACCCAGAAGGGCCTCTGGACTGGGATTTGAACCGGGGACCTGCTCGCTGAGAGGCAGCAGCTCTACCAGTTGCACCACCATGCTGCCCAAACACCTTTTACTATCAAATCAAGAATTTAAATCAGCCACAGCCTGGCAGTCCCCATCAAAGTTTCTCCAGGAACTTCTAGTATTGTGTAAGGTGATCAGTCTTACATCAGGGAAACTAAACAGCCACTGGCCAAAAGGATGGACCAGCACAGAAGATCAACATCATCAGGCTAGGACTCTGCGGTCTACACTCATCTCCAGGCCAGCGGTCACTCTTTCAGGGATGAAGATGTTCACTTCCTGGACAGAGAGGAACGATGGTTTGAGAGAGGAGTAAAGCCCCCAGTATACTGCCACGTCCGGTCACGCGTACGTACGTGTGTACTGTACACAGAGGGTTCAGACATGATACTCCAGCGTACACCCCGATCAGTTGCAGAGCAGCTCCACAGACAAGGGGCGTTAACCTACGGGACAAATTGAGGTCGCCGATTGGTCATTTGCTGACACGCCTACTGGATTGATTGACAGGTCAGAAAAAAAAAAGCGAGCGCTGGCAGCCTCCGCCGCAGCGGTGTTCTGTGTTTATATGTTGTTAATAAAAAGATCTAAATTTTTTTTTGTTAAAACCCAGTTTAATTCGCTTGTGACAAATTCCTTAATTTCTCACCATTTCAGTCATGGCATCAATGGAGGAGGAAGAGATCACTGCCTCTTGGCAAAAAAACTAAAGAAAAAGCCAGATCAGGGATGAAGAAGGGGAATTTAATACATTGGTGTCGCATACAAAACAGTCCGTCGCTGGGCAGTTGTATACTATCGCGGCAGTATACTGGGGGCTTAAAGGAGGCCATCTTTGTCAAAAGAAATCGTCCATCATTAAACAGGGGTGGAGGCCTCTGTGTTCAACTGTCCCCCTCTTACAATGCTGTGATTGCTAGTATCACTCAGCCCTCTGTGAACAGTAAACAGCCATCAGTGTGCTAATGACCCATTGTTAGACTGATGGTCCTTCTTGAGCATGTGATCAGCTGGTTTTGGTTGTCAGCAGCAAACTGGTTGATCCACTCTGAGAAGGTGCTATTTAAGAGACTGAGCTGAATACAGCACCTCAGATTGAGGAAGTCTCTCGGATGAGAGACAAAACGTTTCTACATTTTGTTGTTGTTGTTGTTTTTGTTGTTTTGGTTTTTTGGTCCAGAGGACCCGACAACATTTTTTAGATTTATTTATACAGGTGTGTCATTGAGTCACGAAGACTCATTTACAAGAGAGACATGTTTTAAACACAGATGAGTTACAGACAGCAATAGGCAATCGTATAAAAGCATAGAAAATGAAAAGTAAATAGAAGAAATGATATAAAAACGGAACAAAAACAAGCCACATTATAAAGTGATGTAAAATACTAAAAACAGGAACATGTCTGCATTGGTTTTTGTAATGAACTTAACAGTTTAAAATCCCTCAGAGAGATCAAAGTCGACAACTTCTTTACTTGTCTTGTTTACTTGTCTTACTGATATTTTTCATTTAATTTAACTTTTGTTTTGTTTTTTCCTGAAAGGCAAGCATTTTTTTTCTAATTTCTATTGTAGTAGAAACGCAGTATTTAGGTAAAATGCCTTATTATGATGACTCGCATAACAGCACTTTATTTCATCTCAGCATCACACAAATGTGTGTAAATGTGTCATTTTCTGGTAGACTTCAGACAAAGACAACACTATGTGGCTGCAGGTTTGATGATTATGTTATTAAGTGGCTAAGAAATGACTAAGGCAAACTGAGTGATAGGTTTTACTTTTTATTTCTTTTGTTTCAGTCACTTACAGAACTTTCATTTACTAATTTGCATACAATTGGACAGGAAAACAAGTAAAACTGTCCTTTTCAAATGTGGATTTAAATATAAATAATATTCATTTTCTTTGTATTTTTGATCCAAGTTAAAATAAACTACTGCAGCGAGACCAAGCGCATCCGACTGCAGACCTCTGCTTTGGTTATTTTTTTTGTTTTTGATAATCATTCCAGGAACATACACACCTTTTTAGCCAGTTCTGAAGCTTATTTTCTACTATTAAAAAATAATAATCCATATATATTGTTTTATTACTTTTTTGAGCTGTATCATACTTGTTCAATATGTACAAATTATAAAATATTTTGCTCATACCTTTCTTCAGGGTACTGTCCTCCAGGCCTGTAAACAAGAGTCTGAATTCAGCCCAATGTAAGTCACCATGTTGGGGTTTGAACTGGGGAATAGAATTTACAAACTTTTATTTTTCTTTTGCAAACAAAAGATTCATATGTTTCGTAGTTTTCTTTCCTTCTTTTGATTGCTATTTTTGTTTGTGTGTCTAGAAACCAATGTTAGATATCCAGAGGGCCAGAGTATGTGATGTATGTTCATTGTAAAAACGAGTTTATTGTGTAATGCTCAGTCTGTCTTCCTGTTTTATTATTTCTCAAAGGAACAGAGAGACTGCAAAGAGATTAATTAAACGCTACTTTCGACAGTTAACTGAAGGCTGTGGAAATAGCAATTGCACAAATGAGTTTTGTGCATCACATTGTGATTTTCAACCTCTGGATAACAACTCGGCAGCTGCCAAAGCACTCGATCTGTTTAAGGTGAATGCCAAACTCTGTGATTACTACCCTGCTGTCAAGTCCAGCACTGACGAAAGCTCCGAGATGGGCAGTAAGATGAGCGCCGATGAATTCTCAGGTAACTTAAAACAGACTCCTGAATCTCAAGAATGCTGAGTTTTAGTCTGCTCTGTGATATTTTGCTTTCTTATTGCAGATGTCCATTACCTTACAGAGCACTGTGTGTGTAGCATCCTGAGTTTTTGTGAGAAGGAAGGGGATTATTCTGCTCTCGTACGAGTCATCGGCAGAATATTCTCCAACGCAGATGCTCTCATGAAAAGTTTCAGGAAGAATGAGCTAGGTGCCGCCAGAACGCTCAATTCAAAAGACGAGGAGAAAAGTGAGACCTCAGAGAATAAGGTTGCCTCCTCTGAAGCTGCTTTGCCAGGTGAGACTCCAAATGGAATGCTGGACCCTTGTGACGTGACGGTAGACATTGATGCGGTTCGGCGAGTCTACGACAAACTTCTGTCCATCGACCAGATGGAGTCAGCTCTTGTGAATGGACTCATTTACCTCACTCCAAATGTTGAACTGGATCTGGAGTATCTTGATGTGTATGAAACCAATCCGGATTACTTAAATATCTTCATTATTGTGATGGAGAACAGTAATCTGCACAGCCCAGAGTATCTTGAAGTGGCATTACCCCTGTTCTGCAAGGCAATGAGCAAGCTGCCGTTGACCGCTCTCGCCCGGCTATCAAAGCTCTGGTCGACGTACGACCTCCCAAACATCCGGCGTATGATGGAAACCTTCCAGCAGCTCATTACTTTCACTGTTGTTAGCAATGAATATAACGCTGAAAATCTGGTGAACGATGATGAGACCGTAGTGACCGCCACTCAGTGCTTGAAGATTGTCTTCTATGCAAGCATCCTGGGAGGGGAAGTGGACGTTGAACACAGTGAGGAAGACGAGGAAGATGCTGAGTCCGATGAGCTGACGCTGCACGAACTGCTAGGTGAAGAGCGGCTGTATAAGAAGGGCCCACTGGTCGACCCGTTAGAGAAAGAGTTGGGTGTACGCTCCATAGATAGTATACAACCCCTCATCCCGTTTGAGGATTTTATCAACGAATCGTTGAACGATGTGATCGAAATGGACAAAGATTTCACTTTCTTTAAAGTCAACGCAGAAACAAAGTTTTCTTTCCAGAGCTGTCCCTTCATCCTCAACGTCATAACCAAGAATCAAGGGCTGTACTATGACAACAGAATTAGGATGTACAGCGAGCGGCGCCTCACAGCTCTCTACAGCATGGTCCAGGGCCAGCAGCCCAACCCCTACCTGAAGCTCAAAGTAAGAAGAGACCACATCATCGATGACGCCCTCATCAGAGTGAGTTTCACTGCACTCCAGTCTCATTTGGATTGGTCATTGCCTGGTCCTGTGTGTGTAGATGTTTGAATATCCAATTCTCCTCCTTTTGCAGCTGGAAATGATCTCCATGGAGAACCCGTCTGACCTGAAAAAGCAGCTGTTTGTTGAGTTTGAGGGAGAGCAGGGTGTAGACGAAGGAGGAGTTTCTAAGGAGTTCTTTCAGTTGGTACTGGAGGAGATCTTTAATCCAGACATAGGTTAGAGCAATCTACAGCTTCTCTTCTGGCATCAACACATGTCCATTGTACAAGTTAGAGTATTTCAACTTACGTTATATTTTATGTACCAAATTGTTTCATAGTGGGGTGCAACAAGATGCTGATATAGAATAGAATAGAATAGAATAGAATAGAATAGAATAGAATAAAAATAACATTTATTGTCCCTCAGTGGGGAAATTCAGGTGTACCAGCAGCAAAGTAACCGGTAAATCAAACAATGCAGATTCACACAAAAGTAAAAATTATAAAATAATAATAAAAACCTAAACAAATCAGAAAAACAGAATCTATGCAGCAATGTTAAGCCTTAAGGTCACTTTCATACTGGAGGGTGACCCCAATGTGATGTAACAATTTAGCCTGAACATGAGTCAGAGTCAGAGATTCTTTATTGTCGTTCGCACCACATGTGGTACATGTGGTGGAGTAAAATTATGTACACAGGCTCCCAGTTACATCCAACAATAAAATGATAAGAAAAACAATAATAACATCTAAGATATGAACTAAGAAAAACATCAACTAAAAATACACTAAGCACTAATAGCATAAAAACATCACGTCGAACAGCAGCACGAACATGAGCATGAGTCTGTGTGAGCAGATGAGCACACATGAACACATCAACTTGAAACAGATTAGCAGCAACATGAAACAGATTAGCAGCAACATGAAACAGATTAGCAGCAACATGAAACAGATCAGCAGCAACATGAAACAGATCAACAGCAACATGAAACAGATCAGCAACATGAAACCGATCAGCAACAACATGAAACGGATCAGCAGCAACATGAAACAGATCAGCAACAACATGAAACAGATCA
>NC_056500.1:40859392-40860121 GCF_014905685.2 Nematolebias whitei
ACATGAAACAGATCAGCAGCAACATGAAACAGATCAGCAACAACATGCATGCTCTTTGCAGAGTCTTGGTGAGGTCTTCAGGAACATATTAAAAACATAGTGGGCTCCTCATTAAGCTTGATATGAGGCAATAAGTGATGGAGGGTTTTGAGCTTGTGCAAAACTTGCATTGAAGTGTTGTGGTTTATTACAACACTGTACGCTGTACACAAATATTTAACAGCTTGTCAGGGTGAGTGCGTGAGGAAGCATATCTATGATGTGGATCTTGTGCACACCAGCGTAACTTGGTTGTTGAGAATGTTAAGCAGGTCATAAGGCCAGTCATGCTAGCCTAATGACTAGCCAAGACTACAACCACATATTGCCCACACATGGAAGTAATGTCATGCTAGCATGACATGATTCTTCCATATGAAACTGAACTGGCGTAGTCGGAGAGAGTTGTGCCAGTAGGGCCTGGGGTGCGGTGAGAAAACATGAGGTGTACCTCGTCATAGTTCTATCAGGAGAACGTGCTGCTGATGTATAAAGCTTGACAGGGGCGTAAGAGATTGACTCTTGGACGTAGAAAACACCAGACAAAACTTATTTGCTGAGTATTGGGAGCAGGGTTGTCTTCAAGCTGATGGAGTTTTTCAAATTTACTGTGATCCATCCACGTTTTAACAAGTGTTGTGGGTCGTGGAGAGTAACTGGGCTGTCATCCAGTGGTGTGGGTCGTGGAGA
>NC_056500.1:40860131-40875105 GCF_014905685.2 Nematolebias whitei
GGAGAGTGCAACTGGGCTGTCATCCAGTGGTGTGGGTCGTGGAGAGTAACTGGGCTGTCATCCAGTATGACGGTGGCCTTAATGAACTAACAACAGGAAATAGACTTCATGTTGTAAACATTCATGTGGATGGACAGATGCTCATGGAGGGATACATTTTTAGTTTTTACTAATATGTACAGGGTGCAGAGGTTAGAGAAGGTGGGCCTGCCATCGGAAGGTCGCTGGTTCAACTCCTGGACCAACAACATCAAAATGTGGGTAGGAAAGTTGAAGCACCAACACCTGCCTCCACCCTCATCTGCTCCACTATGTGCCCTTGAGCCAAATCCTTAACCCCCACCATCATGCTAACCATGCTCCACACTGAGGGTTGTGGTAGCTCGGTGGTTGCATCAGTAAGGACATCAGGCGTAAAAACATTCACCAAGTCTTTGTGCGAGTTAGTTTGCTGTGGCGATCCCTGAAGCAGGGAGCAGCCAAAGAAGAAGAAAAATGTGTATAATGTCCTTGAGAACCTTTGGTATGATTCTCTGCTCATGTTTATTATTAAATATATTTGGAGTTTTGTCAGCCTTTTCATTAGATTTCATTTCTGTCAGTAATTGTGTTTTATTTCTTTCACTTCTTTCTGAACAGGAATGTTCACCTATGATGCCACCACAAAACTGTTCTGGTTTAATTCCTCCTCGCTGGAGAATGAGGCGCAGTACACACTTATTGGAATTGTCCTGGGGCTCGCCATTTATAACAACTGCATCCTGGACGTTCACTTCCCTATGGTTGTCTACAGGAAGCTCATGGGGAAAAAAGGAACCTTCTTGGACCTGTCAGACTCCCATCCAGTGTAGTAGCTTTCTCCTAATCTAATATGCTTTGAAGCACTTAAATTTAGTTCTACCATTAAAACCTCTGACATAGTAATAATGTCCCCATAATTGCTTTAAATTACAGTAACACATCACGTCTTTGTCCCATTACAGATTTTGTATCAAAGTCTGAAGGGGTTACTTGAGTATACCAGCGATGTTGAAAAGGACATGATGCTCACCTTCCAAATATCTCACACAGATCTTTTTGGAAACCCAATGTTGTATGATTTGAAGGAGGAAGGAGACCAGATCCCTGTTAACAAGGAGAACAGACAGGTGAGCTGGGTCAAATGCTGTGTTTAGTCTTCAGCTAGCCTGTGTTATATTAGCTTATAAAAATAATGTGGACAAAATTATTTTTATATGCCGGTACTAATAACATTTGCATAACCATTAAAAATACAAACTGGTTTAGGAGTATGCATTGTCAGGGAGTGAGACACAGGTGTGCAGGTCACTATGGTGACCCTAATGAGCCATCAGCAACAGTTTTAACATTGATCTGGCTTCTCTTTACACTTCCTTTATGATTTATACATCAAAATGTTGGTGTCTTGTCAGATTGTTACAAAAGTTCGTCACAAATCATAGTTTTTTATTTTTAGTTGTTGTTTTTTTAGTTTGTGTTTTGAAATTTAGGTTTGAAGTTGTATTGCGACTCTTCAAAATGTATTAATAAATGTTTTTTGTTTTTCTGAAGTTATACTCATTCATTAAGCTTGTGTGTTCAAAAAGGCAACAACAGTGAAATTAAAAATAAAATGACATTTGAAGGCCTTACATTTAAAATGTTTTCAAATATGGGTTGTAAAACCATTTTTAATAAAAAAAAAAACATTATTAATAACTATTATTTTGGTCATTGTGTATTTTCTATATAATCTGTTCAACCTTTTCAACATGCAACCTCAGGCATCTAAAGAAAGCAGAAAAGTACAGCAAATCTCCAATTTTTCTCTTGTATTGGTTCACTGAGATCTAAGTTTTCTACTTTTGTTAGCATGTTTTGTAATGCGGTTTCACCTTTGTGCTGTATGTGGGAGCACACCTGCTGTGTGGCCATTGTAGTTCTTATCATTTTATTTAAAAAATCAGAACTTATAAATTTCCATTTGAAAGAATCAACAGATTTAGCAAATGAAATTTGCAGCATTTGAAAGTTGGATGAACTTCAGTGATTAAAGAACCCCACTTGATGGCCTCATGCATGAGAAGGGACAACATCTGCACACCCAAAAAACTTTATTACTGTGGCTTTTGTTATATTGACTCAGTTCCACACTTATTTACTTTTTTTTTAAGTTCAATTCAATTCAGTTTTTTTATATAGTGCCAAATCACAACAAAGTTGTCTCAGGGCACTTTAAAGAAACTTTCACATACATAAAAGCCAATTAGTAAAGTTCTCTATCTAAGGAATTCTTCTGTTCTTCTAGTTCTTCTGTCTTTTTATTTGGATGTTATTTATTGTCCCTGGTTTCAAAATTTTCAAGATAAAAAATTCAAAAGTCTGTAACTACATAGCAGGGGCGATACTAGGATCTGACCTTTAGGGGGTTCTAGCCCCCAGCACTGAAATTGGCTCTTGATTTGAACAATGCACCCCATGGTGAGATTTGTAAGAAGTGCAAAACTGTGCTGACTAGGGGTTGAACGAGTAAATAATTTTTAAACTCGACATTAACATAATAAAACCCGAGTAGAACTCGAGTGTTTGATGACGTCATAGATCTCAAGATACAAAAATAAATAAATAAATAAAACCTCAAAAAAAGGTAATTATTTACAAAAAAAGACCAACAAAACATTGGGAGCGTATATTATGCTCCTACCATTTATCATACTGCAAATAAGTCACAGGAAAAACTAAACTATTAGTTATTATTATTAAACTGCAAACGTGAAGAAACATGCAGCATGTCAAAAACAAAACTTAAACCGAAACTGGTTCTGGTTCGGTGGATTGGACCCGGTGTTACACCATACTCTGTGACCTGCAACAGTGCAACACCGCCCCCTACGGTCATACAGTGGTCACATAATATGACGCCACTACGGATACTCGATGTTAACTTTTTAACCTCGATAGATGTCCTAGCAATCAATGTGTAGATTACTCGAGAACTCTGTTAATGCCCTAGTGCTGACAACCAAAACCAGCTGCTCAACCAGCTGGTTTTGGTTGTCAGCAGCAAAACTGGTTGATCCACTCTGAGAAGGTGATATTTATAAGACTGAGCTGAATACAGCACCTCAGACTGAGGAAGTCTTTCGGATGAAAGACGAAACTTTTCTACATTTTTTCTTTGTTTTGCTTTTTGAATGTCCAGAGGACCAGATTTAACTTTTTTTTTATTTTTCTACCTGGATTATTGAGCATGCATCAGGATAGCTTTAATCACCTTTAATTTAACTATTAACCTCTGACTGGAAAGCGTTCATAATGCAAAACCATGTTGTCAGAGGAAAAGGGGGCATTGCTCCTGCAGGTAAGGGGCGTTTGCCTTCGGGACAAATTGAGATCACCGATTGGTCATTTGCTGGCAAGCGTACTGGATTGATTGACAGGTGGAACTGAGGATCTGACTCATGCTAAAAAATCAGATTTTACCAGCCTGTTTAAGAGCGTCATCATTTATTCATTTTTACTTCCTTACAAAATCCTAATGATGTTTTATTTTTATTTTTCAGAGGTGCCGAGTTAAATTTTAGGGGTGCTTGAGCCCCCCCCCCTTTCCCCCAAAAAAAGGCTAAAATTGCTACTGCTACATAGTATAAATAGAGAACCGACAAGGTTTACTGCTTACCCTTTAGACTAATATGTGTATTTCACAACAACTAACAACATAAGTTCTTAGAGAAAAAAATATTGTTGCTTTATTTTACATACACAAAAAGAACCACACTCGACTGCAGGAGAAGATTTTCATCCAGTGTTTTACTTGCAAGAACTCATTTATGACGGATTACACATGGATGCGTAATGCATAGAACATGTCACAGATTGAGTGTTGAATAGTTTGCTGCAGATTTTCACACAGCAGCAGAATCCAGCGGGTGTTCTCTCAAAGCCAGACAGAAGGACAGACATGATCCATGGCCATCAGCTATTCGGCCTCCAGGCCAAGATAAGAGAATGTTTTGGGCATGTTCTCAAAGCAGGACTGAATAATGTTCTCAGCCTTATTATAATAAAAAATATTCATACCAAAAATTCTCAGTCAGTCAATCAGTGAAGAGAAAACATCTTTAAAAAAGTAACGAACATAGTTATTGTTTCCATCATGCTAGTACTCTCTGTAGGTTGGCTCAGTAATGAACACAGAAGAGACTAAATTAAAGAAACAATGCTTACATTTAAACAAATCCTTGTCTGTTTACAGGAGTTTGTGGATCTGTATGTGGAGTACATCCTGAACACGAGTGTGGAAAGACAATTCAAAGCCTTTAAGAAAGGATTCCTGATGGTCACAAATGAGTCGCCGCTGAAATATTTGTTCAGACCAGAGGAAGTGGAGCTGCTCATCTGTGGAAGCAGGGTGAGAAACACTGCTCAACCTGTAAACAGTTTTTGACAAAGAACAGAAACTTGTACAATAATTTAGTTGAACATATTTTTAAATGGTAAATGGACTGTACTTAAATAACGCCTTTCTATCTTATTTCAAGATACTCAAAGTGCTTTACACTACAATCTGTGTCCTCATTTACCCATTCATACAGCACTCTACTAGATCTCTATAAAGCTAATTGAACAAATCTTTCTAAAGAGACTAATCAGTGCTTTAGATCACATTCATACACTGATGGGACACACATCAGAGGCTATGAGGGGTTCAGTGTCTTGCCCAGGGACACTTCGACATGTGACTGCTGGTGGATTCGAACCCCCAACTCTCACATTGGAGGACGACTGCTCTAACCACTCAGCCACAGCCACCCGCAAACATATCAGAGTACAAAGAGAAGTTTTTCAGACTGTCTTTGTTTTGTTCAGATAATCTAAATTAATTCACAGTTTGGTCCCACCAACACAGAGAAACATAAAAGTTGATTAAGGTCACAAGTAGAAGAGGTTTAGAAGATTCTACAAATACAATCAAATCCAATCAAACTGACTTTTTTTAAAAACACATTTCACATAAAAAGAGTTGACCAAATTACTGCACACTAAACCCCAAAATAATAGCCACAAATAATTAATAACTGGTGATGGTGTCAACATCGGATATAAAAGGAGCATTAACTATACTGTATATTTAATTATTCATAGTCAAAATGGCAAATTCGCATTGAGTTTTGTTTATACAGTTTATTGTAAAAAATAAATAAATAAATAAATTATATATATATATATATATATATATATATATATATATATATATATATTAGTGCCAATTCACATTAAATAATTGTAATTTGACCTATTTCATTCGGTACAACTGACTAGCTTGCTAACCAACATGCTAATTCCTAAATAAATTACCTACTTAGGAAACAAACAGACTGAATTAATGATATGATAAAAATATATACAGGTATGTATATTTCTTAATGTAAAACTGATTAGCAACATATGTGACACAACAAATATATGTGAAGGAGACGTGTCCCCCTAACATTTAAAAAATATTTGTCCCCCCCCCCCCCACACACACACACACACACATTTACCATGAAATATTAGTTCACTCAGTACTGTTTCTGTTTTTTCTTTAATGAATCCATTTCACTTGATTTATAGGAGAATAAACAAACAAAAGTCCACTCCGGGTTTTCTTGGTTACTTACAGCAACTCTCCACACCGATTGCAGTGTTTGTTCACTTGACGAGGCAGGGGAGACACCTCTGTGTTGCATTTTAGCTTAGCGCCACATTAGTGTGGGCAGTTGTTGACCAGGGTAGGGTGGGGGGTTAGGATGTGTGAGAGAAAGGGAGCACTACAGCTGTAGCATCTTAGCTAGCATGTCTGTATTGCGCGTCGCTAGTTTAGCATTACGTTAGTGCCAGCAGTTGTCGACTGCGGGGGAGCATTGTGACATGCTCTCATAGTTATGGAATCAAGCGTTTACTTATGTAGGTAGATGTAGATGTTTAACAACTCGTTAAAATACACCAGAATGCAGGAAATGGCATCTACTTTATTCAAAAATTTCTGGGGGAGGACCCCCAGACCCTCCCACCAATCTGTCTCCTCACTCACATAATGAATGCTTCTAACACCAATGATATAACACAGGTCTTTTTTATCATCCATCCATTCATCCATTTTCTTCCGCTTATCAGGGGTCGGGTCGCGGGGGTAGCAGCCTAAGTAGGGAGGCCCAGACTTCCCTCTCCCCAGCCACTTGGGCCAGCTCCTCCGGGGGAATCCCGAGGTGTTCCCAGGCCAGCCAAGAACTATAGTCCCTCCAGCGTGTCCTGGGTCTTCCTCTGTGTCTCCTCCCGGCGGGACGTGCCCGGAACACCTCACCAGAAAGGCGTTCAGGAGGCATCCTAACCAGATGCCCAAGCCACCTCATCTGGCTCCTCTCGATGTGAAGAAGCAGCGGCTCTACTCTGAGTCCCTCCTGGATGACTGAGCTTCTCATCCTATCTCTAAGGGAGAGCCCAGACACCCTGCGGAGAAAACTCATTTCGGCTGCCTATATCCGTGATCTCGTTCTTTCGGTCACAACCCAAAGCTCATGACCATACATGAGGGTAGGAACGTAGATCGACCGGTAAATTGAGAGCTTCGCCTTTTGACTCATCTCTCTCTTTACCACGACAAACCGGTACCACGCCCGCTTCACTGCCGACGCTGCACCTATCCGCCTATCGATCTCCCGCTCCATTTTTCTCTCATTCGTGAACAAGACTCCAAGATACTTAAACTCCTCCACTTGGGGCAGGACCTCCTCCCTGACCCAGACAGGGCACTCTACTGTTTTCCAGCTCAAGACCATGGCCTCAGATTTGGAGGAACTGATCCTCATCCCGGCCGCATCTCACTCGGCTGCGAGCCACTCCAGTGAAAGCTGTAAATCACAACTTGATGAAGCCAATAGGACCACATCATCTGCAAAAAACAGAGAATCAATCCTAAGGCCACCAAAACGGATCCCCTCAACATCTTGGCTGCACCTAGAAATTCTGTCCTTAAAAGTTATGAACAGAATCGGTGACAAAGGGCAACCTTGGCGGAGTCCAACTCTCACTGGGAACGAGCCAGACTTACTGCCGGCAATGCAGACCAAGCTCTGACACCGTTCGTACAGGGAGTTAACAGCCCATATCAAAGGGCCTGGTACCCCATACTCCTAGAGTGCCCCTCACAGGGTTCCCCAAGGGACGTGGTCAAACGCCTTCTCCAAGTCCACAAAGCACATATAGACTGGTTGGGCAAACTCCCACACACCCTCCAAGACCCTGTTGAGAGTGTAGAGCTGGTTCAGTGTTCCACGACTAGGACGAAAACTGCACTGCTCCTACTGAATCCGAGGTTCGACTATGTGATGGACCATCCTCTCCAGAACTCCTGAATAGACCTTACCAGGGAGGCTTAAGAGTGTGATCTCCCTGTAGTTGGAGCACACTCTATGGTCCCCCTTTTTGAATAGGGGGACCAACACCCCAGTCTGCTAATCCAGGGGAACTTCCCCCGATGTCCATGCAATATTGTAGAGTCATGTAAGCTAACACAACCATACAACATCCAGAGCCTTAAGGAACTCCGAGCGAATCTCATCCACCCCTGGGGCCCTGCCACCGAGGAGGTTTTTAACCACCTCAGTGACCTCAGCACCAGAGATTGGAGAGCCCGACCCAAAGTCACCAGGCTCCGCTTCTTCAGTAGAAGACATGCTGGTGGGATTGAGGAGGCCTTTGAAGTATTCTGCCCACGGATCCATGACATCCCGAGTTGTTGTCAGCAGCAAACCACCTCCACTATAAATAGTGTTGGTAGCATATCGCTTTCCCCCCCTGAGACGCCAGACGGTGGACCAGATTTGCCTTGAAGCTGTACGGAAGTCATTCTCCATGGCCTCTCCAAACTCCTCCCATGCCCGAGTTTTTGCATCAGCGACCACCCGAGCCACATGCCGCTTGGACTGCCGGTACCCATCAGTTGCTTCTGGGGTCCCACAGTTCAAAAAGGCCCTATAGGACTCCTTCTTTAGCCTGACAGCATTCCTGATGGCCGGTGTCCACCACCGGGTTCGAGGGTTACCACCACGACAGGCACCAACAACCTTGCGGCCACAGCTTTGATAAGCCGCCTTGACAATAGAGGCATGGAACATGGCCCATTCGGACTCGATGTCCCCCACCTCCCCGGAACATGTTCAAAGCTCTCCCAGAGGTGGGAGTTAAAGTTCCATCTCACGGGAGACTCTGCCAGACGTTCCCAGCAGACCCTCGCAATATGTTTTGGTCTGCCAGGTCTGACCGGCATCCTCCCCCACCATCGGAGCCAACTCACCACCAGGTAGTGGTCAGTGGACCGCTCCGCCCCTCTCTTCACCCGAGTGTCCAAGACGTGGCTGCAGATCATGAGACGGCAACAAAGTCGGTCATCGAACTGAGGCCTAGGGTGTCCTGCTGCCAAGAGCACATATGGGCACCCTTATGCTTGAACATTGTGTTTGTTATGGACAATCCATGATGAGCACAGAAGTCCAATAACAGAACACCACTCGAGTTCAGATCGGGGGGGCGGGGGGTTCCTCCCAACCACACCCCTCCAGGTCTCACTGTCATTGTCCACATGAGCGTTGAAGTCCCCCAGCAGAACAAGGGAGTCCCCAGGAGGTGCACTCTCCAGTACCCCCTTCAAGGACTCCAAAAAGGGTGGGTAATATGAACTGCTGTTTTGCGCATAAGCACAAACAACAGTCAGAACCCGTTCCCCCACACGTAGGCAGAGGGAGGCTACCCTCTCGTCTTTTATCATCTGCTGGTGTGTTATGGTGCAAAACATTTAGTGATTGAAGGCTGGAAACCAAGTTAGATCATCATGACTTCGAGCTATCAAACAGAATTACATGAAAAACAGCTGTGATTTCACCATATAGCCACATGGGCTAGTTATTTCTTGGAAAACTGTTGTTACTCAATACAGTTGGCTGCTACATTTAGAAATGTAACCTGAAACAATATTATGAAAGACGGAAGCATTCCTGGGAAGAGAACACAGATGGGTTTTCAGGACATGGGCTCCTCTCAGACTGATCATCAACAGATGGTCAGGTACTGATCAAGAGGTGTTTATTGGACATTGTAATAGCAAGACTGTTCACACACTGACCTCATGGCTAGGCTATCACTGTCATTGGGACCAGTTCATAAAAACAACCTACCATGATACAGTGGTAGTGTTGTGTTGTGGTGACATGATTTTCTAACATATAGCCACATTGTGATGTGTTTCAAGAGAGTTGTGCAAGTGCAGCCATTTAAAGCTTGGTGAGACCATAAGAGACTGTCAGAAAATAGCAGCAAAGGTCTACTAAAAGCATAGCAGCGTCATGATGGCCTTCACACTGAAGGTCTTCCAAATTCCAACAGTACAAACACGTTTTAATAGGTCGTAGATATGGAGAGAATAGATGGGTTGTTGTCCATTGTGACAGAACTTAGTATTCTCAGTTTCTAAATAAACTAAAAGTGTCAATAAAAGGATTAGTGATGAAACTCACTATCAAACATGGCTGTCCCCCAAATTTGTTATTCAGATCAAACTCGTGGTTTGTTTATATTTTGCAAACACAATTGATGATCGATAAACTGATGAAAATTTCGGAACAAATTACATGTTATCGTCTAATTTTAGAAAACCGTGACATTTCTGTAAAATTGGTTGATTTTTCTCTTTTCATTTTGGCCAGTATTTTATTAATGATGTGCACTTTCTTTTTCATTTTATAGAAACTTGACTTTGAAGCACTCCAAAAGACAACAGACTATGATGGAGGTTATAACAAAGATAGTCAAATTATCAAGTAAGTCTACTGAGTTTTATCTTTTTTTACTGAGAGTCAGTTTGTGTACTGTAAACACATAATAGTCAGACCCCTAGTGGCAATAGTAGGCATTGCATCACTGGTCATGCAAGGTTTGGAAGTTTGTAAAAGAGAAATTATTTTCCTATATTTCTGAAAACAGGGATTTCTGGGAAATCGTTCACTCCTTTGGAGAAGAACAGAAAAGGCTGTTTCTTCAGTTCACTACTGGTACAGACAGAGCACCAGTTGGTGGTCTTGGCAAATTAAAGATGATCATCGCCAAGAACGGCTCTGACACAGACAGGTACGTCCACCCTGGAAATAGAGTGGAAAGATTTTTACTCTGCTTGTGTGTTTATATGTCAAAAACATCAAGAGTCTGAATTTTCTCTAGATGTTTAAACACTCTGGGTTCTTTTTGTTTGTTTGTTTTGCAGGCTTCCAACCTGTCATACCTGCTTTAATGCATTGCTGCTCCCCGAATACTCTTCTAAAGAAAAACTGAGGGAGAGACTCCTTAAGGCCATCACATATGCCAAAGGTTTTGGGATGCTGTGACAAATCCACTAAGGCAGTTTTCTGTCTTTATTGGTGATAAACTGGGATTAAGAAACAACACAAAAAGATGTGATAAAACAAAATGCTGTAATAACCCTGTGCCTAACCAGATGCTGCAGATTATTTAAGTCCACTCTTTGCCTTTCATACTGAGCCTTTCTCAATTTGTCACTTTCATAGATACTAAATATCCCAATAAGAGTTTAGAACAGCACATAAATATTAAATAATTTGTTTTTCATGTGATCTGCTTCTGAGCACAATTAATTAAATCATAAACGTGCATTAGTATGCAGCACATGTAGTATATTTATGAATGTAGTTTGACTCCTAATGCTGCTGAAGTCTTTAAAAAGTAGCAGTATCCAGTCCTCATTGGGCATAATGGTGCTCCTTGGCATTGTAGCTTCCCGAATACATTGAGTTGAAGCCTTTTATATTCCTCCTAATACAAGTAGCCCCACGACAAGCCAATAATATGTTTGAAGAAGTGTATTTTATTTGTGCTGTGCCTCACATATCAGAAATGAATATGGTTTGCTGTGAGTGTGATGTAGTTCTTTGGTTCCAGTAACTTGCTTGATTTTAGACTGTGCCTTCTGAGTGGCTGTTTCACTTCATGAAAAAAAAAAGGTTTCTTTGTTGGAGTGTTTACTAAAAAGGACTGGTTTCACACTTGTAAGAGGAATGTGCTAAATGTGCAATGTCTATAAATGTAAAAGAGACAGGATTTATTGTTTTATTTGGCCAATATCTCAGGTATTCAAAAAAAAAATACCCAGAATATGTGAAACTTTTGTAAGCCTGATATGCAAATTAAATAAAGGGGACAAATCTTTCAACTTTGTTGTAAATACCTGTCTCTGAGTAATTTCCATGTTCCTGACAGTATAAACAACACAGAACAAAGCCCCAGCTCCAATCAACGGCCATAAATAGATTGCGTTTTTAATATTTTTACATTATAGCATTTAAGGAAACACAAAACAACAAATGAGCTGAACATGCATCTACTAAACATAAAAAAATAAAACCCAAAGCCTAAAAGTTAAAGCCATATTTCAGCTATTTTGAAGTGGGGTCCAGCTAACAAGTTATGAAGTTTTAGGGTGCATTCACATCAGCCCTGTTTAGTCCGCTTTAATCGAACTCTAGCTCATTTTCCTAGAAAGTCCGGTTCGTTTAGGGAGGTGTGAACGCGCCATCGAACTCTGTCACGGAACAAAAAGGCTAACTCTGGCCCGGGCTAAAACCTAGGTCTCGGTCCGGTAGAAGCGAACTCCAGCGCGATTCACGTACAGTGTGAATGCAAACAGACCGGCCCCGCTCCGCAGGGTAAACAAACACGCATTTCTCTGACCTTATATGGAGCCGTCAGCTGTCTTGTGTGGAAAAACAATATTCTCCATGGTCTTCTGTTTCATCTTCTGCTCATGCTGAGTCCATTTTTGAAAAATGACAAAATATAACTCCTAAAACTGCTAAAACTTGATGCCACTTCGTTTTTATTTTTATTTACAGGAGAAGAAGAAGACGTGTCTTCAGAGGTTTTTGTGTCGTTTCTTTCAGTAGTTCTTGGTTCAGCGCCCCCACAGGCGAGGGGGGTAATAGGTTGGTTCAACAGGTTGACTCGACTGCACAGTGCAGTGTGAATGCAAACGCACCAGCTCAAATGTAAACAAAAGCTCATGAATATTGGTCCCAAACCGAGTCTACCGGACTATCTAGTGTGAAAACGACCTTATACATTTCCTCTTGTGAAGCTTTTTGAACGTTAAATTCCACTTTATTCTTCAAAATGTCTTCTTTTTTCCAGAGCCATTTAAAATAAAGAAGGAAGAAAGCCCAACAGGAAATGACCCTAAGCTGTACTGAAAGTGTTGCAGCTAGCTGCACTTGAATATATTGTATTTATGGATTTACCAGTAGATGTAAGCAGATATGCAGGTCCAACAAACAGTGTTTGCATGACTTACCAAAATTATTAAGACTGGACGTGCTTAAAGACAGCAGGAGTCTTGGTCTTGGCTGTGCTCAGACTAGCCATTAGCTCATGGGTCTTGTTAAGAGTCAGAACATTTCTCCAAGCTGAGGTAACTCAGAAAGCTACACCAGGTGAGACCAGTTTCTCACTGGGTTTGGAGTAGCTGCTGCTGCTGCTTCTTTCAGCTTTTCCCTCTTCAGGGGTTGCCATAGCAAGTCATCTTTCTCCAGCTCACTGTCACGTATTTACCCCTACCTTCCACAGTTTTGTTTTAGTTTTCATGTTTCAACCTAGGAATGCTTGTCACCCTTTCTCAGCTCATGTCTCCCTGCACTACACCTCCTCTGCTCAGTCACAATCAGCTCTAATCAGTTCCACCTGCTCTGCTCCCTTCATAAGCCCAGCTCCACTCTCACTCAGTGCCAGATTATTGAAAGCTTCTTGCCACTACACATCCAGTCTTCCTTAGTGATGAGAAAATAAAGCTTTTATGAAGCATTGAACCAGTTGGGCCAAATGTTTCCAAAAAAACAACAAAGTCCATGCTCAATAATTCAGGTATACAATCCAACATTTTTCAGTCAGGTCATCTGGACAGTTTCTTTTCTTGTGCTGAAACGTTTTGCCTTCGATCTAGAAGGCTTCACCAAAGGTGATTGAAGGCGACACGTTTCAGCGCAAGAAAAGAAACTGTCCAGATGACCTGACTGAAAAATGTTTGTTTCAAAAAAAGGTTAATTTGTTGAAGCTTCAGTTACATTTACCTCTTGTGGCATTTTACAATGCTGCTGTCAAATTAAGCATTATGATGTTGGTGGCACATACTGAAGAACTTCAGTGACTATAGTGATAAAGAAACTACTGTAATAAAAAACAGATTTTTTTTTTTAATTATTCAACTTTCTATGTTGTCTGGTTTGAAAATTTATTTATGCCTACATGTTTTTGAATAAAGATTGATAAATATGCATTGAAGAGATTTAATAAAAATGTTGCACTGGTATTGTGCTTGTGCAATTGTGGCAGAGTCTTTATCATTCTTAAAAATAACAATAAAATAATAAGTGTCTAATCGTAGAGGAGATATTGCCATGAGACAGTACTTCAGTTCAGTTGAACACACCCAACAGTGCACCTGTAGAAATAGACTAATGTAAATGAAAATTTAATTTGAGCCCATACTGATATACTGTATGATTATTAAAATCACATACATCTTTTTACTGTAATTATATTAAATACGTGGGTTAAATGGGTTAGATAATATCTTCACTGCTGAACATTACTATTACTTTTTTGACATTTAAATGCCGGAACCACTTTATCATGAGCAGAATGAAGTGTTCCCACATGTTAGAACGACCCCTTTTCCTGGCTGGCTCCATAATTACTCAATTTCAACTAAATCAACAACACAACAGCAAAAACTCCCAGCACTTTGCAAACATTTTAGAGCTGTTTTATAGTGTTGCGCGCTCTCAATTCAAAACTGTCTCAGCCTGTCATCTGTCAGAATCGAGACGAGACGGTGCCAGGGAATCAGCTGATTGGACCGCGAACCAGTCAAACGATTCATTACGACAACGAAACAGTTTGTTTTAGACGTCACATATCACGTGAATTCTTCCGCAACAAAACAGGCTCTGAAGCAGTGGTCCGATATAATTTTACTTCAGGGTTCGAAGCATGTTTTGAAGCTTTTGTTTCATAGTACCATCATTAGCGTTCCTGATTCTGACTCCTGACCACGAACCTCAGCCTTGTTTTCTTGACTCCTCGCCTTGTCCCTTTCTGGATTTGTCTGCTTCATCTGTCCACGGTATCGACCCTTTTCTTCTCCTCCTTCGACTAGGCCTACGGATCACGTCCTTGTACTGGTATCAGCTCTCTGATCTCCTGTTAACGACCCCTGCTAAGTTTTCTGGACCCTGCTTTTGGACTTGCCCTCCACGGTCCACACGCAGCACTCCGTTCTGCTCTCCTGCTGCAGCTCTTACTGCACAAGTGACGTCACATGGTTCAGCGCTTCTCCTGTTTTTGCCACACCACAGACTGAGAAGACTGGACTTCCACCGGGACCCAGACCTCCACCAGAAGCTGCTTTAAAAATTAACCTTTTAACACCATTGCTGAGTCTGGTGTTGTTGGCAGATACAAACAGAATCTTGTCACTCACTTTGTCCTCTGCATTGTCTGTCCTCACTCCAACTACCTCCATGTCCTCTCTAACTGCATCCATATATCCAGTGGCGCAAAAAGCGGGTATGCAGCGTATGCGACGCATAGGGGCGCTGCACTGCAGGGGGCGTCAAAACCCTCTGTAGAAAAAATGTTTTTCTAGTAGGCATTTTCTAAATGATCAATAACAGGGGAACAGCACTGATTAGGCGCCCCTCTGCTCCTTCACCTCCCCTCTGCTCCTTCACCTCCCCTCTGCTGCTTCACCTCCCCTCTGCTCCTTCACCTCCCCTCTGCTCCTTCACCTCCCCTCCTATCGCTCTCCCTTCCCACAGGTGGCTGTGAACCAGGGGCGCAACTACATATTTTTGAGGTGGATGCGAACACATCATCG
>NC_056500.1:40880105-40894196 GCF_014905685.2 Nematolebias whitei
CGATGATGTGTTCGCATCCACCTCAAAAATATGTAGTTGCGCCCCTGCATATATCTTATCTTTGGCCTTCCTCTTTGTCTTTGTCCAGGCAGCTGCATTTCTAACATTCTTCTACTGTCCCTCCTCTGGACATGTCCAAACCATCTCAGTCTTGCCTCTTAACTTTATCTCCCAGTTGTTCAACCTGTGCTGTACCTCTGATGGTCTCATTCCTAATCTTATCCATTCTTGTCACTCCTAAGGAGAACCTCAACATCTTCATTTCTGCCACTTCCAGTTCTTTTTCCTGTCTTTTTTCAATGTCTCTGTCTCTAGACCATACAACATAGCTGGTCTCACCACTGTCTTGTAAACTTTCCCTTTGACCTTTGCTGTCACCCTTTAGTCACAAATCACTCCTGAAACTTTTCTCCATCCACCCCATACCACCCGGACTCTCCTTTTCACCTCTACCACATTCCCCATGTTCCTAGACAGTGGACCCCAAGTACTTGAAGTCCTGCACCTTTGTGACCTCTGCTCCTTGTAGCCTCTCTGTTCCACTGGCCCCTCTTTCATTCACACACATGTACTGTGTCTTACTACGGCTGACTTTCATTTCTCTTCTTTCAAGTGCATACTTCCACCTCTCCAAGTTCTCTTCCACCTGTTCCCTGTTCTCACCACAGATCACAATGTCATCTGCAAACATCATAGTCCATGGGGATTCCTGCCTGATCTCATCCGTTAGTCTGTCCATCACTAGAGAAAATGTAGGTTAAGAATTGTAACCACATATTCTATGAATTGTGGGTGCAGCCCTTTAAGCCACATCCAATAGTGGGTTTAACCCCCGCGCAGCACGCCAACACTGAAAAACTCTAGTCCATGCCCACCCACTGTGTGGGCCCCACCTCCGTCCATATAAATAGGCTATAGACTTGATGTTCTATTCCCAAATAGCTAGCTTTTATTCAGCCACTTGGAAGCCAGTGAGGCCCAGTTCTTAAAGGGCTGCACCCACAATTCATAAATCTGTTGTTATAATTTGTAACCTATGTTCTATTTCATTGTGGTCTTGCCCTTTAAGCCACGCACACTAGTGGGGTAAAGGCAAAGCAGGATCTAGTCCAAGCCTCACTGGAATCGTCCGACCCCAAGAGCGCATAACCAGAAAAAACTGCTTAACACATGATCTGACTAATTCCTCTGTCGTGATTACATGTAGTTAACTCAAGCACCTGATAAATGCCATAACATATCTTCCTTATCACAAACTGAGAACTGAGTACTCAGGTTACTCACAAAATTTAAGTGAGATTGAACCTCTTCTTCAGAATTGTGTGGAGGGGTAGAAAACCCATCCAACATTATAATTCTGGATCTGAAGAAACTGTTTATGCTTTAGGAGTAAAAGCAGTGTTTGGGAGCAGCACCGCTGAGCTCTCATCGCCCTGAATTCTAAGACAGGAGGGGGTGACCGACAGGGCTGAGAGGTCGCTCACCCTCCTTGCTGACATCATAGCTAACAGCAGAGCTGTTTTGAAAGATAAGAATTTCAGAGACACCTGATCCAGAGGTTTGAATGGATCGTAGCCAGTGCGAAGAGCACGAGAGCTAAATCCCATTGTGGGAGGAGTGCGTGCGAACCAGGTATTTGTCTGTGCACAGCCTTTAAGAAAATGTTTTGACAGAGGATGACTAAAAACTATTCTGTCATTAAACCCCTCGTGATAGGAGGAAATGGCTGCAGTGTACGTTTTAATCATGCTGAAGGCCAGATTTCTGCCCATCAGCATCTGCAGAAAGGATAAAACACAACTTAAAGGACAAAGGAGTGTCCTATTAGCGGGGTCAGAGGAAAAGCATAAATTAACGTCTGGGGCCACGGTTTGTGTGCCAACATGTTCACCCCCAGTGGGGGCTCGTCCCACGGATTCTGGGAGAAAAATAGTTTGCATTGAGTGTTTTTCCTGATGGCCATTAGATTCACATACGCCTTGCCGAATCTGGACCAAATCTGAAGAGTCAGATCCGGGTTGAGGCACCAATCCTTCTCCTGAGGTCCGCCCCTGGACATGATATTGGCCCCTTTGTTTAGCACCCCGGGGATGTAAACGGCTCTGATGGAGCGGAGATGCTCGTGAGTCCAGCTGCTGAGCCGAGTGAACGCCCCCTTGGCGATTTATGTAGGCTGCTATGGTTGTGTTGTCAGTGTGTACCATCACGTGGTGATCCCGCAGCATTGGAGCAAAGTGTTTGATTACTTTCCCCACGATAATTAGCTCCAACATGTTTATGTGGAGAGACGTGTAAGGAGGCCATGGTCCATCCACTGACTGGGACAGACCCCCCCCCTCCCCCCAAGCCTGAGAGGGACATATCTGTGGACACAGAAAAGAATGACATCACTCTGCCCAGGGGGACACCTCTCAGCAGGTTCTGAGGGTTTCCTCGGTGGCTCAGGTCTGCTCCTACCGACAGAGGAGTGGTAATCATTCGGAGCTTGAGGCAAGAGGGGTCAGGATACTGGTGATTGAGGCTTCTCTGAAAACCCCTTTATGTATAGTAAACCTAGTGGGACAACAATGTGAACTGCTGACATCATCCTTAACAGCCACGTGAATGTCAGTCAGGTTTGTGGATCCTGACTCATTGGGGCAATGACATCAAATATTCCCTCCTCTGGTGTAACAGGCAAACTGTCATGGTGACTGAATTTTGGTCCACTCCCAGAAAAAGTGATGAACTGAGAGGGGATAGTCAAGCTTTTTCTCTCAAAGCCAGGAAGTATCAGGAATAATAAAAAAAAACAATTTTTCCTTCCTGGGAGGAGCTTTGGAAAGCATGTCTTTTATCAGAAGCTCTTTCGACTCAGTCTGTAATTTTGGTCCTGTTCTGGAGGTGTTAACCGGTTTTCTAGAACTCCACTGAACCTTGGAGAAGTACCTGCAGTGCAAACTGCAGCGTGTGGCCCCTGGTTATTAAGCGCTACATTCATTTTATCATCCAAAACAGATGCTGCCACGCCAAGCTATGCTCTGAGAGCGGCCACTGTCGTGTGTGGAAGGAAGCAGGTCCCTCCTGCCATCGAATGCAGAGAGAAAAAATCCTGCGTGGACCCGTGGAGGACTTGCAGCGAAAAAACTGTCCGTCACTCCCACACGACCCACATCTGTGGCTGGATGGAGAGGTCGTGTGAGTTGAGCCGGTAAGTAACAACAAGCGACACTAAGAAAAAGGCTTGTCTTCATCGCTCTCTTGTACCATTAGGTGAGTGTGTGTGTGTGTGTGTGTGTGTGTGTGTGTGTGTGTGTGTGTGTGTGTGTGTGTGGGGGGGGGGTCCAGTGAGAGGAGGAGGCCGAATGAGGGGAGAGAGGAGGGGAAAAGTCTGCATGGGAGTGAGAGCTCTCACCATGGACTCCTATTGTTTCTGTGTGTGATGAGTGGAGAGTTGTTTATTTTAAAATGCTTGTTTAAAATTCACCTCCTGCTCTCTGAGGAAAGTTTGTGTTTTAATCAAAACCTTCACATAACAATTACACACACACGCACCACCAAACGTCAGTTCTTTTGCTGTCTTCTCCGTGTCTCTTGGGGCAGATTGGACCAGGAACACACCAGTTGCCGACCTCTGCCGGACTTCATTCGCTGAGGGGGCCGTGGAGGCTGTCCTCTGGGAACGGTGGTGGCTGGGGTTCCTAGGACATACGTCTCCACAGCTGACGCTGAAGAGGGTTGCAGCTAATCCATGGCCAACTGTAAAAAGGCAGGCTGCATAGTAGAAGATAGCAGGTGGACAGTGGGTCACGACACCTTTAAAACATCTGTTTAAAGGACTGTCGTTACCCCCTGTGCAGGTAGTGTGAAAGAAAAAACACAGCATCATCGTACGACCTGACTGTGAGAGGGCTCTGTTCTTAGAATGGCGTTGGGAATTCTTTCAAACTTCCAGTAACATTGCCATCACACACACGTCCCCCGAATAAATCACACTAGACATGCCCCTGGAGCTTCGCCTGGCAGAAAGGTGCTCTGTGACTGGGTTTTGCTGTTTATGTAGGACCTGGAGAGTGGGGATGGGAGATGCAGCTGCGGGCACTGAGTGTCGCTCCATCATGGCACTAGCAGCGCATGGGGTGCTAATATTACCATAAGCATGTGACTGCTATATTTTCCTGAGACACGCACTGAAAACCGTCAGTGAATCTAGCTAAGAGCTGGTCGTTGAAGAAAAAAAAGAGAGTGAACAGCCATTGCTTGGCATGCCGAGCCTATCTGACCCCAGAAAAAAAACAGCTGACAGGCTTGGCTCTAGAGGACAAACAAGTATTCTTCATCTTAGAGGTTGGAAGGTTGCACCCGACATTATACCAACATGCTAAACACGAGGTCAAGCTGAGTCCCGGTGACCAGAGAGCAAGGCAGCTAAATGTCCCACTGAGTCTAGGCCTGGGCTAATGGTTCCGGCACAGCTAGGTCTAGTGTTCGCCACTCCTGAATTTGCCGGGCAGAACACGAACGAGCATGTTAATCCCTAGAAGGGAGGAAAAACAACCAGTCAGCTGCAGTCCTGTCTCCAGCCCTCTAACCGAGAGGGGGAGAGTGAGGCCACTTGCTAACTCCTTAAATGAAAGGCAGAAACATCCGAGACCTGCCTAACTCCATCCATCCATTTTCTTCCGCTTATCCAGGGTTGGGACGCGGCGGTAGCAGCTTAAGTAGGGAGGCCCAGACTTCCCTCTCCCCAGCCACTTGGGCCAGCTCCTCCAGGGGAATCCCAAGGCATTCCCAGGCCAGTTGAGAAACATAGTCCCTCCAGTGTGTCCTGGGTCTTCCTCTGGGTCTCCTCCCGGTGGAACGTGCCCGGAACACCTCACCAGGGAGACGTCTAGGAGGCATCCTAACCAGATGCCCAAGCCATCTCAACTGGCTCCTCTCGATGTGGAGAAGCAGTGGCTCTACTCTGAGTCCCTCCTGCATGACCGAGCTTCTCACTCTATCTCTAAGGGAGAGCCCAGACACCCTGCGGAGAAAATTCATTTCGGCCACCTGTATCCATGATCTCGTTCTTTCGGTCACAACCCAAAGCTCATGACCATAGATGAGGGTAGGAATGTAGATCGACCGGTAAATTGAGAGCTTCGCCTTTTGACTCAGCTCTCTCTTCACCATGACAGACTGGTACAGCGCCCGATTCACTGCTGATGCTGCACCTATCCACCTATCGATCTCACGTTCCATTTTTCCCTCATTCGTGAACAAGACTCCAAGATCCTTGAACTTCTCCACTTGGGGCAGGACCTCCTCCCCAACCCGGAGAGAGCACGCTACCCTTTTCCGACTCAAGACTAGCTGAAAAACTCCTAAAGAAAAAAAAAAACAATAGTCTACCTGTGTGTTCTGCTCTGAGGCAGAGGGCAGACCGGAGCAGCGAACATATCCCGTCCTCTATCATCTTTTTCTGTTTTTGGTTTTCTTTATCTTTTCCATGTGTTGCTTTTCTGGCTGAATAAATTGGGGAGCAGAACGTCAGGTCCGTAGCCAATTTATACGGACGGAGGTGGGGCCCACATAGTGGGTGGGCGTGGACTAGAGTTTTTCAGTGTTGGTGTGCTGCACGGGGGTTAAACTAGTGGGCATGGCTTAAAGGGCAAGACCACAATGAAATAGAACAAGAAGGGGCTTAGAGCTGATCCTTGATACAATCCCACCTCCACCTTGAAGCTATCTGGCACCCGTACAGCACATCTCACCACTGTCCTGCTGTCCTCATACATGTCCTGCTGTCCTCATACATGTCCTGTATCAGTCTAACATACTTCTCTTCCACTCCAGATTTCCTCATGCAATACCACACCTTCTCCCTCGGCACCCTGTCATATGCTTTTTCTAAATCCATAAAGACACAATGGAGTTCTTTCTGACCTTCTCTGTACTTCTCCATTAGCATCCTCAAATCAAATATGGCATCTGTGGTGCTCTTTCTGGGCATAAAACCATACTGCTGCTCACAAATAGTAACCTCTCTTCTAAGTCGTGCTTCCACAACTCTCTCCCAGATCTTCATTGTGTGACTCATCCACTTAATTCCCCTGTAGTTGCTACAACTCTGTACATCACCCTTGTTCTTAAAAATGGGCACCAGCACACTTCTCCATCCCTCAGGCATTTTCTCACCCTCAAATATGCAATTGAATATTTGAGTGAAAAACCTCACTGCCATCTCTCCAAGACATTTTCAGACTTCCTCTGGTATGTCATCAGGTCCTACTGCCTTCTCCTTTTACATTCTTTTCAGAGATTTTTGGACTTCACCCTCACTAATCTTTCCCACTTCATGGTCCACAGTTTCTATGACCTCTATTCTTCGTTCTCTTTCATTCTCTTCATTCATTAGCTCCTCAAAATACTCCTTCCATCTTTCCCTCACACCCTCCTCACTTGTTGGATCATTACCATTCCTATCTTTGACAAGCCTAACCTGCTGCACATCCTTTCCAGCCTGATCCCTCTGTCTCGCCAATCAGTACAAGTCCTTCTCACCCTCTTTAGTGTCCAGCCTCCCATACAACTCATCATATACCTTCTGCTTTGCCGTAGCTACCTCCCTCTTTGCTCTGCATCCCATCTCCTTATATTCCTGTCTCCTCTCTTCAATCCTCTGCCTGTCATATTTCTTCTTGGCTAACCTCTTTGAATAGCTATAATTACATGATTTTAATAATAATAGGTCGAGATCTAAAGTGGGCCAGTCTGAGGCATGAAACTTCAGGGCTGAAAATGAGTCCCATTCCGGCCCTAGTACAAAATGTTTGTATTTGTGCAAAAAGTGCAATAATACCATTTATTATTGAACTTATGTGACCACCACAGTGTTTGAGCCAAGAGCCATTGGCAGCACTTGGGGCTAAACACCCCTAAAGATCAGATCCTAGAATCGCCCCTGATGGTCACCATCTGGATTATTTTGGAGCCAAAAATGTCATATTTTAAACCAAAAAAAGTGAAGCTTAATCAAAATACCAATTTATTTAAACATTATTGAACCTCTCAAAGACCTAATATTTATTTTTGTTATTTTAATCAAAAAGAAAAAAATATATATACATCCATCTTCTTTACCTGCTTCTTACTTTTTGGGTTGCGGGGTTACTGGTGCCCATGTCCAGCCATCACTTTGTGGGAGGTGGGGTACACCCTGGATAGGTCTCCAGTCCATCACAGGGCCACATGAGACAAATGAGACAAACAACCATTCACTCTCTCACTCACACCTAGGGACAATTTATAGTTACCAATCAGCCTAACATGCATGTTTTTGGTCTGTGGGAGGAAACTGGAGTACCCGGAGTTAACCCACGCATGCACAGAGAGAACATGCAAACTCTATCCATAGGGACCCCCGGACCAGGATCTGAACTGGAGACCTGCACAACCACAGACCACCGAATCACCACAGCCCTCTGTGTGGAGCAGAGACCTGCTATCTAGGGCATCCAGCGGAACAGATGGTGAGGGTTAAGGGCCTTGTTCAGGGGTCCAGGATGGAGCAAATAAGGGTGGAGGCAGGTGTTTCACCTTTCCCACCCACCTTTTGATGTTGTCATTCCAGGGAGTTGGACTGGCGACCCTCTGATCACAGGCCCACCTTCTTTAACTTGGGCGCCACCACTCCCCATCAATTTAAAATTACATATATTCAGACAAATCATCAGTGCTGTGTTTTGGATTCTACCTTGTTGCAACTGCTGGAGATTAATTAGCTTTTCTGATTGCAAAAAAGGCAAATTTTTAGCTGCAGCTCCACTGACCTCTGAGTGTTTGTGATAAATCAATCAGAAATTTAAGACAACTTCAGGACACCTGTGAAACCAAATTGTAACTGATTGGAATCAAAAAAGAATAAGATGCAATCGAGAGACATACCGTAAGTGAGACTTTGACTAGAATGTGACAAGAACAACAAAAATGTGCATATCATTTGCAAGAATGCCTCAGAACGTTTTCATATACAACTGTACTCAACTGTGTAGTTAACATCACTTCCATCATAGAAAATTGAGGCTTATGTGGTCAAATATAAGCCTTCATGCACCCTGAAAAAAAATCTAGAACTTGAGTCTACAAAGAGTTTACTCTTGTTAATATTGTTAAATGTTTACAGGACAGGTTCTCCAAAGCAAGTTAATCTCTGAAATAATTTTGTTGCAACTTGAAACCGATTGGTATAAATGCAGAAAACCTGGTGTTGCTCAACTTAAGTGCTAATCAGAATTATGAACATGCAAAGTTAAGTGACAAGATTGATAGGCCTCTGCAATTCATATACGGCATCTGCAAAATTTTGCAAACATTTGGTGACATTTTGAAGAATCGCTTGTTAAGTCTGCACACTAACAAGTCACTGGCATTCTACAAAAAAAAAAAAAAGTTTGATCAATAAACTTAAATCCTTTTTCATGATATGGTTTACACTTTACCAATTATATAGACACATGGAATTTATGTTATAAGAACATTTAATTCACATAAAATAAATTTACATCTGTCGGTGTATGCTGAGAGTAACATGCAAACTGTTTTTAAATTAATTTGGACATTCTCATACAATACATAAGAGAAGTTGCAGTGTAAGAAATGTACTTTGTACAGATCAATATATTCATTGGGATCAGTCTGAATACTTATCAGGAAAAATTTTTTCATTATACTAGTACTATGAAAAGACTATTTTTGGCATAAAGTGGTTCTGCTCAGCATACTCAAATAGTTTCAAGAGGAAGTGGAACAGGCTGTCAGTCAGCATGAACAAAAACATGCTCTGCATACGCCGTACACAATTTGACACGTTATGTCAATAATAAACGTCATATATGAATAGAAATGTGGGCATTTACATGACATTAAGGAATGTCACTTTAAAAGTTCTCTGGTAAATGTTACTGGACTTTTTTGTCTTTATCAGCAACCACCTCTGTGAGGTCCTCCGGTTTTAAGGATTTCACTTTGTCCTCCATCTTAGTGACCCTCTGCTTCAACCTTGCCTGGGTGGAGGTAAATTCTGCCATTAGCTGAGCAAACTTGGTCTGCATCACGTCCAGGTTGCTCTGCAGTTTGACAATCTTCTCATCCAGGTCCTTGGGGTCAGCACCTGCATTTGCCACTGCCTCATCTATCAGATTGTCTTTCATCAGGATAGCTTTGCCCTTCTCTTCCAGAACTTTTTTGGCCTCTGGATACTCAGTAAGGGCTTCCATCAAATCATCTTTAGACAGGGCGAAGAGGTCAGAGTAACCTACGCTTCTGATGTTTGCTGTTCGTCTGTTGCCTGCTTTGCTACCCTTGATACCCAAGATACTGATTTCCCCAAAGTACGCTCCATCGCTGAGCACTACAAACTGAGTGACTCCATCATCCGCCACCACCGCCAGCTTACCCTCTTTGATGATATACATCTCTCTACCAATGTCCCCTTTCTTGCAAATATAATCTCCAGGACTAAACACTTGTGGCTGCAGCTTCAGCACGAGTTCAATTAACAGACCCGCTTCACAGTCCTGGAAAATGCGTACTTTCTTCAGTGTATCCAAATGGACATTGATGGCAATCTCAGCCTTAAGCTTGTCAGGGAGGTTTTTCAAAACTTCCTTCTCATCACAGGTCTTCTTTTCAGTCCACAAGTAGTCAAACCACTTGATGACCCTAGCTTCCAGGTCTTTGGTGACCTTTCTAAACTGCATGTATTGCTTTATGGAGTCAATTTTTGCCTGGAACTCAGCACGAGAGGCATTCATGTTAGAGATCATGGCACCAACGTTACCTACAATACTAGCAAAGATCAGCACACCAGTGAGAAAGTCTGCAATGACAAAGACAAATTCAACATCTTTGACTGGTGCGGGGGTCTCTCCAATGGTGGTGAGGGTAAGCGTGGACCAGTAAAGGGAGTAGATGTATTTACGTGCCAGTCGATTGTTCTCTGGGTTGCTGACATTGGGATATACCCAGGTGTCTGATCCAAAACCAATGGTTTTAGAAATAGCAAAGAACATACAAGCATTCCAGTGGATAATGACAAGGATATAAAGCACAAGATTACTGATACGAAACATGTTCGGAAAGCTGGTTCTGGTCTCTGTCCGCTCAAAGAACTCAAAAAGCCTCTGGATTTTGCAGAGACGATTGAAACGGAACTCTGGGTTGTTGAATCCATATTGCAGAAAAAGCAGATCAGTGGGTATGATTGAAAACATATCATATTTGAAATGAGGTGTTTTTCTGTAGTTATCTCTTAGTTTTTTGGCATCTTTTACCAGCAGGCCTTGCTCAAGATAACCTAAGAGACAAACATACAATAATGCGCTTAAATACAACGGAGACAAAGGTAAAGTGTTCTATTGATTTTCTTTTCTTGAATCTCACCTGTTCTTGATCGGACAAATGTGTCCATGAGGTATATGACATCTGATGTGTAATCCAAGAATATCCAGAGCTTTGGATAGGAGTCTTGGAGATCATTAAAGCAAGCTCTAAAACAGAAGATGAAGGATAATTTTATTAGTGCCATACTAAGTAAATAATAAGTCATTATTGATAATATTATACCTGGTTACTATCATCATCAGGTTATAAAATACTGGGCCTGCAATGATGCTCAACCATCTGTAGTACAGTTCCGAGGATGGATCCATAATCCAGATTTCTTTTCTGGAAACAACTCAATGTTAAATGATGCTGTTATAAGGGTTGTCAGTTGTGAAATAATCATTACATAACCAGAAATGTAATTTCTAAAACTAATCATTTATAATTTAATCTATCTAATAGAATACTCACGGGGGCTCCTCTTTCTTTTTCTCATCTTTTTTATCTTTTTTGTCATCTTTCTTTTCATCTTTCTTCTCATCTTTCTTTTCATCTTTCTTCTCATCTTTCTTTTCGTCCTTTTTCTCATCTTTGTTTTCCTCTTTCTTCTTCTCTCCGTCCTTATCATCCTTTTTCTCCTCATTTTTCTCTTCTGTCTTAATTTCATCTTTTTTGTCCTCTTTTTTGCTACAGATCACAAGTTTAGTTATAGGAAGTACAGTGGGTCACGAGTGGCTGTAACAGCTAATTGGCTACTTTGAAGGGGAACTATTGAGTTTCAAGTTGGATGGATGGTTTGTGTGAAGGTCTGATGCAGATCAAACACTCCCCAGCAGATGGCACAGCATTCCTAAAATTAATATCTTGGTAAAGCAAGTTCAAGGCAGCAGTCTGCAACCTGCAGCTTCAAAGCTTCATGACGGTCTTTAGCCTCTCCGAACCACACATGATATGAACCTTTATGTTTAACTTTCATTGACAAAAGGAAAGAGTAGTTGTGGCGATTTAGTTACTGTATACAAATGTGTGCAATAAATGCATAGAATTTCTGCAGCTTTTTGCTAATGCACACAAAAAATAAACAAAAAAATTCCACAGTGCAACATGTAAAGCTGTATATACTTAAATAAATATTGATAATTATTTAAAAATATATGTATTTTTATCCTATTATAATGATCAGGTAGATTTTGTGACCTAATACACATTTTAATTAGTAATAGATAAAAATGGTTATTTGAGTTGTAAAGGTTGCAGACCCCTGTCCTAAGACTTTGATTTGTCCAACCCACATCAAGACTTCCAACAAAAACATAATGTTATGCATATAACTACTGTTCTCTGAAGGAGATGGTACAACATATGAAGTATGGGATTTCACAGCCCTGATTTCCCGACTGAAGATGCCTCTAATCACGCCTTTAGGTAAATAACATGATGACCACATTAAAGATCCTGCCTGCACTATAAATCTGTTCATCATCACTGTCACTCCACAGTTCAACACATGAAGTACATGAAGTGGTAAATGCTCTGCAGAAAGTCATCAAACCTGGGTCAAATACAGCATGCTACTGTAGAACCTTAGACCAGCAGCTCATGAGCACCCCTCTAAACAGGTTCCAGAATGTTGCTACACCCCTGATAGAGTTTCCTCTTATGTCTTAAAGGGCTGAAGACCCCTGTTGTTGTAGGCTAGAGAAATAATCTCCACAGTCCAGTGGGAGAATCTGCGTCTGGACAGAGCCTTGCCTTTGGCTGGATTAGTAACACACACACACACAAACAGCTGATCACACAACCTCACAGCCTGTGTGCGGTCAATGTGAATGTGCAGTGCAATAAAGGGCACAAGGAATGCAACATCCTTTGCTTTTTGGATACATAAGGAGGTGGACAAAAACTTGAGAGTGCGCAATTGACACGGAGCTGTATTCCGAACTGTAGACCTTTGGGAGATGTGCTGCATTTGTTCACCTTGGAGCAAAATATTCAACAGTTTGTCTTTTTGCAATCCAAATACTGTCCATAGCTGGGTTTGTTTCATGAGGATATCAGCTTTGAGAGAAAGTCTGGGAACATGGGCAGATGGTTTTGATTGCGGCTGGCTTCGCATGGAAATAAAATCTCTCAACGACAGGTTCCCCATCCAGGTTTTCAGTTGCTCCTATAACAAATAATGGACATCAAGGGCAATGTTCAGCAGCTCCTCGTGTCTGTGATGGGACATGAGCGACATCCTTCTCATTATTTGGCTAACCCGTTATTTATTTTATTATTTATTAACCTTTACTTAACCAGGCAAATCCTATTGAGATCACATATCTCATTTGCAAGGGAGGCCTGAAGGCAGCCTAACATGCATGTTTTGTTCTGCGGGAGGAAACCGGAGTACCCGGAGAAAACCCACACAAGCATGAGAAGAACATTTAAACTCCACACAGAAAGACCCCGGGTCCAACCGGGAATTGAACCCAGGATCTTCCTGCTGTGAGACAGCAACCTCCCACAGCACTTGCTCTAAGAATCTGTGCTTCTCTAGAGTCAAGCACCAAAGCTGGTGAACTGAACTCACACGCCCTTCAGGCGTGAACGTTTTCCAGAGAAATGGGACAAGCCTTTTGCTATTCCATCTAATGAAGCGATAAGCCTCACTCATGGGGAAGAAGTGCACAGAAGACTTCTGTTTCACTTGTGTTAGCTATGTGCTTTCCACAAAAGCCAGAGTAAAGAAATACTCAATATCAGCACTTTGCAGGCAGATAGGCTAACAGCAGGCAACAGTAACTAACAAACAAAAATAGTTCAGCTAATTCTAAGCAGCATTTGCTAGACACAGAACTTATGGTAAATGAACAGTACTTATATAGCACCTTTCTATCTAATCAAGATATTCAAAGTGCTTTACTACACAATCTGCACCCTCATTTGTACCTCCACACACACATTCATACAGCACTCTACCAGGTCTCTACAAAGATAATTGAACAAATCATTATATGGAGACTAATCAGTGCTTGAGATCACATTCATACACTGATGGGACACACATCGAAGGCAATGAGGGGTTCAGTGTCTTGTCCAGGGACACTTCAACATGTTATTACTGGTGAAATTGAATCCCAACTCTCCCATTGGAGGACGACCGCTCTAATCACTCAGGCACAGCTGCCCACGACTTAGAAATGACTATGATGATGGGCGAATATATAGAGCAGCCTGGGCCTGTCACTTGTCATCAAGTCATTGGCCTAAAGGTGTGATTAGATGTGTCTTGAGCCAGGACACAGGGTGTGTGATATCCCATACTTCATGTGTTGCACCAAGTGAATTGACTGAAAGGGAACTCAAACAAGAGAGAATTTGCTATAAAGCAGGTTTGGGGATTTGAAAAAAAGGGAAATGGGGTTTTGAAGTATTTATGAAGTTACTAACTTTGCTACTCACAAGATGAACAGCAAAAAGTACTAAGAATATCAAGTGTATTTTATGACTACTGGGTTTATCTTCTGGGGATATCTATATCTACCTTCAAATACATACATGCACTTACTCATCTGTGTTGTTGCAGTTATTTAGATTGTACGTAGCAAGAGGCCACTTACTGATGAGACTTTAAAAAGAAACAAAAAGAAAAGTTTTTGCATACAAGACAACAATATAGAAATGGTTATTTTCATGTTTTGGTTTATTAAAAATCTATCTATCTATCTATCTATCTATCTATCTATCTATCTATCTATC
>NC_056500.1:40894206-40903673 GCF_014905685.2 Nematolebias whitei
TCTGTCTGTCTGTCTGTCTGTCTGTCTGTCTGTCTGTCTGTCTGTCTATCTATCTAGTTTATATTTTATACTAGTCCACAAATTTCTAAATAATTTAGTTGTTCTCATTTCATCTTCCTAATAAATCAAGGTCTGTGTGCATCATCAGAAAATATGTTGCACTACTGAAGTGTAATGTTTGTTTTACTTTAATTTTTTTATAACTTCCAGTCTAATTTTATATGTCAAAGATTTAAATAAAAGAGTAACATTGCCGTACTTCACTCTAACTGTAATATTAGTCCATTGTCCTCTAGCTTTACCCACTTTTAAACAAAAGACAACACAGTAAATATCTTCTGACAAGACTGCAACACTATACATACTTTCTTCTTCGGTGTTTGTCTTTATGGCCCACAGATTGGGTGTCATGCTCTTCACTGGACACTTCTTTGAGTTTGGGGCCTCTGAAGCGCTCCAGAAAGGAGTCCTGCCTTTCTTCTACAGGGTTCATTCTGTGAGAGGTCCAGTCCCGCAGCATGAAGAAAAAGTAGGACAGCCTAAAGGGTCAGTGGGAGATGAAACGGTACAAAATGACATCCACCAAACTGTGTCGGAGGAAATGTGGAAAATTAAGAAGCCATTCCCAAATATTTTGGGCCTAGCTAAAATTGTGAGGATTTTGGAAAAAATGTCAAAGAAGAAATTGACAACATTTCGCAAATAGATAATTAAAACCCACTGGTGGCTCTGTTGATAAAGATATGGTAAATGGACTGTACTTATATAGCACCTTTCTATCTAATCAAGGTACTCGAAGCTCTTTACAACACAATCTGTGCCTCATTTATCCATTCATACAGCACTCTACTAGATCTGTACAAAGACTAGTCAGAGCTTTATCACATTCCTACACTGATGGGACACACATGAGAGACAATGAGGGGTTCAGTGTCTTGTCCAGGGACACTTCAACATGTGACTGTTGGTGGAATCGAACCCCCAACTCTCCCATTGAAGGACGACTGCTCTAACCACTCAGCCACAGCCGCCCCAATGCTGAATTGGAAGCTAATAAAACCACCATCCATAACTGAGTGGGTGCAAAAATTTAAATGGGTCTACATAATGGAACAAATGACTGCAGGTCTTCAGCAGAAAATGGACACTTTTGAACAGAGGTGGACCTGTGTAACTATTTGAACAAATGAGTGTGGGATATGGGTTACTGCAATAAATGTACCACAATAAAAGGTCGAAGTGTTGAGCTCATCTGAAAAAAAAAAACCCCAACTAGTGGCTGGTTTTGAATCCCTCTTATACTTTGTATAGGTCCCTTATATCTAATTGTGTAGTTTTATTTTATTCCAGTCCTAATTACTTGTGATGTAATTTATGATGTCCTTGTCAGTGAATGTCATGTTCAAAGGCTTATGTTTATGACATGACATAAAAGCTTTTCTTTTGTTTTATGCTGGTTATAAACAAGAAATTTATGAATGAATAATTATTTTATTCATCCAAATTATTTAAATCCCTGTGTCTCAAAATAGTGAAGTGTGTTTCTGTTTGGTAAGTAATCTCATGTACAGTGGTGCTTGAAGGTTTGTGAACTCTATAATTGTCTATATTTCTGCATATATATGATCTAAAACATCATCAGATTTTCACACAAGTCCTAAAAGTAGATAAAAAAAATAACCCAGTTAAACAAATGAGACAAAATATTATACAAAGTACTTGGTCATTTATTTATTGAGGAAAATGATCCAATATTACATATTTGTGATGGTAAAAGTATGTGAACCTTTGCTTTCAGTATACCGAACAGCTTCAACTCTGGATGTTGGTAGTTTCCTCACATTAACTTCTGCTTCAGGTCCTTCTACAACATCTGGACTGAATTAAGGTCAGGACTTTGACTTGGTCATTCCAAAACATGAACTTTATTCTTCTTGAACATTCTTTGGTAGAACCACTTGTGTGCTGAGGGTCATTGTGTTGCTGCATGGCCCACCTTCTCTTGAGATTCAGTTCATGTACAGATGTTCTGACATTTTCTTTTAGAATCCTCTGATATAATTCAGAATTAATTGTTCCATCAATGATGGCAAGAAGTCCTGGCCCAAATGCAACAAAACAGGCCCAAACCATGATACTACCACCATGTTTCACAGATGGTATCAGGTTTTTCAGAGTTCTCCTTTCTCCAAATATAACTCTTTTCATTTAAACAAAAAGTTCTATTTTGGTCTCATCTGGCCATAAATCATTCTTCCAACAGTCTTCTGGTTTGTCCACGTGATCTTTATCAAACTGCAGATGAGCAGCCATGTTCTTGTTGGAGAGCAGTGTCTTCCTCCTTCAACCTGCCATGAACCATTGTTGTTCAGTGTTCTCCTGGTGGACTCATGAACATCAACATCAGTCACTGTGAGAGAGACCTTCAGTTGTTAGAAGTTACCCTGGCCTCATTTGTGACCTCACTGACTATTACACACCTTGCTCTTACAGGGATCTTTGTTGGTCCACCACTCCTGGGGAGGGGAACAATGGTCTTGAATTTCCTCCATTTGTACACAGTCTGTCTGACTGTGGATTGATGGAGTCCAAACTCTTTCATTCATTCATTCATTCAACCTTTATTTATACAGGTTAATCCCATTCGGCGGGACTCATTTAGAAGAGACCTGATTTTAACAAAAAGTGATGACAACAGTGGACAACAATAGACAATCATAAAGGATGTATACAAATTGGAGAATAACAAATGAAAATAAAATGGGATTAAAAAAATGTTATCCCCCCCCCAGCTAGGTTATAAGGTGATGTAGAATACTAAAAACAGGCAATATCCTGATGCATGCTCAATAATCCAGGTAGAAAAATCTAAAAAAGTTAAATCTGGTATAAGACTGAGCTGAATACAGCACTTCAGACTGAGGAAGTCTTTCGGATGAAAGACGAAAGGTTTCTACATTTTTTTGTTGTTTTGCTTTGTTTTTGTTTTTTTTGTTTGTTTTTTTTTAAATGTCCAGAGGACCAGATTGAACATTTTTAGATAAAAACAGGAACATATCTGCAGTTGTTGTTGCCAGGAACTTAAGAAATGTTTAAAGCCACTTAGAGAGGTCAAGGTCAAGAGCTTCAGATCTTTTTGTAAGATATTCTACGAAACAGCAGCGGAGTAGGAGAAGGTCCTTTTGCCAAGTTCAGTCTGCACTGAGGGAACACTGCAGGTAATAATGTCCTGAGAGCGCACGCTGTAGCTGCACTCATGCAGAAACATGTAGGAGGAGATGTATGAAGGCAGCAGACCAAGAAGTGATTTAAAGATGAAAATGCACCAGTGAGAGAGTCTGCGTGAAGTTAATGATGACCAGTTAACCAGTGAATACAGATGTTTTGTAATCTTTTCCATCCTGATGAGCATCAACAACTCTTTTTCTGAGCTCTTCAGAAATTTCCTTTGTTCCTGCCATGATCCACTTCCACAAACATGTTGTGAAGATCAGACTTTGATAGATCCTGTTCTTTAAATCAAACAGGGTGTCCACTCACACCTGATCATCATCCATTGATTGAAAACACCTGACTCTAATCTCACCTTCAAATTAATTGATAATCCTAGAGGTTCATATACTTTTACCATCACAAATATGTAACATTGGATCATTTTCCTCAATAAATAAATGACCAAGTATAATATTTTTGTCTCATTTGTTTAACTGGGTTCTCTTTATCTACTTTTAAGACTTGTGTGAAAATCTGATGATGTTTTAGGTCAAATTTATGCAGAAATAATAGAAAATTATAAAGAGTTCACAAACTTTCAAGCAACGCTGTACAAGTGGTGGAGGAAGTACTTAAATTTTAATTTTGCACATAAATCCCTCAATAAGAGTACTACACAGAGATTATACAAAAATACTCACATGGGAAAGGAATATCTTATCTAAGAATTAAAAGAATCTCTAAATGCCCCAAAACTATATATGCTGCTGAGATGTCTTTATTTTTTTTGATCTATTGTGTATTTCTGTGAATTACATGTACTGTGTGGGACCTTCCTGTGTGGAGTTTGCTTGCATTTCCTGCACATGCATGCATTTTTCCCAGATACTCTTCACACACTTCAAAAAATGTGTGTTTGATTAACTGTTTTTTCTAAACGGTTCCTTCATGTCAGTGTGTGTTTTTGTCTCTATGTAGGCCCTATTTAGAACGGCAACTTGTCCAAGGTCTGTACCAACCTGAAAACTCCCTGCAACCATGATTAGCATCAACCAGGTATAATGAATGGAAACAGATGGATGAAAACATACTGAATATAATGATCAATGAACAATATTGAAATAATCAAATGATAGGTTATCTTTGTACTGGCTTTATAAGTGTTGCTTACTTTAAAACAATGACCAGGTAGCAGAACAGAAAGTCTTATGCCAGAAATTTACGACGAACACAAATATAAAAGCAACACTTTTGTTTTTGCTCCCATTTTTCATGAGCTGAACTCAAAGATCTTGGACTTCTATGTGCACAAAAGGTATTTTTCTCTCAAATTATGTTCACAAATTTGTGTAAATCTGTGTTAGTGAGCACTTCTTCTTTGCCAAAATAATTCATCAGCCTCACAGGTGTGGCGTACCAAGATGCTGATTAGACAGCATGATTATTGCGCAGGTGTGCCTTAGGCCGACCGCAATAAAAGGCCACTCTAAAATGTGAAGTTTTATTACACAGCACAATGCCACAGATGTTTCATGTTTTGAGGGAGCGTGCAATTGGCATGGTACATCATGAGGTGATGGGGTTGGATGAATGGCACAACAACGGGCTTCAGCATCTTGTCACGGTATCACTGTGCATTCAGAATTCCATGAATAAAATGCACCTGTGTTCGTTGTCCATAACATATGCATGTCCATACCACAACATCACACAAACACTCCATCCATCTGTTCCTGGCCTGGCCCTTCACTCCAATTTTAGAACTCAGTGTGGCCCGTGAGTCTAAAAGTTTGCCCACCCCTGACATAACCCCTCTGCCATCATGGGCCACTCGATTCACAACTCTGACACCAGCAAACCACTCACCCACATGACACCATACACACAGTCTGCCATATGCCCAATACAGTGAAAACTGGGATTCATCAATGAAGAGAACACCTCTCCAACATGCCATACACCATCAAATGGAAGCATTTGACCACTCAAGTCGGTTACAGTGATGAAAAGCAGTCAGATGGAGACCCTGATGATGACGGTGAGCCTGCAGATGATCTTCCCTGAGACGGTTTCTGACAGTTTGTGAAGACATTCTTTGGTTATGCAAACCAATTGCTGCAGCAGCTGTCCAGGTGGCTGGTCTCAGATGATCTTGGAGGTGAAGATGCTGGGTGTGGAGATCCTGGGCTGGTGTGGTTACACGTGGTCTGTGGTTGTGAGGCCGGTTAGATGTACTGCAGAATTCTTTGAAACGCCGTTGGAGACGGCTTATGGTAGAGAAATGAACATTCAGTTCATGGGCAATAGCTCTGGTGGACATTCCTGCAGTCAGCATGCAAATTGCACGCTCCTCAAAACTTGTAACCTCTGTGGCACTGAGCTGTGTTATAAAACTGCACATTTTAGAGTGACCTTTTATTGTGGTCAGCCTAAGTTACACCTGTGCAATTTTCATGCAGACTAATCAGCATTTTGGTATGCCACACCTGTGAGGTCAATGGTATCATGCTCAGCATTACTGAACCCAGGTGCAGACAGACACGAGGAACTCGAGGGTAAAAATAAGAAAATTATTTAGTTAAATAATAAAAAACAAAAAGCTGAAATAGTAGCAAACTTACAAAAGTAACGAACTCTGGGGGACATGGAGGAAAACGGAGCATGAAGCCAGTGAAGCACAATCTACAGACAAGGAGGAAACACAGAGATGCTGAACTTAAAGGGACACTAATGGGACACAATGACCAACACCTGGGGAAAGACTGAGGAACAGGTGAGAGTGGCAGGAGCTGGAGCTGACTACGTGAGGAGAGAAACACTGGGGATACTGGAAACGCAGCAAAAACAGATTCGGAGAACTAAATAAAAATAATCACAAGTCGGCACAAAACCCACAGATATGACAGATGGACTATCTCAGCAAATGAGAAGTGCTCACGAACACAAATTTACACAAAATTTGTGAACAATATTTGAGAGAAAAAGGCCTTTTGTGTGCATAATAAAAAGTTACAAATCTTTGAATTTTGTTCATGAACAATGGGAGCAAAAACAAAAGTGGTGCGTTTATGTTTTTGTTCCATGTATTTTCCTTACAGCCTCTGCTTTCACCAGAAGTCCTAAAACCCTGACCTGGTGGAAGAAATAATACCACGTACCTGTCTATTGCTCTGGCACCTGTGCAACAGCTTTCATGGGACTCTGAGGACAAGGCTCTCTCAGAGCCATCTTCACAAATAGAGTAGACCCTAAAAGATAGCAGGTGGAGGGAAATGGTGACAAAATCATTACTAATTTTAGTCGTGTTAAAGAAATACAGTCTTCAGTTGTAAAACTGGGGAAAATAAAGACAATGATTTAAAGAGATGTTTGTTTATTTCTGTCTGTAATGAGGATTTTGTTTCTGACCTGCTGTCCCCATTTTCAATGACAGACAGCTCATTGCCCGGTGTGTTGGAGGACAGCCGCTGTCTTGATGAAAAGGATATTTCACTGCAGACTTTTGCCATCTTGCTGGATTTGCTCCTTGAGCCTGGAGCACAGAGGTACAGAAACAAACACTTTAATAAGATTATGCTACTAATGATAGCCTGTAATCTTACATTTTTCATGTATCATATCCCCCACCACCATTTTTGCCAATTTTGAACTACTATCATCTTATAATGAGAAATGATGGAGTTGCAACCATTTCTTAAGATTAAAAAAATATGGTTTGTGCAGCACCACACTATATTGTAAGATGTCACTATATTGTAAGATGTCACTATATTGTAAGATGTCACTATATTGTAAGATGTCACTATATTGTAAGATGTCAGGCCAACTGTCCTGGAAAATACAGTATGAAGTGTGGAAAAGAGGTGAAGACGAGAGTCCAGACAGGATAAACTAATTTGTGACAAAAGGGTGTCAGCAAAGGTCCAAGGAAAAGTTTACAAGATAGTGGTGAGGCCAGATATGTTATATGGTCTGGAGACAGTGGCATTGACAAAAAGACAGGAGAAAGAACTGGAAATGTCAGAAATGAAGATGTTGAGGTTCTCCTTAGGAATGACAAGAAAGGATAAGATTAGGAATGAGATCATCAGAGGTACAGCACAGGTTGAACAACTGGGAGATAAAGTTAGAGAGACCAGACTGAGATGGTTTGGACATGTCCAGAGGAGGGACAGTAGTTTGGACATGTCCAGAGGAGGGACCGTGGGTATATTGCTAGAAGGATGTTAGAAATGCAGCTGCCAGGAAAAAAGACAAAGAGGAGATATATGGATGCAGTTAGAGAGGACATGGGGGTAGTTGGAGTGAGGACAGAGGATGCAGAGGACAGAGATAGAGGAGGATAACTCGCTTGCTATGGCGACCCCTGAAGAGGAAACAGCCAAAAGAAGAATATTGTAATATGTCACGTGTTAGCACTTGGACTGTGCATTGAGAATCTATTACCATATAAAATGCTAGCACAATATCTGTAAGTTGACAAAGTTGCAACCTTTTTGTGTTGGCTAAGGTTGATTAACTGGGATGCTATCTTCAATTTGTAAAGCCATCAGTTAGCACTTGGGATAAGTGTTGGGAATGACCAAAACACCAAATTTTGGCTAAAATTTGTAAAACGAGCTGACGTATCACCAGTTTTGTTTGCTAAAGTTACTTAGCTGTGGCAGTCATTATGAACAAGGCTGACTCCAGTGTTCATGTTGATAAGCATCCAATAATCATTCAAATCAGTCCAGGGGTTCTTGTACTATTTTGCCAACACCTCCAGCAGCTGGTGCACAGAGTGCTGATGTGTCGACTGTTGGCTTCTTTTCAATGTCTGTGTGAGAGTAGCATCTAAAAATATGTCCTGCTTATGCTCTTGAACACTAAACAAGATCAGTGAGTCTTCAGCTGGCTTTTAAAAGAAGCTATGGCTTACAGGTAGAGTGTAGCTGCTGTGTTCAGCAGTGTATGTAGCAGGTTAAGTCTATTAGGATGGAGCTTAAAGAGCAAATACAACAGCATGTGTGACTGAGAGTGGTGACAGTGTGCATACAAAACGTAATCTGCATTTGTTTCTGGGTTTTTTATATTTAAAGATCTGCCAGCTGGATTCAAACAAGTTAAGATCTTGAGTATAATTATTAGGTTTTCACATTTTCAGTATTATATACAGTATGTTCTTTGACTCACTGAACTCTGGGTAAAACCAGTGGCTGTAACACGTGCACTCGTGTAGATTAGTGCTAATACCAAGGAGTTAAGCAACCCCCACTAAATTCAATCACACTGAGGGAATTGCCAAGAAGCTAAGTGTTTGAAGGGTGACGAGGGGTGAAGCCAGCGGTGTGTATGTACATAAGTTGCATCAACATCTGCTGATCACAGGCTATCATTGATGGGCTGCACAGAAAACAGAGGTTATTCAGGATGTGTTCAATTGCATCAAGAGGACATGACTGTATTTTAACATAGGAAACATCTTGTTCCAAAATGGTGCAGAAAAACTGGTCCATACGTTTATCATTTCTAGACTGGACTATTGGATGTCATTGTTATCTGGGTGTCCAAAAACTGTTAAAGAGTCTTCATTTTATCCAAAATGCTGCTGCCAGAGTTCTGATGAGTTAGAAGGAGAGGTCATAGTTCCAGTTTTATCTTCTCTCCATTGGCTCCCTGTCAGATTCAGAAAAGAGTTTAAAATCCTACTGCTATTACTTTGTATATAAAGCTCTCAACAACCAAGCTCAATGTTATATTCAAGATGCTTTTGTTCCATGTTTTCTTAACAGAGCACTTCACTCCCAGACTGCAGATTTACTTGTGGTTCCTAGAGTTTCCAAAAGCAGAATGGGAGGCAGAGCTTTCAGTTATCAGGCTCCTCTCTTGTGGAACCAACTTCCAATTTGCCTGTGAGGCTGACACATTGTCTAATTTAAGAATAGTCTTAAGACTTTCATTTTGATCAATCCTATAGTTAGAGTTGGTTTGGGTTTCCTGGACTCTCACTTAGTTATATTGCTATAGGTTTAGACTGCAGGAGGACAAATTGACCTAATTTCCTCACTCTGCTGTTCATGTTGTGTTTGCATTTAGATCTATCATTAACCTGTTTTTTTTTTTTTTGTCTTTCTCCCCACAGAAACTACACCTTGCCCATAGAAATGTCACTTTAACCATAGAAACTACACCCTGGCCGAAGAGACTACACTCTGACCATAGAAGCATCACCCTGACCATAGAAACATCACCCTGACTATAGAAAATACACC
>NC_056500.1:40903683-40923775 GCF_014905685.2 Nematolebias whitei
TAGAAACTACACTCTGACCATATAAACTACACCCTGACCATAGAAACTACAGCCTGACCATAGAAACTATACTCTAATCATTGAAACTACACATTGACCAGCCATTTTGTGTTTTTCTTCATTGCTTTCTTATTATATTTCCCCCCAGCTAGTAGAGGCAGATGGCTGCCTATCCTGAGCCTGGTTCTGCTGGAGGTTTCTTCCAGTTAAAAATGACTTTTTTCCCCTTTCCACTGTCTCCTTTGTGCTTGCTCGGGATGGGAGATTATGAAAAAGTGGAGATTCAGCACAATCTGCTGGCTTCCTTAGATAGAGAACTTTTACTAATTGTCTTTTTTTAATTCATGTGAATGTTTTTGTATTGTGCCCCAAGATGACATTTTTGTGACCTGACATATAAACTGAATTGAATCTATTTTGAGTTTTAATAGAAGTTTTTTGTAGGGCTGTCGGGAATTAAACAGCTACAGCTGACTTCTGTCACTCCCTGCACTGTGGTGCAAGTATCTTATGTTAATTGTCAAATAGCATACTGCTTATTTGCTCATTCAAAGACAGGATTGCAGCTAATCAAAGATAATTTAGATTTTCCTACTGTTGTACAATTATTTGAAAATGTAATGCGTGGGAAAACAACAAATTTACCAGACTACTGCTGATTAATGGATGGTAGTAAAGTGAGGAATAGCAATACAATATTTGCTCACAAGAAGGTGACGCTGCAGATTGCAATGGTATTTACTCCCTTTAGGATTACATTTTTTGCTCAAGATATCTGTCATATTTTATAACTTTTAAGGCTATAACATAAACATGTCAGAGACCTGATATTTTTCTAATTTTTTTTATTTATTTAATGTTAGACTTTCTTATTGCAATTATGAAATTAATGTAAAACAGTTACAAGTGAAACAGTAATCATGCAATATAGTCTCTGTAAAATAAGCAAACGGGTTTGAAATCTGCACTGGCTGTTACTGAAACATTATTTATGATTTCTAAACAAACTGAATGGGAGATAAAACCTTTTATGCAGAATAAAATAAGCTGATAACCCACTTGTTTGATGCCTCCTCACTCTGAGTTTCCCAAGCTAAGCGAAGCATCAGTTATCCTGTGATTCCTTCGATACAATCCCATCTTCCAGCATACAAATTATTATTACTTTTTTTGTATTTTTATCCAGTGAAGTATTCCAATAGAGTAGTCCCAGTGCACAATCACCACAAAAAGAACAGAAGTGTTTCCATAATTAGCCCCAGAAGCTCTGCTGCCTGAGATGAGTGCAGACGGAGACGACTGCTCAGAATCAGACAGAGGGAGGAGTCCTGGCCATCGCCGCACCTGCTACTATGACCTAGTTTGTGTTTAAATGCAAAAACTGATTGTGGTATACAGAACATTTAAAAATCAAATCCTTCTGTTGACATTTAAAACATAATATGAGATTAAAAAATTATAAAACATGATGTTAATCTATTCTTTGTGTTTCTTCTGCTGACCAAAAACATGCGTGCTGGGTTGAAGGTAACTCTAAATTGATTCTAGGTGAACGTGTGAGTTGTTTGTCTCTGTCTCTATGTGTCCCTGTGATTGACTGGAGACCTGTCCAGGGCGTCCCCAGCCTCTCAGACATTAATTGGAATTCAACAAGTTCAGTCAGGTCCTCTGGCCGGTTTCTTTGAGTTGAAATGTTTCCTCTTTCATCCAAAGGACTTCATCAGTCTGAGGAGCCACAACAAACTCAGTCCCACAAACAGCACACTCACATAGTGGGCCAACCAGTTTGATGGTGCTAAGATGGTTTCTGGAGTCTGCCCTCTCCCCCTTCAACTCGTCTCAGGCAGCCATAGCCAAAGTGGTTCAAAACATCAAAGTTCATGCTCAATAATCCAGGTAAAAAAAAATCCTGGACCAGGGAACCTGATTTAACTTTTTTGATTTTTTTACCTGGATAATTAATCTTAAACTTTGATCCACTTTGAATCTTTTTTATACAGATTCATTCTTCTCATGTGTGTTGATGCCAACGCTGCAGAAAATATTTGATTTTAAAATGTCTGAAGAAGTGTGGATTGGACCTAAGTCTTATGTCATAGTTGACATGGGTTGAGCTTGCACAGCGTGACACGTGCCATTCCTTTATGGTTTGTGAAACGATGCTGTGTGCGCCAGACTTTAGATTTAAAGATGTGAAGATTATTTTGAAGTGAGGATCCACACTTAAGAGACATGACACTTGTGTTTTTACCTCATCTAGGTTCAACAAAGCCCATTTGAATGGATTTCACATTCTTCCATTTAACACACCCTTACCCAGCATTCTTAATGTAAATTAATATTTTTAATGCAGCTTCTTGGACTTAATCCCACACCTGTGGGTTTACTGATAGACATACTTCTAAGGATTTGATTAGCTCTGCACCACATAGTTAAGTATATAACTGTCAAGTCACAGCATCACTGTTTTAAATTAACAAGTCAAACAAAAACAGGTTGCAAGAAAAAGTTATTCTTGATCCTTGTGCCAAATTTCTGTTTCTTTTTACACTTTATATTTTTGCTGTTGTTGGGGGTCCCAGTGTACATAATTTTGTTCTACCTCATGTACCACATGTGGTGAAATGGAAATAAACCTACTTGAACTTGAAAAATTCTTGTTCCCTTAACACCTTCAGCTCGTGATTTCCACAAATAATTATTTCTTAAGCAAATCAAGTCTATAACAAGAATGTACTTTATTACATTTTACTGTTTTTAATCTATTTTGTAACATTTGCAATTATATACTTTTAATAGCTGCTTTATATTGGAAACTGGCAGAATTACATGAACTTGAGAATGTTAGTGTACAGATAATACAGATGAGCTGTATGATTATAATTTAAATAAGTAAAGAAGAGCCTAATAAGACTGATTGTGCCTTGGTATCACCATGTTGCACAAGCCCCCTTCTGTTCATCAACCAAAGCATGAGGTTAAAGAGAAATCCCTTGGCAATATATAAAGCTGCGAAGCTAATCCCAGATTAGACTTGAGTACCTATTTCAGCCAGCTAATGTCCCCCTCACTTCAAGCAGAACATTTTACCCGTTGAGTTAATATTACATAAAGTTCAGACACCATTAAATACCATTTCATTCTGTTTTTCCCCTTAAACATTTTGATAAATATATAATTTGAATGGGGCAGCACGATGGCTCAGCTGGTAGAGCTGCTGCCTCTCAGTGAGAAAATCACTGGTTCAAATCCCAGCCCAGGACCCCTCAGGGTGGAGTTTGCATGTTCTCTCCATGCATGCTTGGGTTTTCTCCAGTTTCCTCCCACAGACCAAAAACATGCATGTTAGGCTGATTGGTAACTCTAAATTGTCTCTAGGTGAGAGTGAGAGAGTGAATGGTTGTTTGTCTCGTTTGTCTCCATGTGTCCCTGTGATGGACTGAAGACCTGTCCAGGGTGTCTCCCGCCTCTCACACAGTGATGGCTGGACATGGGCACCAGCGACCCCCGTGACCCAAAATGGAATAAACGGGTAAAGACAATGGATGGATGGATGGAAATTAAATGTTGTTGTAGCTCATTTTCCTTGTTTCATAAAAGAGTTGTTCTAGATGTTGATGGTTGTGGGCGGGAAGGATCTCTTGTGATGGTCCGTCTTATAGCAGATCTGAAAAAACTGGCCACAGATGTTGATCCGTTTACTTGCACTTGGTTGGCCTCCTGGGCTTCAGGATCACCTGAATGTTGGGCAGAAATCCTCCCAGGGCAATGGCCACTCCTCCCAGCAGCTTGTTGAGCTCCTCATCGCTGCGGACAGCCAACTGTCGGTGCTGATGTACGATCCTGTCCTTCCGCTGTCATGAGCCGTGTTTCCTGCTAGTTCCAGGATCTCAATGGTCAGGCACTCGAGCACAGCTGGCAGGTAGATGAAAGAGCGTCCACAGAACATCCTTTTCAACTCATTTGAAATTTAGGGCCATAGTTGAGATATTACTTGAGCTTTTGAGATGTTAATCAACTGCTGTTGGTTGTAGAAACTGCCTTGTTGCCATGGTTATGCATCATAACAAATGTCCAAAACTAAAAAAGTTTCAGTAAAAATCCTTCCAGCTGCACAGCATCCGATACGAGAGGAAACAATCATCCAAAAAATTATGATTTACATCCAGAAAAAGAGGAATTAAAGTTTCCAAAAGCAAAATCTCAGAATGAAAGTAACAGAGCTGCTCCAACATGCAGCCACCTTGAGCGGCGCAATTCTAGAAAGAACCTGCTACTTTCTGGCCCCAAGTTGGCTGCCCTACCTCTACCCCATCTTGGCCCCTAAACAACCTAACCTCAAGCAGTGTGATCCTCCATGGTATCTATTGAGCCTGCAAACATCCTCTTTATTCTTCACTCACTTTTTTGATAACACTTCAGCAACTGCCTAATAACACTGTTGTTCCACTCAGGAGGCCAAACATCACACATGAACATTGGTGCTTGTTCTAGTCATGTCAATGACATGAAAAACAACTCATTCACATACTTACTACTTATTACTCTTCTGTACATGTACAAAATTATGTCCAAGCGTGACCCTTAATTTTGGGGAGATGAACATTTTTGTTGTCTGGAAGTGTAAGTCAACAATTTATTCTCATTTCTGGGCATTCAGAATGGTTAATGGTTGTACTGTGGTCTTTTAAAGCTGGTAGCTCAGTAGCTGTGGTTGAATAGTCTTTTGTTAGTCCTTTATTTATACTTTTACACAAAATTTCAATGGGACGTCAAGGTCTTCAAAGCAAAAACAACTAACAGCTACAAAGAAAAAATATATACTTATCTACATAAAAATAATTTCAACTGGCCCCAAAACAGGACAAAACAAAAACAAAATGGCACACAGCTTACTGAGCTTCCAATGGGGAAAAAAATATAGTCTTTTGTGTTTTTTAGCAAAACACCAGTTGTTTGCTATGTGTTGCCATGTGTGGACTAAAATCTTGCAGATCTGTCTCCAGATAGCCTCCAAATAGCTGTGTGAAATATTGTCACCAAATCCAAGTTTAAAGTATAATTTATATATTTTATTTTTGTTTTTAAAAAATCAACCACTTAAAGAGAGTCTTGTGAGGAAATGTTATTAATGTGTTGACAAATGTTCAAACCTCAAGCAGACAGCAAGAAGTATGATCAGTGGTCATGTATAAAGGTTTTATAGTGAGCTTTAAAAACAAGCAGTCTGTTGCATTGGAAAGCAAGCAAGCTGAAGTAAGGAGTACTTTCAGGAGGATTAATCTGCACAAGGCAACCGGCCCAGACAACATCCCCGGAAAAGTGTTGAAAGAATGTGCCGATCAGCTCTGTGAGGTGCTGGCAGACATCTTTAACACCTCACTTACCCTGGAGACAGTACCCACCTGCCTGAAGATTGCCACAATCATCCCAGTCCCAAAAAGCTCTACAGTAACTGGTCTGAATGACTATCGGCCAGTGGCCCTCACCCCGATAGTCGCTAAATGCTTTGAAAAGCTGATCATAACTCATAACTCACATCAAAACAACCATCAACATCAACGAGGACCCTCATCAGTATGCATACCGTGAGAACCGATCAATAGAGGATGCCATCTCCTCTGTGGTCCACACTGCACTCAACCACCTGGAGCAGAAAGACTCTTACGTTTGTATGATCTTTGTGGACTTCACATCTGCCTTCAACACCATGATCCCCCAAACCCTGATGGACAAACTACTCACACTAGGACTAAGCCCCTCCATTGCAACTGGGTACTAGACTTCTTAACAAACAGACCACAGTTAGTAAGGATCCACAACTTCTCCTCCACCATAACCCTCATCACTGGCTCTCCTCAGGGATGTGTGTTGAGCCCCCTCCTGTTTACTCTACTCACGTATGATTGTGCAGCTACCCATCCAGGCTGTCACATTGTAAAGTTTGCAGATGATACAGTGGTGGTGGGATGCATCACAAATAATGATGATGAGTCCGGCTACAGGCAAGAGATGGAACACCTGGAGAGCTGGTGTAAAGAGAATAACTTTCACATCAATGTGAAGAAGACAAAGGAGATGACTGTGGACTTCAGAAGGAACAAAAACGTCTACACCCCCCTGAACATAAGAGGATCTGCGGTGGAAGTGGTCTCCAGCTACAAGTACTTGGGTGTACACCTGAATGACAACCTCAGCTGGGACAACAACACTACCAGCCTGATCAAGAAAGCTCATCAGAGACTCTACTTCCTCAGACGGCTGAGACGAGCTGGTCTGGGAAGCTCAGTCCTCACCTCCTTCTACAGATGTGCAGTGGAGAGCATCCTGTGCTCCAGCATCAACGTGTGGCATGGAGGCTGCACAGCTACAGAAAGAAAAGCTTTGCAGAGAGTGGTGAAGGCTGCACAGAAGACCGTTGGAGTCAGCCTCTCCGCCATCACAGACATCTACACCTCCAGATGCAGGAAGAGGACCACCTGCATCATGAAGGACCCCACTCCCCTCAGGAAGGAGGTTGAGGAGTATTAAGTGTAGAACCACTAGACTGAGGAACAGCTTCTACCCTGAAGCTATTAGATTCATGAATCTCTAACCAGAATAATCACTGTGAAAAAAATCACATCATGTTGCTGCTGATCTGTTTCATGTTGCTGCTAATCTGTTTCATGTTGATGTGTTCATGCGTGCTCATCTGCTCACACAGACTCATGTTCATGTTCATGCTGCTGTTTGACGTAATGTTTTTATGCTATTAGTGCTTAGTGCATATTTAGTTGATGTTTTTCTTAGTTCATATCTTAGATGTTATCACTGTTTTTCTTATACATTTTATTGTTGGATGTAACTGGGACCCTGTGTACATAATTTCGCTGCACCACATGTACCACATGTGGTGTGAATGACAATAAAGAATCTCTGACTTTGACTCTGACTCTTTAAATACTTATTTTATAATACTGTAATTTCCAGACTATAGAGCGCACCCTAATATAAACCATGCACACCAAACAAAAAAAAAAAGTTTATAAGTTGTAGAGGAACATATATCTGTGATATATTATCCATAAATTAAACGGATTCATTCATTTTTCTGGACTGAATAATATCGTGCATTGAAATTAAAAGTAACGTGAGACGTCAATTTTCTTTGACCCATCAAATGAATGCGGTCATTTATTAACAGAATCAAAGTTTAACATCAAACATTTACATTAATTTGGCAAATTGATTTCAACAACAACATAATTAATTAGCAAGCTTTACAACTAGGAAACCATACGGCCATGATTTCCCTTGCTTTAAACCAACAGACATTTCTGAAATTATCTGGATGATTACTGGCAAGATAGAAGGGTTTAAAGATGGGAATGAAGGAGTTAAAATTGAGAGAGAAGCTGGATGAGGGGTTGTTATGTGTCAGTATCAGAACGGCACGCTCCGTTAAGATCCCAGCTTCCTCCTCGGTACACTTAGGTGGTGTAAATCGACTCTTTACCTGTAGCAGGTGTCTCCACTGGTACGGAGTTCCATTTAACGCACCTTTTCAGCGTCTCCGTAGGAACAGCTGTGAATCGTCCGAAGTAGTGACGGTATTCCGTCCGACACAGGTTCACCTCTCGGTTGGGCTCACATGAGTTGTGAGTCTGTCAGAGTTCCACTCAGATGTGGAAGATTTCATAATTCCCACGAGACTCGGAAGAACTCCGGATCATGTCTGAACCTCCTGTACTCTCCAGCACTTCTTCCGTTCGGTTTGCTCTCCGAACTGAACTGCTCTCCCACCGCACTCGACTGCACTGGAACTAGGAAGTGCCGACATTTAAAGAGTTCTATTTCCGGTTCATTTGGGAAGTTCCTGATTGGTCGATCGACCAAACAGGGGTGTGTTTTTGTGACGTAAGAGGTCACTAGAAGTCAGAAAAACAGAAAAATTGTTTTGGAACGGACAGAAGATGTTTTTGAGACAGACGAGAGAAATGTTTAGGCGAGTTGGGGAAAACAGGTGCCAGCTTCTCTATTTACGTCTGAGAGGATATAAAAACATGACAGTTCGTTCCAACAACTTGTCTTCGACTTTTGACCGACATCACAACTTACACTTGCTCATTCCAGACAGGAAATCAGAAAATGCATGAATTACTCCGTAACACATTCTAACTTGATTTCTACTTTGAATGAGGATTAAAAATCACTAATACTGTTTCACAGTTGATTTACAATGAGTAGTTCACTTCAACATTTAAAAATGGTTTGAACTAAACACACTTTGATTATCAAGAAATTTGTAAGATAGTAATGATAATAAAAGAGAGTGTTCTTTCAATTGATCAGTGCAGGACACACTTAGAAAGTCTCTGGGTGGACTTGATTTTGTGTTTCTGGACTCAAATCAATGAAATACAGTTCTTGTCCCAGGAAGGCCCTCAAGGCCAGATTTGACCTGAGGCTTAGTTCACTACAAAGTGTATAACCCGTGTCATGAGTGAGTTGATGATAGATGAAGCGTTTGTCCTTGGTTACCCATGTCCCAGGAGAAATTGATAGTCGGCCCATCTCCGAGGCTGTAGGGGAGTCAGATTCAGATTAGCTTGATTCTTGTTTTTCTTCAGGCAAAGATTACTTTTTCCAGCCTTGAGTCTATCTGGGCGTTCTGGTTCTGAAAATGCCTAATTGTGGTATTCTATTCCACTGATCCATGCTATGAGTCTCCTTCAAGGTCGAACCCGCCACGCTGACGAGTCCCAGAAGCCGCAGGTGGCCTGCGATTCTCATAAATTGCCTCCACCTTATGGTTAAGCTCATAAACCAGATGATTTAAAGTTCCTACTGCACAGACCAAACCTTCACACTGACTCGGAAGCTTTTCCATGGCCGAAACTGCTCCCGCTGTCTTCTTCAAAAGTCGATAAAACAGAGCCCTGCCGAAGCCAAAAAGCAGAGTCCCTGCTATCATAATTCCAAATATGTAAACGTCTTCAGCGTCCTCCTGAGATAGGACTGAGAGGCACATCAGCTGCCACACTCCCCATGAATCCATGGCATACCCCACAGCGTGAGTCTCAGCTGGACACGCAGGTTCTCCAGGACCTTGTCACATTGATGAAAAAATCTTATCAATAGAGTTGAACGCCCAAGATACCAAATCCATAATCTTCTTAATTTTTGTTCGGGAGATATGAACCAGGCACTTCAGACACACAGAGAGCAGAGCAGGAAGAAGAAAAAACGGGGGAGGAAAGACAGAAACAGCCACTTCGATCAGAGCCAGGGAGGAAAATAAAAAATAAAAAACTGAAGACGTTTTAAAGAAGTATTTGGACACCCAGATAATAAACCATTGCAGTAGTCCAGTCTAGACGTGACAAATGCATGAACCAGTTTTTCTGCATCATTTTTAGATAAGATGTTTTATTAGCGATATGACGCAGGTGGAAGAAGGCAGTTCTAGTAAACTTTTTAATGTGGGGGATAACAGACAAGTCCTGATCAAAAATAACTCCAAGATTTTTAACATATAAGCCGAGGGTGTTCACATTGAAACATGAGACTTTTACACAGAATCTTTTAAAAAACTTTTAATTAAATACATACTGGTAACACACACAAATATGTACAGTAAATGTTTGTTTTTGAACAGTGCCTGTAATACGGCTGGTTCACCTTCCTCCTGTGCACTAAAACCACTAAAGTTGTCTTCTTCAGTGTCAGAATTGAACTTCATCACACATGTCTTCAGTCTCTCTTTCGTTGCTGAAAAATTTATATAGTAGCATACCAGGAAGTCACACATTGCTATCTTCATATTCCTCCTGCTGCAAACTTGTGCTCTTTGAAGCAAAAGTTGCTCTGCGCATGCAGGGGAGTCCCCCGTCCCCATTCTCTCCTCCCCTCTCCTCCCCATTTCATTGGTTTGACTGTGACTTGTTTGGTAATTTCATTGGTCAGAATTTTTTTTAAACTTTATTGGTAGTCTCATAGAGTCTCGAGGACCCACCTCCCAAGAGAGACGTGTATTGAGCAGCTATGTGAGTGCCCAGGTGTCCATCCATCCATCCATTATCTTTACCCGCTTATTCCATTTTGGGTCACGGGGGTCGCCGGTGCCCATGTCTGGCAATCACTGTGCGAGGGGCGGGGTACACCCTGGACAGGTCGCAAGTCCATCACAGGGACACATAGAGACAAACGAGACAAACAACCATTCACGCTCTCACTCACACCTAGGGACAATTTAGAGTTACCAATCAGCCTAACATGCATGTTTTTGGTCTGTGGGAGGAAACTGGAGCACCCGGAGAAAACCCACACATGCAGGTAATAATTCAGGTTAACACTTAGTTATGATGAAGCTTTATCACAAAATGTTTAAGACAATATATGTGTGATTTATACTGTACTTTCTCTTAATCAAGACATTTTCCCTGAATAATAAATATTGGTTTTCATTCATTTACTCCACAGTCTTTCTGCATATCTATATATGTATATTGCAACTGCAACAAGTAGATAGTCTTTATAGTTTTGTAATATACAAAGTAATAGACACAATGAGCTGCAGATATCCTCAACATGATTTGATTATGTTTTAGACCTCCACACTGAATCTTCATTGTATGCTTAAAAGGTACAATAAATAAATAAATAAATAAATTGGCATGGATTAGGTTTGAAGGTTCTTGTTGATCTGCAGCAGCTGCAGTGTACTGAGAGGCAACAAAGTAAAGCTCCATGTGAGGCATGAGGCCAAAACGTGGCCTTAATCAGTAAACAGGTGAACAATAACAAAGAACAGCAGGAGACGCTTGTGTGTCTCTGCTGAATAATCTCAGCAACATTTGCCAGACAATACAATTCAAGCCCTATTCACACAGGATTAGTTTTACCTTGGGACCACATGTAATAAATAAATTACTCCCCAATGTCTGCTTTTTATGTGGCGCATTCGCACGGGATAACCAAAGCCTGAGATTTAGATGAAATTTATGGACATCTTCCAGATATGATGTTAACATGCTGCGTTGTCACGACCGGGTCGGTCCATATAATGTGCTTAATATGTGGGCCGGGCTGGTCTCAGGCTTTGATGTGGTTTTACGAATCAGTACAAAGAAAACTAAATAAGAATGCACAATATAAAATTGTGTTAATCTACTTGTTGAGGAGGAGGCAAGTCCAACTGGCCAGTTTAAGAGGTAAAAAAAAAAGTCCACGTTAAGTTCAAATGGACAAACTGTCAGCGGCTGTGTACGTGAGCATCCGTGCATCTGCTGACCCACCGGTTGAAATGGATTTGCGACCTGTCCAGGGTGTCCCCCGCCTCTCGCACAGTGATGGTTAGACATGGGCACCAGTGACCCCCGCTACCCGCAAAGGAAGAAGTTGGTAAATATAATGGATGGATGGATGGGTCAGCTGATCATGCGCGCGTCTCCGCACCTGCTGTCATCTGCAGTGAAGGAAGTAGCAGCATAAAAGCCAAAGCGAGCAGAGCGTTCATTAAAAATATTTCCAAATTATTTTGCTTAAACAAAAAACAAAAACAAAAAACGCCTCATTACGTATCCGATCCTGCGCATTTCTGTCCAAATCACAGAGATGCCTATTCACATTGGATTAGTATTATCACAGGACCTCGCAGTTCAGCAAAATATAGTAGGTAATTTGCGGGGGAATTTTTACTTTACAAATTATTCTCACAGGATTAACAACACAGACAATCTTCGTAATTATTACAAATAGCATGTGGTCCCTAGGTAAAACTAATCCCGTGTGAATAGGGCTTAAAACCTATGTCACTACCTTACCATCATAATTTAATTACTCTCAATGTTACTCACTACCTGTGCAATAACCTGTCACACACACAACCTGTGTAGTTTATATTAGTTATGTGCAATATATATCATGTGCATTTAAGCTAATATTATTACCTTGAAATACATATTTATACAAATTCATCCTACCTGCATCTTTCATTCATTCAACCTGTATTTATACAGGTTAGCCTCATTGAGCCTTGAGGACTCATTTACAAGAGAGACCTGAATTTAACAAAGAACACAAATGATCACAGTAGACAACAATGACAACAGTAGACAATCATAAAAGAAAACATAAAAATAAATTAATGGAAGAAATTATATTAAAAATGAAACAAAAACAGCTACATTATAAAGCGATGTAAAATACTTTGTATTAAAACAAGAACATGTCCACATTGTTTTTTTCCCAGGAACTTAGAAGATGTTTGAAGCCACTTAGAGAGGTCAAGGTTGAGAGTGTACCGTTTTTTCAACCTCTCTCCACCAGGTTCCTGAAGGCATAGGTGGCGCTGGTGAGCAGCTGCAGCTGGAGACCATTTTCTCTAATTGGTGCCAGGACAACTTAAGGCTTCAGTTGAACTCCAGTCATTGCTGGAGCATTGTTCTACCTGCCGGTATATATGCTTCCAGCCTAGTATAATGTTTGGAAACGTAAATACTTACCTTGTTTTCTGTCTGCACATTTTCAGACTCTCGATATCCTGGATCTTGTCTCTTAATCTGGAGTATTGGAGAAACCCTTGGAGGAAAAACTCACCTGTGATTCTTGGTTCTCAGCTGCTCTCACTTGCCTTCCACCACTTGCCTCTGCAGACTGCCTGGCCCTGTCGCCCTTGGAGAAAAACCCTTAGCCTTACTCATCCAGCCATCTCAACTCCTTGTACTGTAAGAACCTCAGATTTTGGTCGATCATCTGTTGGATTAATATTACCTAATGTAAAGTAATCCTCCTCCTCTGTCTCCACAGCCCCAGACCCTGCTTGTAAATGATTTCTATTTTGTCACTGTAAATAAACATTTTCAATTACATTTGAGTCTGGTTCTGTTATCTTCTCAGTCCGTATTATCTGGGTAAGCCTCATTACAACAGAGAGCTTCAGATCTTTTTGCAAGATAGTCCAGGAAACAGGAGTGGAGTAGTAGAAGGCCCTTTTGCCAAGTTCAGTCTTCACTGAGGGAACACTGCATGTAGTAATGTCCTGAGAGCGCACGCTGTAGGAGATGTATGAAGGCAACAGACCAAGAAGTGATTTAAAGATGAAAATGTACCAGTGAGAGAATCTGTGTAAAGTTAATGATGTCCAGTTAACCAGTGAATACAGGGTGCAGTGGTGGTACGGTAGTTCCAGCCAGTTATTAATTTTAATGCACCATGATACAGTGTCCAACATCTGCAAGGTGCTTGTAGGAGGGTATATGCAGGTTATATTCTACCATGTTGTTGTTTACTATTTTTTTTTTGGACTTTGTAAATATTTCTTTTTCACTTTTTGGTACTTTATTTTGTACCCCTTATTGCATGCTTTAGTATTTCTTTTTTTGTTTGTTTTTAGCAAGTCACATTGGTTCTTCTCATCCTGAACATTTCATTGCATTGTTGACCTTGTGTTAACCTGCATATCAGAATCAGAACAAGCGTTATTGTCATTGCACAGTGAAGTACAGCCAAATTGTATTTCGTACAGTCGTCCGAAAGATGGGCCGAGTGTACGTGGCTACAGCTCCTAGGAACGTGGCCCTTATTCTTTAGATAAAAGGGGAAAGACCATGAGGATAGTGGGTATTAAAAAAAAGATCTCTTCACACCTTGTCCTTGTCAAGACACGGTTTAAGACATAAAAAAAAAAACTACCAGCAAGCACATTTATAGACACAATACATGTACATTTGATGACAAGATGGTAAGATTTGTCCACAAAGCACTTCCAGATAGTTCCATAGTCCTGTTAAGATGTTAAAAGTGTCAGCCGGTACAGCTCTGATAAGCGTTCACAGAAGTTCTTGGGGGGGTGGGGGTGTATAGAGCAGAGCTTTCTTGGTTTACACATATCCCAGGAGCAATTTCATAAGTTGGCTATTCAAGGCCGAACTGGGAGGCCAGATTCAGAAAAGCCACAGTTGGTTTTGACAAATAAACAGCATAACATAAATCTATCGAAAGGATTGATCTGATGTTTTGAAGTGATGGTTCTGGTTAAAATTTATAAACATTTCATATCTTACCTGTTGTAGATCGCTCATTAAATCCTCTCAGTTTGGAGAAATAGAATTTAATTTAACAGGACAGATGAGCTAATGGCTAATCTGAGCAGGGCAATCCACTTCAGTCTTGGATGTGTTCAGGCTAATACATTTATTACATTACATTTTATTTAAAAAGCACATTTCATAGGGACTGGGGTAGCTTGGAGGTCATTGCCACAGTCTTGTAATCCTGAGGTTGCAGGTTCGAGCCCAGCCCTAATTCCTACTCCACACACTCCATTATCAGTGACTGATGTAGCAGCTAAAGAAGTTTTAATTTTTTGACAAACACTTCAAAATGGCCAAACAACAACAGATTCAAAGTTAGCCAACATGTCAGATTAATGCAAGACACACAGTAGAGTGTAGTAGAGTTATACTTTATTTAATGGAACTCAACAGCTGATCTGATGTAGTCTGTCTAGTTGTTGTCTTGACTTTCTCTGTCCCTTGTCTCAGATCCTGTTTGTGATGTTCATGGACAGGATCTCAAGGTGCAGTTGTGGAGAGTATGGTGTCTGGTTTGGGAACCACAGGATCTCATCTCTGCTTTATGCAAATGATATGGTTCTGTTGGCATCTTCAGGCCAAGACCTTTAGCAAGCACTCGGGCAGTTCATAGTCAAGTGTGAAGCAGCTGGGATGAGTGTCAGCTCTTCTAAGTCTGAGGCCATAGCTCTCAAACGGAAATGGCTGGAATGGCCCTCTGGGTTGGGGGAAGTCTGCCTCAAGTGGAGGAGTTCAAGTATCTGGGCATCTTGTTCACAAGTGATGGTAAAGAATAGGAGATGGATCAACGGATTGGGGCCTCATCCTCAATAATGAGGGTGTTGCTTCAGTTGGTTGTGGAGAAGAAAGAGCTGAGTCGAAAGGCAAGGCTCTCGATTTACTGGTCTGTCTACGTTCCAATTCTCACTTGTGGTCATGAGATTTGGATCACAACCGAAAGAACCAGATACAAGACAAACATGATCTTCCTTCCCTTGAAAGAGGGATGTTTGGGTTTCTCTCCTGAACTTGTTATTGACCCAACTATGAATAAGCGGTAGAAGATGGAAATAATTGTTGCCTTCTCCACTATATTTGAGACCAAAGCAATGATCACAAAAATCCTAAAGAGCTGAGAAGAACTGTGTCTTTGTAGATGATACTCTTTTTTTTTTTTTACAACTATCCATGTGAGCTATTGTTAAGAACAGAACAATTTAAGTGCACATTGGTAAACTGTTCCAACAGCAGATCCTTTGAATTTCCTAGAAAACCTAGAATGGCTGTATGTATTTGTTAGCACAGTTTGTCTTGAGTAAAACCACTGCAACTCATTTTGTACACAGAAAATCAAAAGGAGGGGTCAGAAATATGTTGTGTCTGCAGCAGATGTAAGTTATTATGATAATAAAGGCTCTTAAACATGCATATCTGATGTGAGTTAGATCACAGTTGTCCCTCAGATGTATTTTGGCAGCTAATATCAGCTCAAGTGTCTTTATCCTTGTTGAGTCCTCTTATGCTGATGAGTTGGATGCTGTTCATCAGGCGTTGACCACTTGTACGTCTCAAATTCTCTACACCAAGCAGAAATGATTTATCTCCACCAAACACTCAGACATGGTTGCTATACCAACCACAAGGACAAGTTTAGTGGCTTTTGCCCAAAAGGAGATAATGTAATTGCTTACATTTGGATCCCTAACATTATTGTTTGATTTGTTTCATAAATATTTAGTACACTTGTTTTGTTCTATTTAACATGTGTTCATTAATAGTCTGCTTGTTTAGTTACCATAATTTCTGGGTTATAAGCCGCTACTTTTTTCCACACGCTTTGAACACCTCAGCTCATGCAATGCTGCAGCTAATTTATGGATTTTATTAAAAAATTTTACGAGCTACAAACTTCCTGCTGCCAACACATTTAGTCTCATCATAGCACATAGCATCCCAATACACATCTCTCTTGGGGGGTGGGTCCTCGTGACTCAATGAGACTACCCGTATAAATAAAAGTTTTTTAAAAATCTGACCAATGAAATTACAGAACAGGTTACAGTGGACCATTGAAACTTCAAATTACTGTAAATCAAACACACTCTCACTAAATTCTTCAGATCAATTATTTTGTGCTTCATGCAAAGACCCTCATCATGGAAAACACACAAAGAAATGCAGAAGATGTAGCTTTCAAATTAAAGGTGATCAATCTGTCTGTCGAAGAAGGAAATAGAGCTGCTGCACGTAAGCTTGGTGTCAATGAATCGATGGTGAGATGTTGAAAACAGCAGCGTGAAGAACTGAATCTATGCAAAAAGACAACAAAAGATTTCAGTGTCATAAACGGCGAGCACTGGTGCAGATAAACCCAATGATGCAGGCAGGCAGCCCAAGACTCAGGAGATTATAAAATAAAGTATTTATTAACAAAAATCAAAAAGGCTGTTGGTGCAGCAAAAAATACATTAGTGATGGGTCCGGCAAAACCGATGCGTCGGCACATATGTCGAGCTCATAGAGCAAAACCCATGTTGGTGCACGTATCACTATTAGAAAGTCACGTGACCGATACAGGAACTGTTTCGAACTGATACTGATGCGCCAAACTGTTAATAAGGAAGCTTATCTGTCAATGGGATGCATCTGCCAAAAGAATCTTTGATCTTTTGCTGGTCATAATTAAATTTATCAAGAATTATTGAGCAGCCTCAAACCAAAAGAAATATTTCCGCCTTGTGGGATCGTTTTGATCTCCATCCCTCCATCCATCCATTATCTTTACCCGCCTCTTCCATTTTGGGTCATGGGGGTCGCCGGTGCCCATGTCCAGCGTGATTCACCACTTGCTCTTGCTGAGATCGGATGCTTCTCCCCTCCCTCTCTGCTTTGCTTTGCTGCTCTGTCTGTTTGTGAAACTGCTTCTGAGCCTCTCTTGCATATCTTCTGTACCATAATTATGGACTTGTTTTGATCAGTTGGCCCCTCAACTCAATTTACAACATTTCTTCGAAAAGAAGACAGGCTTTAGGCGAGCCGATTTGCCCTGTTTGCATGCATGCAGCTGGATATCTCATCGACTTGAAAGACTTGATGATGTGTCTATCTCTGCTGCCACTTGTGGATTTTAAGGACACATATTTCATGGGATTTACGATAATTGGTTCCTGCTTTTTGGATTCAGCTGGTTGCTGGTTTTATCAACAATCAAGGAAGTAGTCTGCAGCAAATTTGGACCCGATAATGCTGCTTGCCTTTTTGATGCCTTGGTTCGTGTCTCGAGTACCCGGACTCAAATGCTTTGGGCAGACTGGATCAGATCTTGGGGATTTTACTCAGCCATGTTCCATTGGTGTGGCCATTTAATTTGGACATTTTGGAACCGAGTCGACCAACACAGACTCAAGGTAGATGTCATTAAGTTCTGCCTGTCCCCAAAACAACTGTGTGTTTATCTGAATTTGGCTCCCTTGGCTGGCCTTGAAGGCCACCTTATCTGAATTTGCCTGGAGAACGTGATCTGACGCTCACCACCCCCTCCCTGAGGAATTTCCAACTGATAATCATATGAAACCAGTTGAATAAACTTGTGTCATCATTTCAGGACTCTTGGATTCTCATAGACGTTATTCTTGGCCATTCCTCGACATACCACGAGAATGTTTATGGATCTCACCGGAGGATATTGGCTGATTATTACATCTTTATCAGAATTCTTACAGTGACCTCGAGAGCATCTATGAACATGCTGACCGCTCTCGCCTCCCCCTCTGCAGAATGTCTACGTCACTATGTGCTTGTTTGTGTGAGGTGTTTTTTAATATTAGAGTTTGTTTTTTTTCCTCAGGCAGGAAAAGAAAAGTCTGATAGGAATTTTTTTCATCTCCAGATCCTACATGTGTCCAGTTAACCACTTTTTTGTCTGTCCAAACAGATCTTACTTGTAAATGAGTCTTTGAGGCTCAATGTGACTTATCTGTCTAAATAAAGGTTGAATGAAAAAAAAATCACTGTGCGAGGGGCAGGGTACACCCTGGATAGGTCTCCAGTCCATCACAGAGTCACAAACGAGACAAACAACCATTCACTCTCTCATTCACACCTAGAGACAATTTAGAGTTACCAATCAGCCTAAAATGCATGTTTTTGGTCTGTGGGAGGAAGCCAGAGTACCCGGAGAAAACCCACGCATGCACGGAGAGAACATGCAAACTCCACCCAGAAAGGCCCATGGACCAGGGACCTGCTCGCTGAGAGCCTGGAGAAAACTCCACCAGCCGCCACTGGTGTGCAGTTAAAATACATGGCCTAAATATATGTACAGGTTTTGCAGAAAGAAAACAAATTTATCAAACACTACTTTGATAAGTACTGCTCATCAGTTTTAACATGACAAATGAGAAGCATGAATTTAATTTTTTTCTATATTTTGTAATAAAAAAAGTATACATTCTACACTCAGAACAATATTAAAACCAGTTAAAAATTGTACAAATGTAATTTAAATGCTGCAACAATGCCAAACATTTTATTAAAATTTGATAAGTCACCATTTATTCAACTCATTTTTAAATAAAAATGTAAGGTTTTGGGTTTGCCAAGATTTTTGAATTCCAGGAGCTCTGCTCCACTCTTCTTTTTAAGTTTCAGTGGTTTTCTGGTAAGATTGTGGCACAGCGGACAGAACGGTGGCTCAGAACTGCTGCCTCTCAGCAAGCAGGTTGCCCCGGTTCAAATCCCGGTCCAGGGTCCTTTCTGGGTGGAGTTTGCATGTTCTCTCTGTGCATGCGTGGATTTTCTCTGAGTTCTCCAGTTTCCTCCCACAGACCAAAAACATGCGTAATAATCAAAGTTTCGTTATTTGTCGTTCCACCACATGTGGAACATGAGGTGGAACGAAATTGTGAACACTAGGGTCCCAGATACATCCAACAAAAGTATAAAATGCAAAAGAAAAACAGTAATAAGATCTAAGATATGAACTAAGAAAAAGTTAAACAAAAATAAAAAATACGATAATTACTAGTACAACAACAACAACAAGAGTAACATGTTATGCAGATTGATAACTCTAAATTGTCTCTAGGTGAGTGACAGAGTGAATGGTTGTTTGTCTCATTTGTCTTTATGTCCCTGTGATGGACCGGGGACCTGTCCAGGGTGTCCCCCACCTCTCACACAGTGACTGTTGGATATGGACACCAGTGACCCCCATGACCAAAATAGGAAGAAGCGGGTCAAATGATGTATGTATGGATGGAATTGTAGCACACATCATGTCTGCCCTCTATAGGACAGTCACGACATTACACTTCAGGAAAAAAAGTGACATATCAGTGAAAAATCAACATGGAGGGTTCAGCTGTACATTTTGTGCTTTTGTATATTTTCACCTTATCTGCGCATCATTAAAGGCACACATTTTATTTACGAGTATTGTACGCTTTCTCAGAGGTGACAGACAGTAATGACTGCATCACTGAAACCTAAACGTTCTTATAAAATGTAAAAATGCTCTGAGCTCTTTCCGATGTTATTTTTATTGTTTCTATTTGGATTCTTCCTTTGGCAACAAGCCTCAACATCATCATGCCACATCGATGAACTGATGAACTATTTACAGTGAAAGATGGAGGATGAGCTTAAGAGGGAAATTAATCTTTGAACAACCAAGGACAAATACAACTCTTAAAGGTTTGTGCCTGACAATATGTGGAGTGAAACTGTCGATACATCAATAAAGGAATGTAACACACATTTAAGTACAGTTACAAATATATTTTAATAGGAGGTCATAAAATGGACTAATGGGAAAGGTAATCTGTGAAAAGTGGGATTGATTATGTATTTTTATATGAGTGTGTATGTGTATAAATATGTTATGGTTAAAGCATGTACTTACTGTATAAAAGTATGCTTAAGAACTCGTAATTATAAAGGTATTTTGTTTATTACTTGCATAATGGTGTATGTATGTATGGGTGTGTTCATATATATATATATATATATATATATATATATATATATATATATAT
>NC_056500.1:40938775-40978106 GCF_014905685.2 Nematolebias whitei
CGATGATGTGTTCGCATCCACCTCAAAAATATGTAGTTGCGCCCCTGGTTCACAGCCACCTGTGGGAAGGGAGAGCGATAGGAGGGGAGGTGAAGGAGCAGAGGGGAGGTGAAGCAGCAGAGGGGAGGTGAAGGAGCAGAGGGGAGGTGAAGGAGCAGAGGGGAGGTGAAGGAGCAGAGGGGCGCCTAATCAGTGCTGTTCCCCTGTTATTGATCATTTAGAAAATGCCTACTAGAAAAACATTTTTTCTACAGAGGGTTTTGACGCCCCCTGCAGTGCAGCGCCCCTATGCGTCGCATACGCTGCATACCCGCTTTTTGCGCCACTGATAATGGGGTGTGGTGGTGCAGAGGTTAAAGAACTGAACCTGTGATCAGAAAGTTGACTGATGATCGTAATGTGGGTGGAAAAGTTGAAGTACCCACATCTGCTTGCGTGCCCATGAGCAAGCAAAGTGGCGTATCCTGGCGAGCAGATGGAGCAATTTTATCCAGTACAGTACTGTGTGCAATGGCGGAGCCAAGTGGTGGTCAATGGTGTCCTTGACCACCATAGCTTAATCTTTGGGCACCCCAGTCATTTGAGGAAACTACTTTCAAGTGATATAAAAAACCTGCATAGTTTCCTCGTGATAAGGCCGGTTTAAATATAAACACTGTGGTGGCCATCTTGGATATTGATGTTGCAACCCAATTTTCAAAATAAACATTTCTTATGCCTAGATGCAGCCACACACCTAAATAGAAGAAGTTGGAATGGAAGTTGCTACCTCATTTATTTTTCAATATATCGTGTTCATCACATGCATGGACAGATGGAGAGTATTTCCAATTCCCACTGTTTGCTCTGCAAAGGAAGACAGCAAGACCCTCAGCTGAATCTAAAAAAACACCGTGTTGAACCCAGATCAACATTAGGCCGACGGTAGTCTGTGTTGGTCAACAAATGAGAGGGAGTTGGATAAGCGTAGTCTGTTTACAAACTTTGCTGACAAATGTTTAATTTTAGGACACATATTTAACATTGATATAAAACACTGCACAAATTTTGCTTCTCACTCGATTCATCTTTAGAGTGATCTTCACGACATTGCAGAAAGGAGCTATAATCTGGTAATGATACTATGGTGACGCAGAGGTTAGAGAAGGTGTGCCTGTGATCAGAAGGTCACTGGTTCAACCATATCAGCAACATCAAAATGTGGGTGGAAAGGTGAGACTTTGCCTCAACTCTGGGCCCATGAGCAAGGCCCTCAACCCCCACCCAGTGTTGCCAGATTGGGCGGTTTACCGCCAGTTGGGTGGTTTTCATTCTGATTTTGCAGGTAAAATTTGCTTTGGGCAGGTGGGGATAATTTGGGCGGATTTGGAGTCAGATCTGCAGTTTTTGAGTTAACCTACACATTTCAAACAATCGTTCATCATTACTGATTCATAGCAAAGCTCCCCTGACCTTTCTCCATCACTGATTGACTATTGTCATCTGCCAGGGCCAGAACTTCTGAGGCGGCACAATAATGACAGACGTCTGGTTGAGTGGGCTGGCCCGTTGCGGCGATACCTCGGAGCTGCCGCCATATTGGATGTGGCAGAACTGCTGGTCAACTAATACAAGGAAATGGACTGAACTTCATAAAGCACTGTTCTACAAAGTGTTTTAAGTTGACGCCTGTCATTCACACACACTAATATATATGGAAAACAAACGGGCACCAAACACAACATTTGTAACTTTTAACCTGCACTAAACCATCATTTGTATTATTTTGAGTGTTTACAAATACTAGTGTGTAACACTATTACTATGGTGATAAATATAGAAATATTCATATTGAACATTTAATCTGTGTCTATAATAATCAGATCCTGAAATGTGACATTTTGATTTTCTGATTAGAGCAGTAAGGTTCAGATTTAATTGATTTTGATTAATCACATTAATGAACATATAAACACCATTATATCTTTACAGGGGGTGGGGGGTATTGGGTGTATACATATATATACTGTATATGTGTGTGTGTGTTCAAACAGTAATTATAACAATATATTGATTGGGTGGGTTTCTGTGTGATGGGGCGGTTTTTAACAGACTTTTGGCTGGAAAACCTAAACTCTATCTGGCAACACTGCCCCCACCATCTGCTTCTCGGGTCGCCCCACATGGCAGCTCTCTGCTCCACATAGAGGCCTGTGGTAGCTCGGTGGTCTGTGACCAGAAATGTACCGATCCTGTTAGAATTTCAAAGGCAATTTTTCAGTTTTATAGCCAGCTATACTCCTCTTCTTACTCTCATACAGATGCTGAAACTCTCTTTGAATCTGTCAGAGAACAGATCCCCACTGTGGACGAAAGTTTTAAAAATATATGTGATGCAGAAATCCGAATGGAAGAAGTAGAAAAACGTTGATTTGTTTAGCCTTAGACAAATCTCCAGGCCCAGATGGTCTAACGAGTAACTTTTATAAACACTTTTGGACACACTTAAAAGACTTAATATTTAATATGCTAAAAAAAATATCCACAATGTTTATCTTACCTACTACAATGAAACAAGGAGTTATAACCCTAATTCCCAAACCTAACAAGGACTCAAAAATAATTGACAACCTCCGTCCCATAACTCTATTAAACAATGATTACAAAATACTCACTCATATATTCACAAATAGATTAAAATGTGGTATTACGGACATTATTTCAGACACACAATCTGGATTAATCAAAGGTCGCTTGGTTCACAACAACATTAGACTTATATTGGATTTACTGGACTATAATCATCTAATAGAAGATGACGGATTTATTCTATTCTTGGACTTTTTTCAAGCTTTTGACATGATCGAACACAAATTTATCTTTCAAACCTTAGAACTTTTTGGATTTGGGAAACAATTCTTAAATATAATTAATTAATTTATAAGGACACAAACAGTTCAGTTCTATTACCACAAGGTACATCTCCTAGATTCTTCATTGGCAAAGGTATTAAACAGGGATGTCCAATTTCACCCCTATTATTTATTTTAGCAGCTGAATTGATGTCTATCCTCATCAAACAAATGAATTTTGAAAAACTAACAGTGTTGGGTCAACAATTAACAATTAGCCAATTAGCTGATGATGTAGCAATATTTGTTAAAAACTCCGACCAACTCCCTATAATCCTTGAGACAGTAGAATTTTTCTCTAAAGCATCTGGACTAAAATTAAACCTCAACAAATGTGAATTACTACCTATTCATAATTCTGATCAATCAACCATTCACAATATTCCTGTTAAAACCACTATAAAACACTTGGGCATACATAACTAAAGACATGGACCCTTTAACGAAACTCAATATCTGGAACAATCTGGAAAGAAGCCAAACATATCTGAACTCTTGGTCTCAGAGAGACATTTCAATCATAGGCCGCACTTTTCTTACAAAAATGGAATGTATTTCTCGTTTAATCTACCCTGCCTACTCATTATCAATTCCTAAAACTGCAATTAAAACTATAAATCAAGCAAATTTCAACTACATTTGGAAAAGGAAAACACTTTATATTAAAAAAGGCTCTATGACACAAGAATACAGAGATGGAGGTCTTAAGGCAATAGACTTTGAATGTATTGATGGCACAATTAAAATAAATTGGGTGAGACACTATCTTAAAAACCAACAAAAACTCTGGTTTTATATTCCTAATGAAATCTTCAAGAAATTAGGTGGCATTGAATTTCTCCTCAAATGTGACTATGACCCAAAAAAGCTCCCCCATAAACTCTCATCATTTCATCAACAGGTTTTACTCTACTGGAAAATGATTTACAAACACAACTTCAGTCCCCACAACAGCCCACTTTAGAACTGCAGATATATATTACATAACCGTAAATCTATATTTCTACAAAACTGGTTAGATAAAGGCATGTGGTCTGTTTTACACTTGTTCGATTCGACAGGGGAGATTATAACATTTGAAAAATTTAGTTCCAAATTTAACTTGACTGATAAAAAACAATATAAGAAAGTGATTAATGCAATACCTCAAGCTATAATAATAATGACATCTATGCTCCAAACACGAATCGTCCCCCGCTTTTAGTGAATAATCTAAATCTTTTGGACTCCAAACTAAACAACTATGCTATTAGTTTCATATTTAACAACGAGCTGTGTCCCTGCTCCTCTTCCCGAAACACAATTCTAAATTCCTTCTCCAGAAAAGATGCTGAACAATTAAGATCAAAATTTTATAAATTCCCTGTCGCACCTAAAGCAAAAGAGATTAGTTTCAAAATTATTAACAGAATAGACCGTTCTGCTGATTTTCTATGTAAACGCTTTGGCTTTGAACGTACTAACTGTTCATTTTGTAACGAACTTGCTGAGACCACTGACCACATTTTTATGATTGTGTATATACGAATGCCTTTTGGGATGATTTACATCACTGCTTGTCAAAATATATACAGATTCCAGAACTGAAAATTGAAAATGTCTTGTATGGTTTTATCACAAAAAACTCTGTACATGGTCTGATGATGAACACTATTTTCATTCTAGGAAAGTTTCTTATTCACAATAATAGATTTCTTAAAGTTAGACCAAATTTTGTTGCCTTTCACAGAGAACGGTGCCTCCTTGTCATCATTCATTCAACCTTTATTTAGACGGGTACATCCCATTGAGCCTTGAGGACTCATTTACAAGAGAGACCTGATCGCTGAAACACGTGAGAAAGAAGAAGACTGCTGTGGGTCTCTGCAAGATGTAGAGGACCTTGATTTCATGGAAAACCCCAAACTCTACTCATGAGTACTGAACTGATTGTCTGATTTTATTTTGTTTAATTTGTCTCCTTTATAATCTTTATTTTTCTTTCTTTTTTGTTTGACGTTGTATTAGCACTGTTTAATGACAAATAAAGTAAAAAAAAAAAAAAAGCTCGGTGGTCTGTGGTTGTATCAGGAAGGACATCTTGTGTAAAAATAATTGCCAAGTCTTCATGTTAGTTAGCTGTGGTGACCTCTGAAAGAAAAAAAATATATATATATAATTTAACATTATTATTGTGTATGTGGGTACTTCATCTTTTTCACCCACATTAATCTTTTGTCCTGTATTTCAGCTTTAATAAAGTTGTGAGTTATGTTCAGAGTGGACCTAACGTGAGGCTGACTGATTGATTATTTCTGTGTCCAAGTTTGATTTTAGAGTTGACTCCACTTCAACCAACGCCCTTTAAATAACTGTGTTCTCTTTAAAAATGCCTATAAACTGCTTTCTCCGAACGAGCGCACGTAAATGTGAAACAGTAATAACGCACGTGACATTTTCGAGCGTGAGCCAGACGCTGACTGAAGCCGCCGCTACTTCCGGTAACTGGTGACGCTGCGTGGAGCGGAAGTAGAGAGGAAGAGGAGGAAGAAGAGGAGGCCAGCGTCCTGTTCGGTGTTAGCTCATTGCTCCGGCTCTGTCAGTAGTTGGAGTCCCCCCCACCAGCCCCCCTCGCCTCACGGCTATGATTGACAGAGTCAGCAGAGGTCTACACGGGCATGTCCGCACATTCTCTCGGTTCTTACCGTAACAGAGACCTGCAGCAGCGGCATGGCGAGTCCGGAGAAAAGAGCCCCGAGCTGCGGGCGCTCTCACACAGGGACGAGAACACCGTGTGTCGGATTCTTCAGGATGCTATTTATTGCTTTTATTCACTCGACGCGGGCAAATAAACAAGGTTTGTAACTTAGCGGGCTAACGTTAGCCAGCGCTAACTTCCGTGGACGTTTGATGTCGGCGTTGACCTGTTTGGTTAACTTTACCACAGCTAGCTGCACTCTTCATAAACAAATGTTCCTTATTAACGAGGCTTCACTGTGGGCTGAGCTGTGTTAGTGTCTGAATGTGCATGTTGGCCCGATTCGGAATGAATCTGCCCTGAAGCGTTAGCTCGGTTGTTGTCACGGTGCTCCATATATGGCTGTTTACAGTGACATGGCACGAGACACACGGACACGGTTACCGCAACGAGCCCGAACATGTTATTAGATGATCCAGATGCGCTGGAATGAAGATCTGTCCGATTGTTGGCTACTCGTGCCGTGCACTTTGAGGGATGTTTTGGGACGAGTCTGGTTCGTGAACGTGGCTGTTTTGGTTCGTCCATGGGTCCACAGAGCCAGAGAGGTGCTGCTGCCGCCTGTCCTGACCGCAGGTCAGAGAGGCTGCTGACACCCACAGACATCAGCCGTGGGAACTTTGAAACCTGCCTCCGAGATGTTTACAATCAGTGGGACTCACAAACCTGACCCCACAGTGGGTCAGGAAACACCAACAGATCCACTCCAGAGCTCAAACCCAGCTTCAGAAAGGACTGCTGATGGTCCTACATTTTTCAGTCAGGTCATCTGGACAGTTTCTTTTTTTGTGTGTGCTGAAAGGACTGATGAAGCCTTCCGGATCGAAGGCGAAACGTTTCAGCACAAAAAAAGAAACTGTCCAGATGACCTGACTGAAAAATGTTGGATTGTATACCTGGATTATTGAGCATGGACTTTGTTGACCGGGCAGCACGGTGGCGCAAATGGTAGAGCTGCTGCCTCTCAGCGAGCAGGTCCTTGGTTCAAACCCCGGTCCAGGGGCCTTTCTGGGTGGAGTTTGCATGTTCTCTCCGTGCATGCGTGGGTTTTCTCCGGGTACTCCGGTTTCCTCCCACAGTCCAAAAACATGCATGTTAGGCTGATTGGTAACTCTAAATTGTCCCTAGGTGTGAGTGAGAGAGTGAATGATTGTTTGTCTCGTTTGTCTCTATGTGGCCCTGTGATGGACTTGCGACCCGTCCAGGGTGTACCCCGCCCCTCGCACAGTGACTGCTGGACATGGGCACCAGCGACCCCCGTGACCCAAAATGGAACAAACGGGTAAAGAAAATGGATGGATGGATGGATGCATTGAAAGAATGCATATTGCTCATCATGGTCCATGCCACAGTTTTAAACAAAAACCGTCTTTGAGAAATGGCAACATCCGCTCAAATCTTGATCAGTCTGTTGAGGATGACACATGAAATTAGCTCAGCATCTGTAAAAGTTGACACGGTTCTAGACATTTTGAGCGTCCTAATCCCAGTTGAATGTCGCAGCCATCTTGAATTTAGTTGACTTTGACAGTGAACTTGTTGATCTACATCCAGTGATTACTCTTTGAAAGTTTCATTTAGATCTACCCAGTGGTTCGTGAGAAAAATTTCAAACAGTGTTGACCAATGACTATTAACTTACTGACTCTTGATGTTGCACAGGGTGTAGCTCAGCATATGTGTTGTGAATTACTCTCAGCTACTAACACACCAAATTTTAGCCCAGAATCTGTAAAACTGATCAAGTTAAAGCATTTTTGCCTTTTGGCAGTGGACGATAAAAATAGTTATAATGGGGGTTTTTGTTGCCATGGTGCTCGTGACTGGTTTTGTTCCTACTCTTCATAAAGGGGTGTCTCAAATCGCTGCTTGTGTTATTTTGTGGCCAAAATATGAAAGTTTCTGGGAGTAGTTGCTTTAAATCTTTTAGGAGGTGCGTGGACTTCGTTATCTTCCCTCAGCTCTTTATCGCTGAATCGATTGTTGCGCTTTTCTGGTTGACCCATCAGCACATAGTCTGTTTTTGTAGTAGTGATGTGCGATTTAAAAGAAAAATGTCAATGCTTTCTGTTTGAATTTGACCATCAGATGAACTTAGAGTTGCACTTCATCAATAGTCATCCGTCAGGTCAGGTTTGTTCGGATTATTTCTGTAATGTCTAAAAGCTAACAATGTTTAATCGTGTCTTGGATAAACTAGATTTAATCTGTGTAATGACAACGGGAAGTAATACAGGCGAACTTTTAATTGTTGATGTTTTTAGATCTTCTGAATTTCTTGAGGTAATTTCAACAAAAGTTGTAGGTTACACAGTAAACACGAGCGTCCCTGCAGAAAAACAAACTTTAAACACAATATGCAAAAGCTGATCTTAAAGCACTAACTGTGGGGCTTTGTTAATGTTTTAAAGTTGGCTGCTGTGGAAGGTAATAAGATACAAAGCAGAGCTGAGATTTAAACTCTGCAAACTCACAGAGGTCCATGCTTTGAGGACGTCATCAGCTGACGCAGAGACGGCTGCTTCTCTAAATTCAGTTGTTAACTGTGTGATTACGAAGGATTTACTACCTTTTTTCACAGCCTGACACCTTATGACATCCAAAAATAGACTTGCACTGTGTGCACATGGTTCGCAGTGGTGGATGAAGTGACTGTGCTCCTCTGTTCAAGCCATAGGTCCACACACACACACACACCGACACACAGCACAGATATCAAACCTGAACTTTCTCCCGTCTGTGCAGAATACAGTAGATTATCTTTAAAAACGGTTCTTTTGTTTCCAGCAGATACCGTGGCTGCCAGTCGACAGGTTTGGATTTGTGAGAAATGGAGGAAATTTCATAAATCTTTTTAATATCGTCTACTGGAGTACCATTTCTTTTTAATGATAGAGTATTTGACTGCCCCCGCTCATACGACTCCTTAGTGTGTTTAAAATCAGTCTTATCCTCGTCAGGCATGTTGGGTGGTGGTTTGTCTTGCAGATCAGCTACAGTTGTGGTAGCCCAATCAGTAGCATACAGATGGCGCCATGCTTAATGTCTGATTTCACATGTACCCCTTCAGCTTTCATAAGTCATAAAATATGTTCTGAAATTCAAAGCAGCGTTTTTAATGTTGGTTTTAGGAGTGATGCTCATATGGTTTGGTGTTGTTGCTTTCACAGCTTTCATCCAGTCTGACACAATTCTGGAGGTCCTACATTTTGGTGAGGGAAGCCTTTTACAGGTAAGGATATTTATTATCTTCTTCTTAGCTGCTTTTATTGAAGATGTTATCGTTTCCATTAAATATAAAAGTATACAATTACAGAGCAAGGCCGTGCTGTTAAATGAAATACTGTACATAAATGATTTTTTTTTTTTTTTTTGTAAATACTTCTGGCTTGTTTCTGTTTTTCTTGCAGGCAGAGTCTGACATCGATTTTAGTTTATATCATCAACAGAGGTATGAAATGTTCTTTGTTTGGTGCAATAATTGACATACAAGTGAACAGATTATGTTGCTGGGCGTCACTTTGGAAATATATTCACACTTTGACCAGGTTGTTTGCCGTTTTAATCTTTTGCTACAAAGTAATAGGGTTGGGAATCTTTAGGTACCTCATGATTTAATCACAGTTCAGGGGGCTGCTGCATAACTAAACACTGATTTGTTGACTTTCATGCGTAATAAAGAGCATACAATAAAATAAGTAAGTGCTATGTGTCGTCATCATTGTATGTTTCCACACAGTGGTGAAATTAGTTCTCTGCATTTAACCCATCACACCTGGGATGCACCCAGGTGGAGCAGTGGGCAGCTATGTAGGCGCCCGGGGAGCAATTAGGAATTGGGTGTCTTGCTCAGAGACACCACGGCATGTGGGAATGGCTGGGGATCAAACCTGGGACTTTCGGGTCTCAAGTCGGCTGCACTACCTCTACCCCATCTCGGTCTCTATAAAATGAAAAATAAATAAAATCATAGCCGACCAACAATTAGCATGGATGCTAGCAAGAGACAGATGTTGGATTAATCTTATTAGGGTTCAGTGAAGATGTGAAAACAGCCACAAGCCTGCACAGATTAAAAACAGAATGTATTTTTGACATTTGGAAATCCATGTCCACAATGTGGAGCATTTAAAGATAGATAACCCCCACTCCTACAAAGTAAACATGAAGGAATGCAAGATTTGTCACATGCAACTTGTTTTAGTGTTTTCTCAGTTTTACTGCAACTATCATAGTTTTAGCTTAAAATAAAAACAAGACCAGCATACAGGCTGCTGAAGTTGGGCTTTAACAAACACATTGTCAACATCTGTGGTCATGCAAACAGAAAGGCTACTTTGTTAAAACTTACCAAACCAACAGGAAATTTATCCTCCAGCTGCAAAGGATCTTGCTGGGCAGAGAATATAATCTTTGTTTATTCGTGGGCTGCCGTATGCAGTAAAGGGTAACCACAAGTTAAAAATGGTCCTTGTTAAGCTTCATAAGATTGACTTCACACAGTGACCCTCAGCAACAGTTGTGTTCAGCAGATGAACCTCGGACATCAGTGCGTCTAGTCTGTGTGCACACAACATGGCTGACTATGAAGCACTTGAGGGAAGTTGTAGTTTGCGTTCTGCACTCTGTTACACCATCTGCTTTTATTCTGTTTGAACTACAAAGACTTAACAGCTGGAGGCTGCACTGATTTGTCGTGTTCAGTGTGATTAGCTGGAACATGTTACCTGGAACAGGTAGAAGTGCAAAAACACAAAGGTCCTGTTGCTGGAAGGAAATATGTTGAAGTTTGCTAACTGGTGGCACCATGTTGCTGCTCTGTGGTCAGCCAACTCTGTGTCAGTCACACGTGAGTTTGGTGCAGGCGCGCCGTATGGTTTGCACAGTTTATTGAAATCTATAAAACACAGGGGAGTGGTGGCGCAGAGGTTAGAGAAGGTGAGCCTGTGATTGGAAGGTCGCCAGTTCAACTCTCCAAACCGACATCAAAAAATGTGGGCGGGAAATGTGAAACATCCACACCTGCCTCCATCTTCATTTGTCCCACTCTGGGCCTTTGAGCAAGGCCCTTAACCCCCACCATCTGCTCCCCCGGGCGCCCTAGATAGCAGCTCTGCTCCACATAGAGGGCTGTAGTAGCTCGGTGCTCAGTGGTTGTGTCAGGAAGGGCATCCATTGTAAAAACAATCACCAAGTCTTCATGTGAGTTAGTTCTCTGTGGCGACCCCTGAAGAAGGGAGCAGTCGAAAGAAGAAGAAAAAAATAAATAAATTGATATCTATAAATCAGGATATCTTTTAGGATCGTGGTGTGAGCGCTGCTCCGGTAGCGTTCTGTTGTTTGAGTGTTATTTTATTAAACGTCACACTTCCTCTTTTGTCTAGCTGTGCATGCACAGAGCTCAGAAACCTTTTTGAGCAAAGATGCACTTCCTCAGGAAATAAACACTTTTCATGTTTATTTTTAAAAATTCTTTATGCTCTTGGCATTTTCAGGATGCCCCGACATAAAGCATATAAAAGGTCTGTAAGAAAGTGGCTCAGATCTCTCCAACTTACGCACTGTACGCACATTAGTCGGGTGGGGTTGTTTAGGAGTTATTATTCAGAGGGCTGCAGCACTGCTATAAAGCTGTTATTGATGCATTTCAGCTAGCTTAAACTGTTGTGGCTATGGCTTATTTTACATAAATCAACACTGATTTATAGATTTCTGCATCTAGTAAAGAGTGCACAATGTGTAAAAAAAAAAATCAATCACAGGCTTCTGACTAACAATTATTATAAAACTAACTTTATTTTGAAAATGCCACAGTAAAGCTAACATGATTACCATCATGCTGAACACGGGAAATTAAAACGTAAATCAAAAGTTTGGGTTATTCCTGAAGTCTGTAATGTTTTGATAACTTCACACATGATTTACTAACATGTTTTCTTCAGGGATCAGCAAAAAAAAGTTAAAAAACACGCGAGAACACCCAGATTTACTGCAACACGTTTCTACTGCAAGAAGCGACGGTAACTATTAGGATAAATGGCACCACACTGCAACTACCCCCTCCCCACCCCCCCAAAATAGCAGCTCAGATTAAATAACAGATTTTTGACATTTGATAAGTCGGAATCCTCCTTGTTCGTAATGTAATTGCATCTAAAATGAGTTTTAACATGGGTAGTAATTGAAAGGTACCAGGATCCATCTGAATCTCTTTCTCCTACAAGATTTTGGCAGCAGTTGTTATTGTAATGGCAGAGGTGAGGACAGGCTGTTGGGCGACAGATTATCCTGGAGGGTAGCGGTGAATGGTGGACGACTGTACGTCCCCGAGGGGTGAAAAGCCATCCACCCACTGATCTGCTTGGCTGTTGGAGCACTGTGCTGTGGCTATTGTCTGCTCCTGTGCACTAATGCTTCATAGTAAAAAGGTGAAATTAATCTCGGGTTTTTGTGCATGCGATCTCTTCCCAGGTATACATGTTGCAATGAGTCAAAGCTCTGCTGAGTGCCACGTCTGCATTACTGATGAACTTCTCTTTGCATGAGATTTACATAAAGGCTCATATTACACGTTATTAGTTGTCTATTACTTGTAACAAAGAGGAGTTGTCTCCTTGAGGGAAGGGCCCAGTTTATTGTGTGGATACACCTGTTGTCGAACAGGTTTGGTGAGTTATTCAAGCTGGCAGGTGGTAACCAGCGTTTAAAAGATGATGCTTGTGTGAAAGAAACATGACGGTCTGAAAGTCATGGTCGGAGCTCTTTTCTCTCATTTCCCTCCTGCCGTTTTTATGTTTCAATTTATATTTTCAGAAAAACTTTACATATGGAAATGGTGCGCAGCGGATGGGAGTGGTCGCGTTGTCGATCTGCTTCTCTAATTAAAGCCAATCTTGTTGCCGGAACTTGTGCTTGTAGCCTCTCAGGCGTTTGAAATGAACACAAAGATGGAGTCGTTTTGTCCCTGCCTGTTCCTGCTGCTGTCACATCTTTCTTTCTTTTGCAGCACGTCCCCGCACCGTGGGAACTGCCGACCTATACGATTTGAACCTCCAATGTTGGACTTTCATGAACAGTGAGTTTATTTATTTATTTTTTTTAAAGCTCTGCTCTCTTGATTTGATGTGATGTGGTGTGCTCCCTGTCATTCATGTTGAGTTTATTTTTTCCCTTCTGAGTTGCTCTAATTTGTTGAGTGAAATGTTCACAGATGTGCTCAGTCAGTAAGCAGTAATATAGGTTTGACATGTCAAATAAAACTTACTTTGAAGTAAAAGCCTACCAGATTTTAGATTGGGTGTCAATGTATGGAATGTCACAAGTTGTTTAACTCTAGTGCCAGCGAGTAGCTTCTCCCACACTAGATCACATTTCATGTTGATAGTGGGTGCATACCTGCGTAGTGTGTCAAAGCTTTCCATATCCAGAGTGCAGATTCAGGAGTAACTCTCAGACACACGGCTCCTTTGACCCATCCTCCTCTGACCTCTATTCCTAACAACAATCCACTCATCATTTCTGAACATTTTGATGGTTGGAACAAAAAAAGGCCTAGCATTTCTTGAAGGAATGCATATTGCCTGCACATGCTAGAGTTTTATACTAAAATAATTCCATACATAGAATTGTTAGTTGTAGCTGCTGTTTCTCTTTATTAGTATCTCATGTAATCTGATTCTGCTCATAGTATATGTTAAAAAATAGAGCTTGGTTTATATGGAAATTTTGGCTTTCGGTGAAACCAATATCAATATTGGGAGGGGAAAATGGCCGCTGATAATTGAAATAATGGTTGAGAATTTTTGAGCTTTGTCCAGTGGTGTAAGGGCAGGACAGCCGACTCTGGACCTGAAGGTCCTGGGTTTGATCCCCGGTCATTACACATCTCATGGTGTCTTTGAGCAGGACACCCTTTCCCAGTTGCTCTCTGGGCGCTTTCCGTAGCTGCCCACTATGGATGTAACGGTACGCTAAAATCACATTTCGGTTCGGTTCAGTTTCAAGGAGGGCTCGGTTCGGTTAATTTTCGGTACAAAAAAGGTCAAAATAAAGACTTAAAAAAATGTTTATTTTGAAAATATGTCAAGTAAACAAGTTCAGTCTTTACAGATTTCTTAGCTGGAGGGGATCTGGTGGATGAAGAAGACTCAGCTGCTGTCATCCTCAGACTTCAAACAACACAGATAAAAAAAATTGAGTTAATAAGATCATTTTAAATTAAAAAAGTTAATTAGATCACAATAATACAATACCTCTTCTTGCACGGTCATCATAAAGTGCTGCTACAACTTTTTGGCTGAAGTGTTGACGTGATGGGTGTCGTAGGCAGCAGGGCTCAAGAACTTCATGCTTAAAGCCGGCTCATCAACAACATTTGGACATAGATCCAGAGCTTTAAAAACTCCTACAGCTTGTGTTTTTGCTTTGGACCGATCTGAATTACCTGATAAAGGTTGTTTAAATGCTGCTGTTATCGGTCTTTGCACCAAACTACGTTCACATTTGGATGATGTCGTTTCAAGAGCGTTAAAAAGTTAGATGTTTTGCTGCTACAGATCCAATCTCAATGAAACAACGTCGACACACAGCTTTGGATTTGTTCACTTGTCTTTTATCAAGAAAGCCATAATGTTCCCAAACAGGAGGCCGCAATGAGATGGCTTGTTCTTTGCCTGCTAGGCTGCTAATGCTACGCGTGCTGCAAGATAATAGCGCCGTGTTGAAACACGTGTAGGAACTTTAGTTCTGCAACGCATAATCTCTCATTAATAAAATTTAATGAGTGAAAAAAAACCCAGAAATGGTACACACATGGACCTTACCGAACATGCTGTATAGAAACTGTTCAATACACCCACGTGCACTGTTACACCCCTACTGCCCACTGCTCCACCTGGTGGTGGATGGGTTAAATCAGAAAGCCATTTTATGGGAACATACAATGGTGACAATACATAACACATTATTATTATCCCAAGGATCTAACAAAACCGCGAGTGGAGCGAGGCTTATTTATTTAGCACAGTTGTTAGCAACCATGAAGCTAAGCTATTCAGATCCATGCTATACTTGGTGCCACAGTAGATTTACAGGTGGTGCACTGGTCATAAAAACAGTCTTCCTAACGTGCGTTCACATTTTCTATCCTCCACTATTCACCATGAAGTTAAGTGTATTACAAAAATATAAATTAAACAAAGAAACACCTTTCCAGTAGCTGAGTAGTTAGAGCAGTCGTCCTCCAATGCAAGAGTTGGGGGTTCAATTCCACCAGTAGTCACATGCCCAAGTGTTCCTGGGCAAGACACTGAACCCCTCATTGCCTCCGATGTGTGTCCCGTCGATGTTTGAATGTGATAAAGCACTGATTGTTCTTTGTACATATATAGTAGATGTCTGTATGAATGAGAGCACAGATTGTGTTTTAAAGCACTTTGAGTGTCTTGATAAGATAGAAAACCACTATATAAGTGCTGTCCATCGTTTAAACAGTCACGTATGGTGAAGGTCTAATTTAGTATTGACCACTGTGACGTTTATTTTTTCTTTGCAGAGAAGTAAAGATTTCAGACAAACAATGCATTTCATTGAGGACACAAAGATAACATTGCTAATACTGGATGTCCTCACAAACTGGATAGATTGTACAATTACAGCTAGTTCCAGCATTTTAGGGATGAAAATTAGAAGTATTTATATTGGTGCATAACGGGACAAGTTATCAAAGATACCGACAGGACCCCAAATGTCTATATCAGCCTAAAATATTGGCCCTACTGATCAAATTTGAACACGTCTGTAAAATTGGCTGAGTTTTGGACATGTTTGTGTTGGCTGAGATTATCTTTAGCAAACATCTTAAACTGGACTAACTCTATAAGTTGATCAGTTGGAGATGTTCATCCAGTTATTACATTCTGCTAATTTTTTTTATTTGAATCTGCTCTGTGGTTCATGAATTTTACAGTACATCAGATATTTTTCTAACAGAAAGATGGGGTTGACTCCAGCACATGTCAAGTGATTCACGAGATATTTTGCTAACAGTTAGTTTACTCCAACAGTTCATTAATGTTGATGTACAATAAAAGAACAAAACTGCACTACATGATCTGTGGAGCAAGGAGAAGAGGAAAAGCACCCTGGGTGTCACATCAGTTCAACTTGATTTTCATACCATCGTATTTTCCTATCAGCCCCAGATTGATATGAAGTGTGTGTGTGTGTGTGTGTGTGTGGGGGGATAAGTTATCATTTGCTTTATTTGTCAGATTAACAATGTGGATAGATTGTTCCACTGTCAAATCTTGTTCCCACAGGGTTAGACCAGGTAATTTACTTTAAATCTCTGTAAAGAGAAGTTCAAATCTCCTGACCCGTTACTGCTTTTTCCCCCTGAATTTCCTCACAACCCATTGATCTACAACTTCTTCCACGTCATTGACAGTTTTGTATAAAAGCTCTTTGTTTCCACTACAACTGATTTAAATGTATCTTCCTTTAATGCTTACATGCTCTTATGAAGTCTTCTCTTCTTCCCCTACAGGCCTGTTGGAATGCCAAAAATGGAGAAAGTTTATTTATATAATCCTAGCTCAGAAGAAATTAGTTTGATATCAATATCGGCAACAACAGCACATTTTCACGCCTCCTTTTTCCAGAATAGGGTAAGTGGTTTCACTTTTATGTTTGTTGAGAGATCTGATCAGAACAGTTAATCTGTTACAGAAAGTGACACTGTTTTAATTTCCGGTCACTTCTTTGTGTGGGATCATAAAGCATCTGACACCCCTCTCCCCCATCAGAAATACTTCAGTGTTGTGTCATTACATCAATTAAAACACCTTTTTCAATATATTCTCCACCTGTTGTATTCTTAATTTCCCTAAAAGACGGCAGTGCAGGAGGATGTTTCTCGTGTTATCCCTGCAAACAGAGATGTAACAGTATTCACATGTTCTGGTACAGCATGAAAAAGAAACAAATGCCAAATGGTCCCCACTCATTTTAAACAAACAATAACCTTTCCAGAAGCTGAAACAAAAACATATTCATATTGGAAGTGAAAGTGCTATGCGTTGTCATCATTGTCTACCCATACTATGCTGAAATCTCTCCTCTGCGTTTCACGCGAGACACTCCCAAGTGAAGCAACGGGAAACGGTTAGGGAACAAGCTTCTTGCACAAGGACAACACAACATATTGGCATGGTGGGGAATCGAACCTTCCTTTCCTGTCCCCAAGTTGGATGCCACATCACAGATGAGTCATTCATATGAGTCATCCAACCACCCTGCTCAAAGTAAACACAACCATGGCCGGGGTAGAATATGGGCAGGCCGACTGCAACATAGCAGGTCATGTATACCATAATTAAAATTTATTCTACGATAATAGTAACTTTAATATAAAATGAAAACATTAAAAAGTCCCATTGCACTCTTATTCATCCAGTTTAAACTAAACACATGGCTCTGGTTGAGGTTGTGTATAAAGAAAGTTTGATAAACTCCAAAAACTGAAAGGTGTCTCTTTTGTTAGAATGGAAAAAGTGTGAAACACTCACAGCAAGCTTCTCAGCTAGTGAGCTGCTGTTCATACACGAGTGGTGCATATTCAAAGTCTTATGTATTTAATAGGACTGGAACACGATAAAAAAATATTTGTTACAAGCCTTGTCATACAATTTGATTAATTATATTTTAATCACGTTTATCAAATAACAATATTTTACACCATAAGCAAAGATTTTCAATTCTAATAACTTATGGTTGACCGCTGAAATGATGCATAAACATGCCTGAACTTGAACAACGAAAATGCTTGGGTTTTTGTCTTATATACTCATTTTTGTCAAAAATAAAGACGCAATACTTTTTCTGTAATTATTATATTTATGATTATTGCTTTATTATATTTGTGATTATTGCTTTATGTCCTGGCTTTAGTTTAAAGCGATGTTTTTAGATGCTAGAAGACTTTTCAAAATGTACAAAATATGAGCCTTTTTCTCTTTCCCTGAATCCAAATCTTGGTGTTTACCTTCATCACTGGAACAAACCTTTTCCACACTTCTGATTTAAGAAAGCTTTAAAGTTTTTGAACGGCAAACTCAAAGCTATTTAGAAACAATGACATAGCAGCATGTTTTGTACGTGTTTACTAGAGCCTGACAGATATGGGAATTTTGGCTATCATCAATACAGATACAGTCTAGGGGTGCACCGATTGCAGTTTTCTTGCTGATCACGATTTCTAAAAAGTGTGTCGTATCGATTCCGAATTTGGCTGATACCGATTTTGACAGCGACACTGTCAGGTGTTATAAGGTCACGATGCACCTTCAATGTTCCAGTCTTATGTTAATGAAAAACATGCCCTTTCCCAAAATTACGGAAATTGGGGCCGATAAATTGGCCCTAATGCAGTCCCCTCCAAAAGTTTTGGAACAGCAAGGCAAATTCCTTTATTTTTGTTGTACACTGAAGACATTTGGATTTAAGATCAAAAGATGAGCATGAGACAAGAGTTCAGAACGTCAGCTTTTATTTACTTGTATTTCCATGTAGATGTGTTAAACAACTTGGCATATACAGTAGTCCCTCGCTACTTCGCGGTTCATTTATCTCGGACTCCCTCTATTGCAGTTTTTCAAAATAAGATTGGACATGACACACAATTGGCTGTTTGATGGATGAGCCGCACGATCGGCATGGAATTTTTATTTTAAATAAATTATTTTAAATTATTTAGCACCTTCTGCACATCTGTGCATCCCAGAACTGCAGAAAAAGCTTCCTCCTGCACCTTTGTGTAGCCCACACTGCAGGATAAACTTCCTGCTGCAGCTGATCTGCTGTTCTCCATGCAGAGCGGAGAAGTAAGCGTGGCCAAGAACGCTTGCAGGCGGCAAAGTGCAGAGGAGGCAAGGAGCTGAAATCATGACATTCTGTGCTCTTTTAGAGCATTTAGACTTTAGAAACATTGTTTAAAATATTGCAAGAGTGTGGGAAGGGTTTTAAATGCCTTTATATATATATATATATATATATATATATATATATATATATATATATATATATACTAAAGTAAACTACTACTTACTACTACTTGTACTACTGTATCACTATTTGTGTTACACTACAGCATTCTTAGGTGAAGAAAAGTAAAGGAATAAATAATCTTAAAGTGAATAAAATTTAATATTTGGTGGCATAGCCGTTGCTTGCAATGACTGCCTCAAGCCTGCGATCCATCGACATCACCAAACTGTGGCATTCTTCATTAGTGATGCTATTCCAGGCTTTTACCGCAGCTTCTTTCAGTTCTTGTTTGTTTCGCTGGGTTTCTCCCTTCAGTCTCCTCTTCAGGAGGTGAAATGCATTCTCTGTCGGGTTAAGGTCAGGTGATTGACTTGGCCAGTCTAAAACCTTCCACTTTTTTTCCCCTAATGAAGTATTTTGTTTTGTTGGCAGTGTGCTTTGGTCATTGTCCTGCTGCATGATAAAATTCCTCCGGATTAGTTTGGATGCATTTTTCCCTGTAAACTTGCAGACAAAATGTTTCTGTACACTTCAGAATTCATTCTGCTGCTACTATCATCAGTTACATCATCAATAAATATTAATGAGCCTGTTCCAGAAGCAGCCATGCACGCCCAAGCCATGACATTACCTCCACCATGCTTCTCAGTTGAGCTTATGTGCTTCAGATCATTAGCAGTTCCTTTCTTCACACTTTGGCCTTTCCATCAGTTTGGTAGAGACTGATCTTGGTCTCATCAGTCCACATACAATCAGGTCTCTCTTGTAAATGAATCCCTGAGGGTCAATGGGATTAACTTGTATAAATAAAGGTTGAATGGGAAAAACAAAAAAAAGATTGTGTTCCAAGACTTTTGCAGCTCATCTCTGCCCTTCTTTGCAAATTGCAATCTGGCCTTCTGATTCTTACTGATGAGTGGTTTGCATCTTTGGGTATGGCCTCTACTATATATTTCTGCTCTCTGAATCTTCTTCGAACAGTGGATTGTGATACTTTCACCCCTGCACTGTGGAGGACGTTGGTGATGTCACTTACTGATGTTTTGGGGCTTTTCTTCACAGCACTCTCAATATTTCTGTCATCAACGACTGTTGTTTCCTTTTATCCAACCTGTTGGACGTCTGTTGCTCAGTACACCAGTAGTTTCTTCCTCTTTCGGGACATTCCAAATTGTTGGGCTTGCGATGCCCAATGTTTGTCCAGTGGCTCTGATTGATTTTCCTTCTTTTCTCAGCTTCAGAATGCCTTTCTTTTCTCCCATAGACAGCTCTCTGGTCTTCACGTTGGTGTGTCCTCTTTAACAAGAAATACCTACTTCATAGGTTTAAACATAGGCCAAAAAGTAGACTATTTAATGTTTGAACAATCAACGTTAAGGGCAACACCTGGTCAACAAGAAACACCGGTTAGACACATGTTCCAATGGTTTTGCACACTTGAAAAATGGGTGTGTTCAAATAAATGGCTGTATGTCCTGAGTTGTTTAACACATCTACATGAAACTAATTATTACTACTATTACTAATTATTGTCAAATTTCAAACAATATTCTCGTTTATCGCAATAATTTCTGAGTCAATTATTCGCCCAGCAAAATTTGTTATCGTGACAGGCCTAGTGTTGTTTTGTTTATTTAAAAGTGCAGAGATAAGAATATCTGTTTAAAAACCTTGCGAGTATTGTAAACAGGGCCTGAATATGCCTGATTAACACTGCAATCAACAGAGTGGTTAAACAGGGTTGAGCTAATGATGAAAACGAGAGCATTATCAGGTGTCTTATATCATCTGGTATTCAGTATAAGCTTTAAAATTGTAACACATTGTGGGGAGATAAAATTGAAGAAAAAAAAAGTTTTTAAAAAAGAAACTGGATACAGTGTACCAGGACATCTGATTAAAATAAACTCTGCTCCAGCAAGAAGGTGCATGTATTAAATATTTATTGTTTTGTTTCTAATAGGTTCATGCTGTTTTAACACACACCAGCAAACATAAAACACTCGTATATTCAGCGACTTATCTTTACTCCTTTTATTTTGTAAAATGTAATGTTCAAGATATAAAACTTTTAAATGGTATGTGAGGAATTTAGTAGGAAGGACTACATGAGATATGTTTCTGCTGGGAAAACTAATTCTGTTCACTGCAGGATGTTTTGTTGTTTTGAATGTCTTCCTCATTAATAAACTATTTTTTTACTGCTGAAATTGTTCATTTTACAAAAATCTAATAATGCATCTAAAAGGCTGTTCTCTTTAAGTAAATAATTACAGTGTATTATTGTTTACAGTGTAAGCTGTCATTGTTCCTGAAAATACAGAGGTGTGGTGTTTTTGTCTCAGTCTTGGTTTATCAACTACTAAAATGAAGAAGTTCCTCCTGTTAACGTATGATAACCTGTTTAGAATCCAAACAGTCCAGGTAGTACTGGTATGTGTAATGTACTCATTTGCAGAGGCTCTGTGTAAATTCTAACTCGTGATTTATAATTTAAAAAAATATACAGTATATACCTTATTGTTATTTTTTTTTTGCTTACTGCATGAATAAAACTAACTCTTGATGATTAATTTTTTTCTCAGTTATGTGTGGACTTCCTTTGGAAAAACTTGCTGTCAGGGTTCCCAACAACTCTGAAAATCATGAAAAATAAAACTGACTTTCATAATTTCCATGCAGGGAGAGCTCAGGGAATTTGAGAAAAACATCAACAATCGGGGAAATGTTATGGAATTTGAACACCGATCTGATTCAAAGATGATCTTTCTGAGATTTTAATAGAGATAGGGCAACTGACTTGGGACCACAAAGTCGCAAGCTCAACTCCCCACCAGGCCCACATGTCGTGGTGTCCTTGAGCAACACACCTAATCCCTAATTGCTCCCCGGGCACTTGCACAGCTGCCCGCTGTTCCACCTGGGTGTATCTCACGTGATGGGTTAAATGCAGAGAACTAATTTCATCATTGTATGTAAACATACAATGATGACAACACATATCACTTTACTTAATACTAGTATTCTAGTATGTCACAGTATCCTTATTGATTGGCTTTTGTGGCTTTTTAGTGTCTGATGTTAAACAGTGTAATAAATTATAGGAATGATTGCTGTATGCATGTACCATAGGCTACAGTATACTTCCTGTCATCTCTGAATGTGGCTGTCTGCCACCTAACACAATCAAAGGTTCAAGCAGACTTTGTCTTTCACATCACATGTGGTACATGAGGTGGAACGAATTTGTGTCCTCAATATCCCAGTTACACCCAAAAATAGCAAAAATATAAACTATATTAAAGGAAAGAAGAAACGGTATACAAGGATCTAAGACCTAAGACACACAGACCTTACACGCTAAGTTCTGAGCATTTTGTGTGATGAAATTCAGGGAATTCTGTTTTCATGAAATGCTGGGAACCTGCCTGTAGATACAGTTTGTGTAAGTGAAGCTGAAAAGTTGAACAAGGTTTTTGTAGATGGAAGTAATCAAGTTTGTACTTGAAACAAGAGGTACTTTAGGGGTTCAAGTTCAAAGAAGTTTTATTATGGAATAATTATTCTGTTTTTGGCTACATAATTTTACTAGTAATGGTTGTAGCTCGTTAAAATAAGACACTGAGCAGAAAATGACTTCAACTCATTCTATATCAAAGTACAGTAGTTCATGAATTCTAGCCCTCTAGTGATTTTTTTTGTCAGTTGTTTCTCTGCACAAACAGTGATAATTATTTTGGTCCTCATTTTGCTGTGTTTGAGTTGTTTTTGGGTCACAAAGGGTTCTCAGACAAGAGATGAAGGCAAATCAATTATAATTGTTGTTTCTCTAACATTTTCTGTGCATTTGTCATCCATTCACTGAACTTTAGCTCTTACATAAGTTTAGACAATGCATTAGTTAACATGAGGGTGAGAGAACTGTTTAATCCCTGACTGCAACCCCCTGGTATACTCCTCCACTTTGATACACTTCGATCACAAAGTACCCAGTCCAAAAGAAATTGGAAAATGATTACTCGTATACACTGCCTGGCCAAAAAAAAGGTCGCCACCAAAAAAAGGTCAGACACTAATATTTCGTTGAACCGCCTTTAACTTTGATTACGGCATGTATTTGCTGTGGCGTTGTTTCAATAAGCTTCTGCAATGTCACAAGATCTATTTCCATCCAGTGTTGCATTAATTTTTCACCAAGATCTTGCACTGATGATGATGACAGATTCTGACCACTGCTCAAAGCCTTCTCCAACACATCCCAAAGATTTTCAATGGGGTTGGATTCTGTTGTGGCCAATCCATGTGTAAAAATTATGTCTCATGCTCCCAGAACCACTCTTTCACAATTCGAGCCTGATGAATCCTGCCATAGTCACCTTGGAATATGCCCGGACCATCGGGGAAGAAAAAATCCATTGATGGAATAACCTGGTCATTCAGTATATTCAGGTAGTCAGCTGACCTCATTCTTTGAGCACATACTGTTGCTGAACCTGGACCTGACCAACTGCAACAACCCCAGATCATAGTACTGCCTCCACAGGTTTGTACAGTAGACATTAAGCATGAGGGGTGCATCACTTCACCTGCCTCTCTTCTTACCCTGATGCACCCATCACTCTGGAACAGGGTCAATCTGGACTCATCAGACCACATGACCTTCTTCCATTGCTCCAGAGTCCAATCTTTATGCTCCCTAGCAAACTGAAGCCTTTATTTCCAGTTATCCTCAGTGATTAGTTGTTTTCCTAAGGCTACACAGCTGTTCAGTCCCAATTCATTGAGTTCCCTTCGCATTGTGCGTGTGGAAATGCTCTTACTTTCACTATTAAACATAGCCCAGAGTGCTGCTGTTGTTTTTATTCGATTATTATTAACCTTTATTTAACCAGGCAAATCTCATTGAGATCAAGAATCTCTTTTGCAAGGGAGGCATGGGGGCAGTCTAACATGCATGTTTTTGGTCTGTGGGAGGAAACCGGAGTACCTGGAGAAAACCCACGCAAGCACAGAAGAACATGCAAACTCTCTACACAGAAAGACCCCAGGTCCAACTGGGGTTTGAACCCAGGACCTTCTTGCTGTGAGGCAACAGTGCTAACCACTGAGCCATTGTACTTCAATTTGATTTCACCAAACGTTTAAGTGATCGCCAATCACGATCATTCAGGATTTTTTTCCATCCACATTTCTTCCTCGAAGATGATGGGTCCCTACTATCCTTCCAGTTTTTAATAATGCGTTGGGCAGTTTTTAAACTAATTTTAGTAGTTTCTGCAATCTCCTTAGATGTTTTCTCTGCTTGATGCCAATGAATTGACCCTTCTCCACCAGACTGACATTTTTTCCACGACCATGCGATGTGTCTTTCAACATGGTTGTTTAAGAAATGAAAAGCAACTCATTGCACCAGTTGGGAGTTAAATAACTAGTTGCAGCTGAAAGATAATCACCCATGCAGTAATTATCTAATAGGAGGCTCGTACCTATTTGCTTAGTTAAATCCAGGTGGAGACTTTTTTTTGGCCAGGCAGTGTAATTTAAAACTCTAGTGTGGTCTTCATGTAAAAATACAACACTTGTAAACTTGGTCTTGGGATTATTTTTAAACAATTAATGTGATGGGGGGGGGGTGTTGTTAATACACATTTTTAGGATATGATAATCTAATACACACACACAACCACAATATGAAGTCTGCAAACTTTTAGAATGAATTCAGCCTCTAATGTGAACAGTTATCAACAATAAACATGTTCATATGCAAGCTTATATTTTTAACTGCGTACCCTAAATTAAAGAAATAAATGGTTCTAAATGGTAGGTGGTATAATTGGTGTGTGTATGCCTCTTGGTTGTTTCGTTTGTAGCTTTTCTGTTTGAAGAAACCTCCTGACCATAATGATCATTTTTTGTTTTCATATTTGCATCAGGCAAACTGTTTGTTCCCCTGCTGAAGGTGATGTTTATGAATCACTTGCGCTTTCATCATCTCAACTGTTTGCACACTTGGGAGAGTTTTTAATCACCATGATGGCACCACAAGAACTCTTTTGACCTGTTGCTATTTACATTTAATGGAGAGACACAGAAAGTATTTCATGGAAATTGACTGGGGGAAAAACACCATCTGAAACCACAATCAGTACCTAAACCTAAGTTAGCATGCAACTGTAGTGGGTTTTTTTTTTAGCAGTAGACCTTTCAGTTGTTTAGGAAGTGTGAAAGCTGTGCTTTTTTTGAATGGACCATCATCTCCTCTGGTATCTGTTTCATCATATTTCTTTCTCTTCTGTCTTACCAGATAATCCCACCAGGAGGGAACACGTCGTTTGATGTGGTGTTTCTTGCTCGTGTAGTTGGGAATGTAGAAAACACTTTGTTTATTAATACGTCACATCATGGAGTGTTTACATATCAGGTACAAACCAAACGAACACCTTCTGGAAAGTTGTCAAACGTTTGACCAACGCTGCCTTTTAATTTCTGCCCTCCAGGTTTTTGGGGTTGGTGTTCCAAATCCCTACAGACTGCGGCCCTTTATTGGAGCCCGGGTCCCAGTAAACAGCAGCTTCTCTCCTCTTATAAACATCCACAACCCATTCAGTGAACCTCTACAGGTAACTGGCACAGATTGCTGCTGTTAACATAAAATTGTTCACACTGGTTAGTGATCAGTTTGTGTGTGTGTTTGTTTTTTTTACCTCTGTATTGCTTCAGGTAGTTGAAATGTACTCCAGTGGTGGGGATCTACATCTGGAGCTTCCCACAGGCCAACAAGGAGGCACTGGAAAGTTATGGGTGAGTCCCTCTTGTCGAGGACAGTGTTTTACATCAGGCCTCATCTTGAGGAAAATTAAACGACTAAAGACAGTTGTGGTCTCCCCCTCCAGGAGATTCCTCCTTTTGAGACAAAGGGAGTGATGAGAGCCATCTTCTCTTCGAGAGATGTGGACAACCACACAGCTTTCATCAGAATCAAAACCAGCGCTCCAAATGAGGACCAGTACGTTGTCATCCCGGTAGAGGTGGAGGTCACATCAGGTGTGCCATTAACCCATTTTTGAGTGATATTTTTTCAGTTTACCTCCTGGATTTTATTAAGCTTTCTATTTTAATGGTTGACTGCAGCCCCTGGTATATACTCCTCCACAGAGATGCTTGACTTCGGTACACTTCGATCACAAGGTATATGCACTGTTAAACAAATCTACTTAAAATTTGAAGTAAAGCCTCTGATTGCCCCTCTGCTCTCCTTGCCTTATAGATCGTCCAAAGCTGCTGAATCTTCATCTTTTAAATTCAGGACCAAAAGACGTACCGATCACAGTACGTGTTTTCTTCAGTCTCTTAAAGCCCTTATTCTGTGTGTCTCCTCCTAAGCTAGTAGTGATCCAGTATTTTATTTGTGCTCTTCAGAGTGTACGCACAACACCGTCAAATGAAGCCGTCACAGTAGACTTCAAAGCAGTCACACTCAGAGCTGGAGAAAGCAGATATACAAAAGTTGCAAGCATCAGTTTTGATGGTGAGTGGTGTTGTTGTTTATATTGACCACCAGCATTCACATGCTGAAGTGTCGCTGGGCAAAACACTGAGCCTCTTGTTGCTTCCGATGTGTGTCCCATCAGTGTATGAATGTGATAAAGCTCTGATTATTCTTCATGTAGATCTAGTAGAGTGCTGTATGAATGGGTAAATGAGGACACAGATTGTAGTGTAAAGCGCTTTGAGTATCTTGACAGAAAGGTGCTATATGATACAATCCATTTATCATTTATGGATGAAATGATAGTTTCAGAAAACATTCAAGGTTAATACACTGAAATAGTTTGTTTCAGTGGGTTACGATGTGTTGAATCATTCTAAACCAGTTCCACTGAACACGGCAATGTTTCCCCTAGTTCACTTGCCTTGGCAGGGCGCTCATGTCTTCTAGGATTTTTGTTGTGGGGTGATTGGGGGGGGGGGGGGGAGACGGAGACACGTCTGTAATGAGAGCTTAGCACTACGTTAGTGCCGGCAGTCGTCGAACGGTGGGAGAGTTTGAGGATGCATTAGAGAAACGGTGCGCTGCTAGCTTAGCACTAAGTCAGTGTGGGCAGTTGTTGATGGGGGGGTGGGTAAAGGACATTTCAGTAGACAGGTGCTCGGTTCTGTTGACAGGGTGGGGCACACTCCTTGGGTAATGATAGAGCAGTGTTTCTCCTACCTAGGGCTGGACGATATGGCCAAAACTTTTATCACAATATATTTCTTAATTTCGGTCGATAACGATATAATTCGATATCGATATAAACAATTTAAAAGCCTCAGAAAAACTGTACAAACTAGAAATAAATTTATGTTCACCTTTTATTTGTATATAGCCTTCTAAAAATTTTGCGATCGCCGTCAAATAAACACAAAACTCTCAACTTTGTCATTTTAAAAAAAATTTATAAATTCATTTAAGAGAAACAAATTAAACAAAACAAATTCATCAACAACAAAATCATTGAATGAAAAGGGTGCAGAAAGAAGAATATCTGCCACTGTATTTAAAAAATATGTAAAATAACTACAAACAACAACAACTCAGGCTTGAACCCCAAAGCGAAAACAAAAACCATCAGGCATCCTTCACATGGTATCATACTTTCCTAACAACTTTAACTTAATCATCTTTTTAAACATATACATTTTTATGTTGATATCAAGGCAATTCCACAATCCTACTCCCTGAATTACAACGCAGCTCCTTCAGACTAGTTCTAAATGGAGGTTTTACAAACATTTCCATTCTTTTGAGGTTATAATGACTCTTTTTTTAAAATAAATTTTAATTGAATATTTGGTGGTAATATTTTTTATGAGCGTTATACATGACTTGTAAAATACTATATTCAACCAAATCATAAAATGTTAATAATTTCAATTAATAAAAGTTGAATGAATGAATGAATGATGAAATAATATAATTCTTGGGTGACCATAACACTTCCTACTAATAATTCTTATAGCTCTTTTTTGTAAAATAAAAATAGGATTTGTAATTGTTGTGCATGCTTTTCCCCAAACTTCAATACAATAGGACTTGCGACCGATCCAGGGTGTACCCAGCCCCTCGCACAGTGATTGCTGGACATGGGCACCGGCGACCCCCGTGACCCAGAATGGAAGAAATGGGTAAAAGATAATCTATGGATGGATGAATGGAGCAATCATTACATTATACACTTAGTGGGCGGCTGTGGCTGAGTGGTTAGAGCAGTCGTCCTCCAATGCGAGAGTTGGGGGTTTGAATCCACCAGCAGTCACATGCTGAAGTGTCCCAGGACAAGACACTGGACCCCTCATTGTCTTTAATGTGTTTCCCATCAGTGTATGAATGTGATAAAGCTCTGATTAGTCTCTTTAGAATGATTTGTTCAATTATTCTTTGTAGAGATCTAGTATTGTGATGTATGAATGGGTAAATGAGGACACAGATTGTAGTGTAAAGCGCTTTGAGTATCTTGAAATAAGATAGAAAAGCGCTATATAAGTACAGTCCATTTACCATTTACCATTAAACAATATATATAAAGCTTTGTCGTTCAAAAACTCTTTTACTTTATTTTGCTATTTTTATTCTTAAGTAATTTACATGAGATTTTCATATCACCTTCTCATTAATAACGACCTATATTGATAGTTTTAACTTTAAACACCATAACATAACCAATGCAGCAGACATTTGCTGCATGGGTTTCTCTTTTGATACAGCTGGGGGTGTTTCAGGGACACGTTGGCTCAAACTTTTATTGTGCTTCATCTTCTGACTCTCATCATATTCTATCGAGTGGAAACTCTTCAGATGAAACAAGTTAGACGTGTTCCCACCGCTAGTTGGAACGACCCTCCTTCACATTTTTCAGCACACTGACTGAAACCTGCACTTTATCAGAGCTTAGATAGCCGAACCACTTCCACACCGCCAAATTAGTCTTTCCTCTCTTGTCAGTGATGTCATCTGCTTTCTCTTCACTTGTGAAACCTTGTTCAGTCACATTCTGACGGTCATGGGCACTCATTTTGAAGCGAAAACTTAGCGAGCGTTGGAGATTAGCCTAGCCTAGCCTACTACTGCTGACTCCTTCTAGACTCGAGCTCTGCGTAACATCTACGTCACCACACACTTGCGTAGTTGTGTCGCACCTTTTTCTGTCCGGGTTGAAACTGAAGCGGCCGCTTCAACCTGAAGAGAAAAAGAAATGCGTCAGTGAAACACTGTAATGTATATCGAAACATAAAAAATGTGTTTAAAACTCATATCACCGTTATTGAATAAAAGAATATTGTGATATATATAGATATCGAATTATTGTCCAGCTCTACCCCTACCATTATGCAAGGAGGGTGCTCCGCCTTGTCAACAGAACCGAGCGCCCTGTCTACCCAACACCCACCCCCCAACAACTGCTAACACTAACGTAGCGCTACGCTAGATGCGTGCAATACAGACGCGCTAACTAAAAAGCTACAGAGGTAGCGCTCCGTCTCCTTCACGCTGAGCCGTTTCACCCAGTTTCATATCCGCAGTCCCCTCCTCGGTCGACCAAAATCATGGAGGAGGTGAGCGCCCTGCCAAGGCAAGTGACCCAGGGGAAACACTACATGTTCTTCATAAGGAAACTGAGCATGCTGTCGGTTTCCTCCTCAGCAGGGATCAAACATCTTCCTACAAACTTTTGATGTGGTTCCATTTGTTAAAATTTGTCTGAAACACTTCAGTAAATTATTTTGTTAAAAATGTAAACGTACACCAGAATTATCAGCGCTTCTGTTAGACTTTTTCATATTTTTTCAGCCTAACAAGTTCTTGCCTTTTTCTGTTGTGATATTGCTGAACTTCCTCCTTATATCTTTTTACAGCACACTTATCTGCTTTACCTTTTTTTTTTTTTTGCAGCCTCAAAAGCAAAAAGACCGTACCAGTTCTCTGGTAAAATAACTGTTAAAGCAAAAGAAAAGAGCTACTCCAAACTTGAAATCCCATACCAGGCCGAGGTTTTAGAAGGGTGAGTGATTTCATTAATATACAGTGAGGTGCAAACGTATTCACACCGCCTGGTAGTCTTTCATTGTTCTTGTCTTACAACCTACTATTTATTGGATTTGTAATACGTCTTCACATTATTGAAGTTGAATGGAAAAAATAATCTTGTTTCAAACAGTTCTCCAAAGTTCTCTAAAGTTGTGTGTGTGCTTATATTCATGCCAGGGAAAAATTATGTGTAGACTGTATTGTTCTCAATGAACAGGAACTTATCTTTTGAACACCACCTCACTGTGAAGCAAGGTGGTGGCAGCACCATGCTGTTGGAATGTTTTTCCATCAGCAGGAACTGGGAAATTGGTCAGAGTTGAAGGAAAGCAGGATGGAGCAAAATGTAGTGAAATTCTTGAGGGAAATCTGTTCATTTTTCCAGAGATTTTAGTCCGGAACAGAGGTTTACCTTCCAGCAGGACTGTGTCCCCAAACACACAGCTGAAGCAAGCCAGCACCAATTTAGAGCCTCTGATGTTTAAAGATAAGCTCCTGTCCATCTTGAAGGATCTAAATCAGTTTGGTCATGAACAATAGACTACAAGTTTAATGAGAAGACCAAGTGAGAGAGACGAACCAGAAGAGAGTTGCTGCTGTAACTGCCAAAAAAGGTGGTTCGATGAAGATTTTAATTCATAGGGGTGAATACATACGAACACAGCATTTTTCCAGTTCTATACATATTTAGAATTATTTTAAATAAAATCTTTCTCCCATTTCACTTAATTAATCTGGAGTATTTTTGTAGAATTTCTACTTATATTCAAAGCAAGTCTGTTTAGATTCCATGTTGTACGGCAACAGAAATGGACAGAAAACCACGGGTGAATACTTTTTTTTAGTCCTCTGTACAAAGAGATAAAGAATGAACGCAAGGTTTTTAGCCGAGTTCAAGACCTCACTGTTTTGTTTTTGGCAGCTACCTGGGCTTTGACCACACAGCTACATTGTTTCATATCAGAGACAGCCCTGTGGAGCCAGTGGACCGACCCATCTTCCTCACAAACGCCTTCAACTTTGATATCTGCATACACAACGTGTCCCTGCCAGAGGAAGCCAGCACTATGTTTAAAGTGAGTGTTATTAAAGCAGAGCTGGCATCTGTCAAAGAGCAAAATGAAATCCAGGTTTTTTATACGCCCATCAAAGGTGGGTTGTATTATGGTATTGTCTCCATCCGTAAATCCATAAACTTTCTTGTGTCTGGACCATAACTTCTAATCCACTAAAGATAATTTAACAATACTTCATACATGTATGCATAGACAGAGTGTCACGTAGACTTTTCATCACACCAGCTTCAAGGGTAAGGTCACAAATCAAGGTCAAATGTTAGACAAGGTCTTTTCTTGTTCGGACCGTTGCTACAGATTGCTGTATGGTCGACAGCGTAAAACGTGTCGTTCATGGTACTCCTGTCTTTTTTCTGTTGTAGGTGCAGAATTTCAGCCTGCCCATTCTCATCCCTGCACACGAGTCTCGGTACATCTTCTCACTCCTCTTCACGGCAGTCCGGCCATCCATTAACATAGACAGCAACATCCTGCTCATCACAAATGCATCAAAGTTTCACCTGCCTGTTCGAGCTTACACAGGCTTCTTGGAGGTAAATGTTGAACCCACAGCACAAGATGGCATAGAAAAGAAACATCCTGAAACTCTGAGAGCTACAACTTAGACTTGAATCCTCTTAGCTTTTTGCTGCTCTGTTGAGGTTGGCGTCTATGATCAAATCAAATTTAGGAACATATTTCCTTTATTTTCAGATTTACACTTTTGATTTTGTGTTTGTTCTGCTCAAACATCCACGTAGTTGCTCACAGATCACAGATGTAAGACTAAATATTTCTTCAGACCCTGCTTAATATTTTATATGTTTTATAAAGAGCACATATTTTGGCTTTAAGGTAATATTATAGTCATTATTTGTTCCCCAAAATACTAAGTTATTCCTTCATAAAGTGATTCAAAAAGAGTCATTCCGCTCTCACTTCAGGATTTATTCAGACTTTAAAATGGCAGCTGGTCACAGAGTGCCACACTTTTGAAATCTGATATAATTGATTCCACTAATAATATGTTCCTGTGAACAGCCCCTCGTCCTGCCCCCCAGTCTGAAGGAAAACCACCTGGACTTTGGTGTCCGCAGTGCGACGGACACCAGCAGCATCATATTTGTGGTGGTCAACAGTAACCCCATTGAGGTAAGAAGTGACGTGAGCAAATTATGTTATGGCTGCCACGGTTTGCAGCTTTTCATGAGCAGATAATGAGATGATGTTCCTTAGCACAGACTTCAGTTAGCACTTGTGTTCACTGCCCAATATGTTGGTTGAGTAAACCATATTATTTACACAATCTGTTGAGTATTTTGACTTTTCGATGTTTTGAGCTCAGCTAAATCATGTTGCAACATAAGCTTGTGTGTTATCCTCACCCATGCTGCTTAGCAAAGCACCTTGTGCGCAGAGAATTATGTACCTTTGTGATTTCTGTTGTGCAGCTGGAGATAAAGTCTTGGCTGGTGGTAGGAGACAGCCTTTCCATGGAACTGCTGAAAACTGAGAAAGGGAACGCAACAGTGGCTCTGAGTCGCCTACAGGAACTGCAGAACACGTCAACCTCGTATCACAAAACAGTAAGAGCTCCCAAGTGTGATGTAAGTCCTTAGAGCTGTCTGAAGGATGAGCACTTGGTGTATGGGTACCACCAAACTGGCTTCAGAGGCTCTGCAGGAAATCTGGCCTTTTCTTTATTAGTGTTATTTTTTAGTTTTGTTTATCTTTATTGAAAAGCGGCACAAAGTGGGCTTTTAGGTTTATTTTAAGATGAGATAATGTTGAAACAATACAGGAGGAGTTTCCATGGTAGAGCAGCATAAATCAATGTTTTATTAATAGATACAAACTGGGGGAAAAAGATTCATACAACACAAATAACATAAACATGGGGGCACACAAATAACTTGTGGAGGTTATCTGCACAAATGCGATGAATGATGTGATCGAGGGAATGCATCGATGCATCATTTTGTTGTCTGATGCTGGTTTTAGAGCACCTTCCATCCATCCATCATCTTCCACATGTTCTGAAGTCAGGTCTCGGGGGCAGCAGCTTGAGCAGGGAGGTCCACACATCTCTCTCCACAGCCTCCTCTTCTAACTCTTCTGGGAGGACTCCGAGGTGTTCCCTACGTCTCTCCAGCGTGTCCTGGGTCTTCCCTGAGGTCTCCTCCCAGTTGGACATGCCCGAAGCACCTCCCTAGGGAGGTGCCCAGGAAGCATCTTTACCAGATACCTGAACCACCTCGACTGACTCCTGTCGAAGTGGAGGAGCAGCGGTTCTACTCCGAGTCTCTCCTGATAACTGAACTTCTCACCCTGTCTCTAAGGGAGAGTCCAGCTATCCTGCAGAGGAAACTCATTTCAACCTCCTGTGGCCACAATCTCATTCTTTCTGTCACTACCCAGAGTTCATGAGCATAGGTGAGGGTAGGCACGTAGACCGACGGGTAAACAGAGAGCTTTGCCTTACAGCTCACCTCCCTCTTCACCACAACGGACCGGTACAGAGTCCACAATACTGCAGACGCTGCACCAGTCCGTCTGTCAATCTCACGCTCCATTCTTCCGTCACTCATGAACAAAACCCCGAGATACTTGAACTCCTCCACTTGAGGCAGAACCTCACCCTCGAGTTGAAGAGAGCCTTTTCTGAATCCACCCTTTTCTGACTGAGGACCATGGCCTCAGATTTTGAGGGTCAGCATTGGACCAGCATTAACAACCATCAATCCTGAAATGAACATTTTATTGTTGCCTTTAAAAGTGCTACATTGGGAACACAACAGTTGAGTTTCACCTGTTTGATGGCTTTAAACTTTAGCTTTTATGTAACTGAACATTGACTTGATTTTCTCTACAGTATTGTTTGATATGAGTCAACGTGCCTAAAAATACATTTAAATATTGCTCATCTGCTTTTTTGTTGGGGGCTACCTACAAAGAAATAAGTAAACCAAAGAAAGATCTTCAGAAATTGGTTTGGTCATAAATTATATTCCAAAAAAATATATGAAAGCATAAATGTTAGTCACCTCAGAAGCAAAACGTAAAATAAATATTGGTAGCTCTAAAATCGTTTTACTTTTTTTTTTTGTAATATTAGTATTCAAGGTAAAGAAGAAGAATCTGAGGCCCAAATGACATAATTAAACCCACACGATTGGTGATAAATTACACAATGAAGGAAGTCTGTAGCCTTCTCTGACAGTTTCCACCTGCCTTTTTACCAGAAAACATCCCATCTTTGTGGTATTTCTCCATTGTGTGTGTTTTTCTCCTCAGGTGATTCTTGCATCAGGTTACTACGCAGCGTTCAGGGTGACGTTAGTGGCCAAAGCACTGGAGGGCGTGTACGATGGGGCAATACACATAACTACAGATTATGAAGTGGGTTCAGCTTTTTGTTTTCAGGCAGAAAATCCCACTTAAAATGGAACTTTACACTCACTGGATTTTTATTTATGTGCCTTCAGATATTAATCATCCCAGTAAAAGCTCTCATTGCCGTGGGAACGTTAAAGAGCTCCCCCCAGAACATTATTATGCCTCCTTCATTTCCAGTAAGTAACGTTCAGACGATGTCCACCAGTTCTTCACCAGCAATGCCAGTTCAAGTTTAAAACCAGGGATTGCAAGTCGTCACATGTTTGTGTATGTCATGTTCTCCTCAGGGAAAAGTCGTACACCAGGGTTTCAACATGCAGAGCTCCTTCACTCAGAAGGTGAGGCTGCAGCAGATCCGCTCGCTAACCGAGGACATTCGCTTTTATTACAAGCGGCTCCGCAACAACAAAGACGAGCTGGAGCCCAGGCGCAAATCAAAGGTAGAAAATCAGCATCCCAAGGATTTAAAAATGATCACGTTTGCATTAATATATTTGAATTTGTTTTTCAGGTGGCAAATATTTATTTCGATGCCAGCTTGCAGTGTGGTGATCACTGTTATGTGGGCCTGCCGTTTGTGCTGAAATGTAAGTTTGTGTGTGAAATGTTCAAATCTCATAACCAAGGCTCCATTAAAATAAGGTTTTATTCCCTTCTGGGGAATTGGTATGATTTTACAGGATTCATACAGGTTTTAATAGTATGGAAAAGAATGTTGGTGTGGATTCTCAGTCACTCAGGACACGACGAGTCCAAAATGTTTATTAAAACTAGGGATGGGGCCGATCCAGTATCGGTATCGGCCTCCAATAGCAGCGTAATTTATGTATCGAATTTTTCCAATCCAACCTGCTGATATTTCCGATCCATGACGCACGTTGGCTTCAAACTATGGAATGGATTTCACAAACAGCGGCGTGTCTCATGAACCCAGAGTAATAAGACCCGCCTCACATTCAGGAAATCCAGTTCATAGTTTGCAGCCAGCTACAACGTGAGGACTGAGTTAGCAGCACTGTGGCTAACAGCTAACAAACTTTTCATCTGAACATGTCCGCTGTGTGGAAGTATTTTACACTAGAAACACCACAAAGCAATGCAGCAACGTGCAATGTCTGCAGAGCCATAGCTCCACATTAAACCACGTTAAATTTAGTTTTATGAAGGACATTCGAGCTCCGTGGCTTCAGCGGGGCGCTACTCTTGGCTCAGCCCGAAACAGACAACTCGACCCCGGCCAGCCGTGTCCAATCTGCCCGTCTCTGAGGAGGGACAGACTGAGCGCGACTGACCAAAATCAGGCTGCCTGCTTTGGATTGAACAAGAAGAAAACATCACTGAAGCCCGGAGCTCGAATGTTTACTGAGAAGTTGCTAAACTGCATCATGATTAATGACCAACCACTATCAGTTGTAGAAAATGAAGGATTTCACAGTTTGATACTTGCAGTCAAGATATAGTTTACCCTCCAGAGATATTTATCAGTACAACAGTAGACAATCATAAAAAACATATGATTTGAAAATTATATATATTTAAAAAAAAACACACAAAAAAACAGCTACATTATAAAGTGACGTAAAATACTAAAAACAGGAACATGTCTGTTGGTTTATGCCATTAACTTAGCAGATGTTTGAAGTCATTTAACATTTTATTTTATTCATTTATTCATTCATTTAAAAAGAAACTAAATTTAAAAAAATCATCAAAAAGAAAACATTGAGTGAAAAGAGTGCAGAAAGAAGAAAAATCTTATATTTGCCCCTTATTTAAAAAAATATAAAATTACTTTAAACAATCACTTAAATTAATCACTTTAATATCCACTTTACAGATGGGAATAAAAATAAACATGTTTTGTGTTAGAATTTAATTCTAACTTTAAAACTTATCCAACATAAATAAAACTTACCTCAAGTTGCCTTTTTGGACATGCATGCATATATTTGTACAAATTGTACTTGAGAGGAGATTATTACAGCCTCATATAAAATCAATGATGATGATGATATCCGAACTGAATCGGTATCGGACGATACTCAGATTTAGGTATCGGGATCGGATCGGAAGTAAAAAATAAAGCGGATCCCTAATTAAAACATTAACGGGACTTTTTATTCTGTAGTCATTTTGCTTCCATCCAACACTCATGGTGCAGCAGGATTATAATCTCTGACAGAATAACGGTTTGTAAACTGACATTTGTAATAATCATGACGTTTTTTGAAGACTATAAATATTTTAGGACAACAGCAATCCTCTTTGGTCTTGGTCCAAATAACACCAACCTTTATCTTGTCAACTCTGCCAGACCAAAACTTCTTTATTCACACTCAGAACTCTCTACAGCAAACAAGATATTAAAATATTAATATAACTTTTCCACACAAGCAAAACACTTCAGTTTATTTATAAAGCACCAAATCACAACAGAAGTCGTCTCAGGGCACTGAACAGGAACATTCCCATACATTAAAAGTCACTTAGTAAAGTTCTCTATCTAAGGAAGCAGCAGACTGCATTGAGTCTTCATTCCGTTGCAGTCTCCCATCCTGAGCAAGAACAAAGGAGACCGTGGAAAGGAAAAACTCATTTTAACAGGAAGAAATGTTCAGTAGAACCAGGCTCAGGACGAGCAGCCATCTACTTCGACTAAAGATTTGAATTATACCTTTAAACCCTGTGATTGCTGATTGTGAATTCTGCTGTGTGTGCTCATTTACTAAAAGAAAGGTTTGAAATGAGACTTTATAACATTTACAGAAAATTCTGTATATTTGAAATAGAAATTTTGTAGGAAGGTGTTTTTGCACCAACTGCGCTGCTTCTGGGTTTGTAATACTGGTGATTTCCCAGTTCAGTTCATAACAAACCTGCAGATTTGGTGGCGCACACGTTCACTTTCCACAGACTCGTGTCCGTCTCTTCTTTTTTGCGCTTTAGAGTATCAAAACAAAAACAGGATGTCGTAATGTTTTGCTTATAATTTAATTGGAAAAGTAAAACAAATCCTTCAAATGACAGAAGCTCAAATGTTCAAACGTTTTGTCACAATAAAAGTAGCAGGCTGAGTTTTTGTGTTATAGCACCGCTTATTTCTAAATCTACATGTTTCCATTCTGTGCACACAGCTTGTGTTTGTGAATGTACAGGCAGCTGTCACTCAAGAGACTTGAAAACTTTTGTTCATTTTAAGTAAGCAAGTTTTTTGTTTGTTCCCCCCCAGTTTACAAACTGGTGTCTAGGTATTTATTAGCAATGCAAATAAGAAGTGAAAGCCACACTGGATTAGATTATTTTTAATTCTTTGTGATCAAACATCACATAATAACTCTAATTCCCACCACTTGTCCCTTCGGCTGTTTTAATTTATTTATTGCATTTTCCTGTAATTTCCCCAGATTATCATCCTGCAACTCAATTTAATTTCCAAGAAGCACGACTAATATTTTGTTTGGCTTCTCTCCCTGTGAATGTTGTATTATAAAGGAGCCTAAAGTTTATTTTTTATTTCCCAGTTGAGTCCAAACCCCACGGGGCGCTGGCGTTACAGGAGGACATCTGGGATGCTGACGTCGACCTCCACCAGACACTCCTCAGAAGATGGAAGGAGCTCAAAGAGCGCTCGGGACATAAGTAAGCATGTTAGTGTGAGCCGCTGAGCAGGTTGTTGCAGGGCTCTTCAAACAATATTGTAGGTTTTTAATTTGAATCTCTCTTATCAAAGAATTGAAGCCATGTTTGAAGTGAACACGGACCTTCAGAAGAACGTGCAGGCTAAAATAACAGCCCACTTGGCGTGGCCTTCACTTGTCAACTCGTCGCAAAGAATCACGTTCCCCCTGACCAACACAAACAGCTCCTCTGTGAGTCCAAACTATCTGCCCTGATGGACACACACGCACATCCATGAATGGGTTAATGCAAGAGTGTCCACTCCTGGTCCGTGAAGGCCACTATCCTGCATGTTTACTCAGTTCCCTGCTCCAAAACATCAGGTTTGATGTTGAATCATCACGACCAGGATGGAACACCCCTGGGTCTGGGTACAGTTCAGGTTTCTGTGTCCAGTTTGATGCAGGATGTGTCTGTGTTTGTCTGCAGGATGAGGAGGTGATTCTACAGAACCCTGCAGACGTCCCTGTCTACGTCCAAGTTCTCCCGTTGGCGCTGCTACCAAACCCCTCTGTGTTTTCAGGAAAGTTGGCTGACAGGTGAGGAATCTCTTCATCGTGCTCTTTATTCCTTCATCTAACCACAACACTCACATTCTGTGCTTTTATTTTTCAGGTTGCCGTTGGGGAATTTGTCCAATATCAACATAGATACAAAAACATTAGAGTTCCAGGTTCACAGAAATCAAGTGAGCCCACCTTTTCAGCTGCACACCTGTCACTGGTTTTGACTGAGAGCGGAAGCTGGTCTAACAGGCCATATGTTTTGTTTCACAGACATTTCCAATAAAGTTCAGCTCAGGGTTTGTGGAAGGCTCAACCAGACCGTATGTGTACAACCTCCTCCTGCAGCCGGGAGAAGTCAAGTCGCTCAGCGTGAGGTTCACCCCTGTCAGCAACCACAGCGTCTCCTCCCTGCTCATAGTCAGGTGACCCCAGTGTTTAATGCTATCAGGAGAACAGCCGTACGTGTTCATCCTCTGAATGATCTGAACGTGTGTTTAATTTAGGAACAACCTGACTGTGATCGACACCATCGTACTTTATGGACGAGGGACGACTGAGAGCCTGAAAGTGGCAGGGAAGCTTCCAGGACAGGGCAGCTCACTGAGGTATAAGATGACCGAGGCGCTGCTGAAGGACTGCACAGAGAGTGAGTGCTGGCGGGAAAGAACAGCATATGTCACTTAGCTCTCATCTTTTATTACAGAACAATTTTTACAACAAAAAAAAATAATCTAAAACAACAGCAATTTATCCATGAGACTTAAGGAAATTTAAATTAGACATCTTATACAAAACTTTTTTTAAAAACATTTTTTAAATCTGTTTCTGGAACTAGACTGAGCATGACATGATGACATGACATGAACAGTAGACTGAACTAGACACATTAAGCTAATGTGTATAACATGCTAAGCTAACATGTATAACTTGTTAAGCTAATGTGTATAACATGTTAT
>NC_056500.1:40978116-41006361 GCF_014905685.2 Nematolebias whitei
AACATGTAAAGCTCATGCATATAACATGTTAAGCTAACATGTATAACATGTTAACATGTATAACATGCTAAGCTAACATGTAAAGCTCATGCATATAACATTTTAAGCTAACGTGTATAACATGTTAACGTGTATAACATACTAAGCTAACATGTAAAGCTCACGCGTATAACATGTTAAGCTAACGTGTATAACATGTTAACGCGTATAACATGTTAAGCTAAAGTGTATAGCATGTTAACGCGTATAACATGTTAAGCTAAAGTGTATAGCACGGTAAGCTAACGTGTATAGCATGTTAAGCTAAAATGTAAAGCTCGTGTGTATAACATGTTAAGCTAACGTGTATAACATGTTAACGTGTATAACATGCTAAGCTAACATGTAAAGCTCACACGTATAACATGTTAAGCTAACGTGTATAGCCTGTTAAGCTAATGTGTATAATAATAATGTGTATGTATCGTCATCATTGTATGTTCCCATACAAAGACGAAATTGACTCTGCTTTTAACCCATCCACCACCAGGTGGTGCAGTGGGCAGCTATGGAAAGCGCCCGGGGAGCAAATGAGGATGAGGTGTCCTGCTCAGAGACACCACGAGGTGTGGAGTGACCAGGGATCAAGCCCAGGACCTTCGGGTCCCAAGTTGGCTGCCCTGCCCCTACACCATCTCGGCCCCATAATGTCACAAGAGCCAGTTTACAGAATATGTCTTATTTACCCAAGAGATATGGTAAAGACGTGTTTTATAAAGCATGCTAACTGCTACAATAAGAAGAACGTTTTTTTAGATTATCTATCGTAAAGAAAATTTTATTTTCCAATTCTCTATGCGGCCCGTTGATTGCTTTAAACGTCTCGACGTGGTCCTGTGGGGGAAAAAAAAGTTGCCCACCTTTGACCGTAAGCATAATTTTCTCACAGAATCTCAAATTACTAAACTGAAAGAAACAGTGTATTTTATTTTGAAGGTACAACCTAAAACTTACCAGACACACTGGTACAGATCCAAATGTTATGGACTTTAAAAACACACATTAGAATTGGAACAACTACGGTTTAAAAAAAGTTAGTGAGTGTTTTACCTGCAGTAAACCAGTGTTACTCTGTTTGGAGAATTTGTGGCAAAGCTGATCTAACCATTGCTCAACAACAAGAAGTGGTTTTCTTATAACATTAATCTACCCCAAGTTCAAACATTTTAGTAGGAATATGAGGATTAATCAGTTCAAACAGATCACAGACGTCTGCAGCAGTAAACCCTGATTCATGGATGCATCAGTCTGCACCCAGGCTCATATCTTCAGGCATCTGCTTCCAACTAAAGCAAATACATTAAAATATAAAGTTGCATTGGAGCGGGAAGAACAAGTCTCCTGTAGACTTTTCTTTCTGTGACTTTTTTTGCTGTGTTTTATAGTTTTATATTCTCAGTAGCAACACCCACGCTTTGTAGATCAACTAATATTCACTATAATGTGTAGATTAATAAAGTAAATCTGTGTATTATTTTAATATTATTATAGCTGACAGTTTTTATTTACAACAAGTAAATGTCAGTAAGTGGTTATGCTTTTCCCATTTGTAAGCAATTATTACAGCCCGTTTATGAAAAGTTAAGTTTTGTTGTTTAAGATGAAGAAAATGTTTCGTACCAAACACATTGTTAAACAGGTTTTTAAGTTTGCACTTATTTATATTAACTGCGAGTCAGGTTTCATGAAACTATACTGTAAAATTAAACGAGGCCTGTATTAAATGTTTTTATTACTGTTAATATTTGGATCGTGTCCTTGCTTTGTTCGTTTTGAACAGCACAGAGTTGTGATGAAGGCCTGGATCGTGTGGCATTAAATGTTTTTCCTGCTCAAGGATGGTGTCAGCTGGAGTTAACAGTTTGGCACTTTGTGACATTTTCTTTGTGTTTTTTAATCGCAGAGCATTCTTGCCGGGAAATGAGCCACTCTTTGTAACATGGTTCATGTGCAACAGTTTTGCAAAACTCATCATGTCACAAGGATCTAATGTAGCTGCTGCAGAACTGATGCTGAGCATTCAGCCCCAAAAGTTTGCTCAAAAGTTTTAAAACGTTTAGGAACTTGTTTTTAAATGATCGTCTCTATGATTCCTCACACTAGCTATGTTTACATGTGCAACACTTTTTGACCAGATTGAAATGTTTTTAGGTTAAATAATTCAAATGTATTGTTTACATGGGCACAATTTGTTCATGACGAGCGTTTACATGCAGCGGGTTTTGTTCTGAACAGCAGTACTGACATGCGCAGAGTGGTAAACTCTCCTTTAAAAAAAAAAGCACAGAAGAAGAAGTTCTACTTCCGTGATGAACGTAAACAAACCTGAGCACCCAAAATGGACCCGCAACATGTTTTAATGACGGTGGAGACGTTACTGCACTCCCTGACTGAGCTACAGGTAATACAGATCATTCTGAGCTCTTTCAAAGTTTCTAGTAGAAATGTTGTGTCGCTCACCGACCAGTTTTGCTTCCCTGACATGCTAATATTATTAGCATTAGCCAGGTGGAAATGGCAGCGTTGCACATGCGCAGTCAGGTCAGTTTTTCACGATCAGATAAAAACGAACAGATCAAGTGTTTACATACGCACCGATCGGGTTATGAATCGGCGTAAACCCCCCGTTTTGTTCTGATCACAAATTATTTCAGATCACGCTGAATAAACAAAAAATAACCCGAACAGGGTGTTTACATGACGCGTTATTATCCCGAACAGCCGTTTGATCCGGTTACTTATGTCCATTTAAACATACAGTGCCTTGTGAAAGTATTGGGCCCCCTTGAACTTTTCAACCTTTTGCCACATTTCAGGCTTCAAACATAAAAGATATAAAATTTTATTTTTTTGTGAAGAATCAACAACAAGTGGGACACAATCATGAAGTGGAATGAAATTTATTTGATGTGTCAAACTTTTTTAACAAATAAAAAACTGAAAAGTGGGGCGTGCAATATTATTCGGCCTCCTTGTGTTAATACTTTGTAGCGCCGCCTTTTGCTGCAGTTCCAGCTGCAAGTCTCTTGGGGTATGTTTCTATCAGTTTTGAACATGGAGACACTGAAATTCTTGCCCATTCTTCTTTGCAAAACAGCTGGAGCTCAGTGAGGTTGGATGGAGAGCGTTTGTGAACAGCAGTCTTCAGCTCTTTCCACAGATTCTTGATTGGATTCAGGTCTGGACTTTGACTTGGCCATTCCAACACCTGGATACGTTTATTTGTGAACCATTCCATTGTAGATTTGGCTTTATGTTTTGGATCATTGTCTTGTTGGAAGATAAATCTCCGTCCCACTCTCAGGTCTCTTGCAGACTCAAACTGGTTTTCTTCCAGAATGGTCCTGTATTTGGCCCCGTCCATCTTCCCATCAATTCTGACCATCTTCCCTGTCCCTGCTGACAGAAAGCAGGCCCAAACCATGATGCTGCCACCACCATGTTTGACAGTGGGACAGATGATTTACGCCGATTCATAATCCGAATGGTGTCCATGTAAACACTTAATCTGATTATTTTATTCTCATCGTGGAAAACTGACCTGACTGCGTATGTGTGATCCATGTCAACCTGACGTATTTCCGCCTGGCTAGATGCTAATATGTCCGGGAAGCAAAACTGGTCAGTGAGCGACAGCATTTCTACTAGAAACTTTGAAAGAGCTCAAGATGATCTGTGTTACCTGTAGCTCAGTCAGGGAGTGCAGTAACGTCTCCACCGTCATTAAAACCTGTCGCGGGTCCATTTTGGGCGCTCAGGTTTAGAACTTCTTCTTCTGTGTTTTTTTTTTTTTTTAAGGAGTTTGCCACTCTGTGTATGTCAGTACTTCTTTTCAGAATAAAAGCCCGCTGCATGTAAATGCTCATCGTGAACAGATTGTGCCCAAGTAAACGATACATCTGAATTATTTAATCTGAAAACATTTCAATCTGATCAAAGTATATTGCGCATGTAAACATGACTAATGAGAGTTTACTAGTTGAGACAAAGGTGTTATTCATAAACAACACCATCGAGGTAAATAAACCACCTCTCTGTATGCTCTTTGGCTTTTTAAAAATTTTATATTGTTGCACATACAAATGTTGCAAAGTTGCATCAGTTGCTCTCACCTACAGAATGTACTGTTCCTGAAATGCCTGAAGCATCAACTTCGTAGGGCCATTTTCATAACAATACTCCCGTCAACACACATTTAAATAATGGCTGCCTTTAGGCTAGTTTAGCAGGTTTCAAACAAACAATCATGAGCTGGCATTTTTGACCAATCAAAGAGGACTCGTCTCACCTAGAGGGCGGAGCTAAAACACCTCTGTTTCAGACAAAAAGTGACGGGATGAACTGCATGTGAGAAAAATACCTTCATAATGCATCAGCTCGTGTTTGTCTTGAGAATTTCAGGTGCTCGTTTTTAAATCTGTCCTGTTTGTTTTAGAAATAAAAGTCAAAGAGCCAAACTTCACGCTCAGAAGAACCTTCAGGGTGGAGAACACCGGACTGCTCCCCATCACCGTCAGCTCAGCAGAAATCAACGGACAAGCTTGTGAAGGATATGGTTTTAAAGTTCTCAACTGTCAAGAGTTTGCACTCAAGCCAAATGCTTCCAAAGACCTCCTCATACTGTAAGTGATCACACTGAGTGTTGGTTTCTGTCACAGCTGCTGCAGAGAGCTAAACATTTGTCAGAACGTTTCACTTTTATTTCTCATGGTTTTTCTAGTCAGATGAGACTTTTAACTCCTCATTTGCTTATTAAGAACGAGTGTAACGAGTATGATGGATGTCTTCTCTCTCCGGTGCTGACACAGCCGGATGGATTGCTTGTGATTGACTTGTCCTCCGTACATGCCTTGTTTGTGGTCTGCAGCTTTTAACTGTGGTTTGATTACTCAGCCGTCGTCGTTTTTCTACGTTAAAGGGCTTTTAATATTGATTTTTCCACGTGGCAAAATTATTCCCAGATTTATTCAGATATGAATTTTTGATGCTTTACGATCTGTAAATTAAATGGATTTTCAGTTTGATTGCAAGAAATGGACCCACAAATTATTATGAGGAAAAGGGGAAATATTTGTTGTAAATGTTTTTAAGAAAATGCATAAATTGAAAGATTGTGTGAAAATGTGTTCACCCCCAAAGGTTAGTAGTTAGTAGAGCCACCTTGGACAGCAGGAAGTCTCCTCAGTTTGTCTCCATGGACATTTTGTCCATTTTTCATGACCAAACAACTCCACCTACTTCAAGATGTAAAGATGCTGCTCGTGTACAGCAATTTTACAATCGAATTACAAATTCTCAGTTGAATTAAGAGCACCTTCTATTGAATTTCTTCAGCGTTGTGTTGATTCTGTGCAGGTCACAGTGGTCCATTTCTGTCCCGCTCCATCAGTTTGACAGAGAGTCCTTCTGACCCATTTTATTTAATGGCCTCTGTTAGATGTTCAGAGTTTAGGATATTCTTTATAACACAATCCTGATCTGTACTTCTCCACAAATGTATCTGAGCTGTGTGGAGAGTTCCTTGGTCTTCATGTTGTCTCCAGCTTGCTGGTAGCTCTCGCTGCTTAAGAGGATCAGAACAGGTTTATATTTACTGACGTCTCTGGACACTCAGAGTGCCCACTGGTGGATCTTATTGGACAAGTCGTGGTTTTTAAAGGTTGGGGCTTCAAAGCAATAGGATGTATGCACTTATTACTGTCGTGTTTTTCATTTTTAGAAATATTTTAAAAGATTTCCCCCTATTTAGCTCATTAATCTAGATTTTCTGTACCGTAATTTCTGGACTATAAGCCACTTCTTTTTCACACACTTTGAACCCCGTGACTTATACAGTTTAGCCTCGTCACACCCGGGCGCTCACATAGCTGCCCAATACTCATCTCTCTTGGGGTTGGGTTGTCGTGACTCAGTGAGACTACCTGTATAAATAAAATAAAAAAGTCTGATCAATGAAATTACGAAAAGGTCACAGTCGAACCAATGAAACAGGGAAGGCGGGAAATGTTTCCCCTCCTCCCTGTTCTCTCCTCCCCAAAGAGCCCCCAAAGAGGATTTATTAATATTATTTTTTTATTTAGTGGGCACAGCTCAATAGTCTGGAAATTACTATATATATATATATATATATATATATATATAATTAAATTAATAATAATAATTTAAATATTATGTTGAAGGCAACCAAATCAAATAGTACTGGTGGGGAAAGCTTCTGCACCAACGGATGCCTCTAATCAGAAGTTTGATTCAGCCCCAGCTTGATCATTTCCCCTCTCCCCCCATCAGAAACACCGCAGGGTGATTATAAGCAACAGATCTTATTCGTCTTATTTTGCTGTTTGTCGTCTCCTTTCAGGTTTACGCCCGACTTCACGTCATCTCGAGTGATCCGAGAGCTGAAGCTGATGACTCGCGGGGGCTCGGAGTTCGTGTTTGTCCTGAACGCCTCGCTGCCCTACCACATGTTGGCTGCGTGTGCAGAAACTCTGCCCAGACCCAGCTGGGAGCTGGAGCTGTACATCATCGTGTCTGTCGTGATGTGGTGAGTGCACCTCTGAGCATTAAAGCACATTTGATGGATCTCGGCGAGTTTTATAATTGTACACTTTTGTCTTTTGCAGCTCCATGTTTCTGCTGGTGATCGCCACAGCCTACCTGGAGGCTCAGAGCATTTGGGAGCCTTTTAAAAGACGGGTGTCTGTGGAGTCCAGCTCCAGTTTGGAGACTGGGAGGCCCTTTAACCTCAGGGATATTGTTCAGTATCCCAATGATTTAAAGTAAGTTTACCAGGAAAGATGTTTCTGTTGGCAAAGTCTTAATCTCATAAACAGATTTATTAAAAGGGTTTGGATCCACTGGTGAGTTCCCAGCAACATTTCAGAAAAACTCAAGCCTCCAGCTCGTTAGCTCTTCTCTGGATTATTGACCTGATTTTGAACTTTCCAATTTATTTCAGTGAGCGATTTTCATTTTTTGTTTGCTTATTATCAAAGAAACAGAAATCTTTTTGTGACCTTCAGTCCAATCAGCTGTTTGCAACTTATTATTTAATTATTGTTTAGTGTTATTTGAATATGAATTCAAAGCACAGCAAGAAAACAAGTATAGTCTCTACTTTACTTTATTTTAGCTCTCTACAAATTATGAGTAATTTCTAATATAGCCTTAAAGTGATCTAAACACTGATCTGTGTGCTTTCTCCTAGTTCTCAGTCTGTCACAGCCGAATGAGTTAATGTGGATTCATGCCTTCAAACTGCTGTGGAAAAATAAACTAAAATTAACAGAAAAATACAAAAAAAAGTAGAATTTCTGAAAAAATTAAATGTTAATGTTGAGTGCTGAAAGAATTAACTGAAGAAGCCTAAACTGAGTTAGATGAAACGAGCAGAACAGGATTAAAATGAGTAAACTGAAGTTAAAAATTTAAATTTCCTAAATCAAAGCTAAAAGTAGCCACATCATAAGTAGCAGGACAGTAGCTAAAAGCTGGTTGTAGTGTAAGAAGGCAAATGTGGAGCAAGTGTGCTTCAGCAGATTTTAAAATGAACATTTTGAAGGAATTTAATTTTTGTTGTGCTTTTTATTTCAACTAGGCCTGTCACGATAAACAATAAATCAATTAATTACATGATAAATTAAAATTATCTACCTCATTTAGTTCATTTATTTATTAAGGACTTTGTTTTTATTTATCAGCTATCGTTTCTTCGTGTCTCTCTTTCTACTCAAGACACTGGATGACAAAAAGCTCAAATCTGCTGCTCATCACTGACCCCTCCCTTTCTCTTTAAAATCCATTTTAACCGTCCAAAATTGTGTTTTTGGATCGTTAAAAGCAGCTAAGCTGAGAGGCTAAGCTACGAGCTAAGCTAACAGGCCATCCTTGGGGGAAAAAAACCTCTGTCTTGTCGAAGCTCCAAAATTCACAGTTGAAACTCGTGCCTTTGTGTAAAAAGTTGTTTTTCTCTGCAAAAAAAGCTGAGAACTTGTTTACTGATTTATTTTTTTTAATTAAAAGCTTTGTGCGAAAAATGCTATGCTAAAGAGCTGAAACCACACCGAGCGTCCGCCATTTTGAGAACCAAAGAGAGACCGCCCATGTCACGTCAAGGGGCCTCCCTCCCATTGTTCTTTAAAAGACGCGCTGCTCACTCCCTCACTATCCATCCTTGGGTTCAAACAGTCTTATACTGTCATCTGGTGGTCAAAAAAGGTACTACACTCAAAACAAATTAACCAACATTTCTTCTTAAATTTGACAATAATTACTAATTATTGTCAAATTTCAAACCGTATTATCGCTTATCGCAATGATTTCTGAGACAATCACCCAGCAAAATCTGTTATCATGACAGGCCTAATTTCAACTAATGTGAAATGTTTTTAAAAGCTACAAAACTCAAAAGTGACGGCACGTTTTATCAAGCTGAACATTTTGATGGTACGAGTAATTAAAAAAAGCACAAAATCTCCAGAAGTACTTTGAGTCTAAAACAATAAAAACTTCCAGAATAAACTCTAAATAGGAAATCGGTGTGTACGCTGACTCAGCAACCCTTCAATAATCCTCTGAATACAAAGAAGAGCAGAATTTGAAGATCACCTGCTACTGGGACTGCATGAATGGAATTGGGGATCAAAAGTAACTCGGACTGAGTTTCCACCTGCTCAGGTGTGGACAAGAAAGTTGGGAAACACCCAGAGAGTCCAGCTTTGGTCTGTTCTGCACTGAATTTACTTCTTTTTAAATCTGCTTCTTAAAAAAATGTCCTTTTATGTGTTTAGCTTTATGTGGGGCAGCTGAGTGGTTAGAGTGGTCGTCTTCCAATGGGAGAGTTGGGGGTTCAATTCCACCAGCTGAGGTGTCCCTGGGCAAGACACAGAACACCTCATTGCCTCTGATGTGTGTCCCATCGGTGTATGAATGAGAGACAGATTGTGTTGTAAAGAGCTTTGAGTACAAGATAGAAAGGTGCAACAGTCCATTGTGAGTTGTGCAAAGTTTCCTTCTGACTGTGACTACACAGAGTTTGGACTGAACCACTGCACTCATCTTTCACAGTCAGAGATCATTTGTATTTTTCATCTGTGTGGGGCAGAGCGAGAGCTCACTTCAAACTTTTCATTCAAGCTCTGTTTGCATCCTGGCTGCTGAAGCCTGGACAAGCTGATCTTTAATTCTCAGCTCCTCTGTAAGCTGACAAAGACCTTTGTAATATAACCTTTGTAAAGTAATGCAGTAAAAAACTGAAATATTCCAATTTAAAACGCTCAAGACTTTTGTCAGTCTTTAGTCCTGACGCTGTAATACAGTGAAGAATCTGAGTGAAGGCATGGAGTCAGATGTGACTGAAGAGGACAAACAGCCTGCACGTTGTAATTAACAAACTCGTCTGTCCCTGTTTAGGTTAAATAACTACAGCGAGGCCAACCAGACCTCCAGAGGATTATACGCATCCAGCAATGGAACAGCACGAGTTGGGAGCCGACAAGACAAGAGTCGGATCTTATCAGACTCGGACAGCCAAGATAAGAGGTCCAGGATCTCTTACAGCCGCCCACCTATACAAACGATTTCATCTCAGTCACCCAAAGGAAGTTCATCAGTGGGCCAAGATAGCCCTCCAGCTCCGTGCCAGCTAATCAGCCGAAAACCTCGAAACGTTAAACAGCCGGACCCCCAGAGTTTACCTGGGTCGTCCCTTCCACACAGAGACCCGTGTCCTGAGGACCCAGAATATGCCAGCCTGATAGGAGCCATGGACAACGACCTCGACCGTCCAGAGTCGCTCGGTGCTGAAGCGCTACAGGAGCGGAGTTCTAGGTCCATTCAAAACAAAGGTACCGTGTTCGTTTTTAACTGGAGACAGGAAGTGGGCTTTGCTGCAGCTGCAGCTTCTAACGTAGTGCTTTACTTTTGTTTGAAGTGTTGGAGAACAAAGGGAAGCAGCGTCCAAAAATGAAAGCGCTTAAAAAGAAGGAAGAAAAAGAGAAAAAATCCTCAGTAAAGACCCCAGGAGAGGACCCTAAAGACAACATGGCCGACAACGACGACAGCTCCTCCACCACCACAGAGACCTCCAATCCAGATGTGGAGACGAACCTCAAAGAGGTACGCTGAAATGGGACTGTTGGAGTCCAGCTGTGTCTTTCTTCACCTCTCTAACCATTTTCTTTACTTCAATTATGCCTCACATCTGACAGGAACCAGTGAAGAAGAAAGGGAGGACCGTCACATCTGGAAAGGAAAAAGAAGAAACTTTAAATTTTTCAAGCAAACCCAAAGAAAAGAGACGAGAAGCTTCAAAGAAAGAGAACCAAGCAGATAAAACCAGGTTTGCTTTTTACATGAAAAGTGCCAAAGAATCCTTTAATTAGTTTTTAATAAATGTTCTGTGTTGGTTCTCAGTTCGCTGGAGCTGCCGTACGTAACGCCACTGGAGAACAAACGAAGGAGCTTCACCTCCAAAGCTCTCCACCCCATCATCCCAAAGACGAGGCCCACGCAGAAACAGAGAAGTGAGTTTTCTACCGCTCGGTGTCTCCATGTTCACCTCCTGTTCAGATTTGCTCGTGTGACCCGTTTCGGTTTTGTCAGTAGATGGGAAGCTGGAGGACGGGCGCCCCTCCCTTTTAGCCAAACTGTCATCCAGCTCCTCCGTGCTGGAGCTGGGCCACAGCAGCAGCTCTGAAGGCGAGAAGGAGTTCGCTTCTCCTGAGTGGGATGTCCCACTTTCTAACAACGCCGTCCGTAAGTTGACCCTCGAGCCTGCTCTGTCCAGATGTTTACATCATGAGAACTCACCAGAGGTGCTTTTCTCCTGCACATCACTCACAGAGGCAGACAGTCTACAGCAGATCTCCCTCCAGACCATTAACGCAGATCCTTTCCTGAAGAGGTCGGCCACCGCTGGGACCTGCTCCCCTCCACCGACCTCCCCCAGCTTACTGTCCCGAGGCTCCTACAGCAGCGTGCTGAACAGTAACAGGTCTCCTGTTGTTTACACTTACTGTCTTTAGCCCCCGCAGTCCAACACGTCACAGACTTCATCTCATTAACATTTAAAGATGTTCAACTGGTGGCTTTTAACAAGAACCGTGTGCGGCTGTGGCTGAGAGCGGTCTTCCTCCAATGCAAGAGTCGGTGGTTCGATTCCACCAGCCGAAGTGTCCCTGGGCAAGACACTGAACCCCTCATTGCCTCCCATGTGTGTCCCGTCAGTGTATGAATGTGATAAAGCTCTGATTATTCTTTGTATAGTTCCAGTGGAGTGCTGTGTGAATGGATAAATGAGGCACAGATTGTTGTAAAGAGCTTTGAGTGTCTTGATAAGATGGAAAGGTGATATACAAGTACAGTCCATTTAACATTTATTAAGGGAAGACAAAATTAACAAAACAGCTGTTCTGAAAAATGCACAAAATAAAACCTCTTTGGAGTAAAAATCCACCTCTCCTGCTCAGCCCAGTTTCATTAATCGTTTCCTGTAACAGGCTCATGGTCAGCGACTGCATTACCTAATGATCCTTTAGAACACAGCAGCTTCTTCACAATCTGTTCAGTGTGGTTTACATGAGATCATTATAGTTTGCTAACATCAGATCTCTCCTCCTTTTATTAGTTCTGCATTTGGTGCTCTTAGTTAAATGAGTTCTCTTAGAATAAAAGGAATGATGTCAGGGAAGTGGCCCAACAGAAAAAAGGTCAATTTACATGTGGAGTGTTTGTGTTGTCAGCATCTTACTTGCAGCAGGTGGAAAACACGCAGAGATCTGCTTTTTAAAACGACTCACGGTTCAACATTTACAGGCAGTTTGTGAGAACTGTCGCTCACGTCATGTTTGTAAGAGACAGTTGTTTATTTTGCCGTGATTTTCTTAACTGAGTAACGTTCATGTTGAATTAAGCAAGAGTTTACACAGAGGCCGTTTCCTGCTGTCAGTCAGCCGAGTCTGTCGGGAGCTGATTTGTGTTTCTAACCAGGGGTTGTGCTTGTGGCAGGAAAAACTCTATAGACATCTTGAATTTTTAAACGTCTAAAGTTGCTGTTTAGGGTTTAGACTCACAAAACATCCACGGCTCATCCATCAAAAGAATCCAGTGAACTGTGTCTACACACCACAATGTTCAGTGGATTACAGTGAAAATATAAAACAGCTGTCTGCAGCGTACACAAACACTCATTTATAAAGCTGTACATGTAGTTGTTTTCACGCAGTTTGGTAGAACAGCTCATATTTCTGTCCTCACTTCAGAATGGTCAGAACTGTGTACGATGTCGTGGAGGACAAGTAACAACTTTTTCTCACAGTGATTGTAAAACTGTTTGTTTATTCAGCATGTTGCAGTTCTTTGACAAATGTTACAAGACTAAACTTAAATAGTTGGATCATTTTTTGCCCTCACCATGAAAAATAAACCAGTATTACTTTTGTTTTTCTTTACAGCGATCTAAATCAGAAAAAAGCCCCAGGACATAAACTGTCTTCCAGCACTCCACTCCCAGGCAAAAATGGAACCCCCACCTTTGCTGCTGTAGCTGCAGGTTACGACAAGAGCCCAGGTGAGGAGGATGCCGCAATGCATTTTGGGTTTAGTACAGTCCTTGCAGTGGTTAGTTTATTGGAATGCTTTATGTTCTCACCAGGCGGTTCTGGCTCGGGTAAAACCGAATGCCAAGGCAAGAATCTGACACACATGACCTCAGTGGAAAGTGACAGCTCGGACAGGTAGCGTGACATCAGGACTGTATTTTGTGCAGTCGGGGAAATCAATACACTAATCCTAATTCTACCTCTTTTCTCCCTCAAAGTTCTGGATTATGGAGTCCAGTAGACACGGTCACCAGTCCAAACTACCCGTCTGCCAACTCCTTCACAGCATTCGGGCCCAACAACTCCTTCAACCTGATGAGAGGTAATGTCACAGTGAGCAGAGGAATGTTGGGTAGCTGGTTCACCTCCTTGGCGCTGACATGTGTTTGTGTAGTTTTCAGTGGAATGAATCTCCCAAAGCCGTCGGAGCCACAGACCAGCTGGCCAGACTTCAGCAACGTCTCCTCGTCCATCTGGAACAACCCAACCAGCGGCGACGCTCTGCCGTCCTGGCCACGCAGCTCCGGCTCACCTACCATCCCAACTTCAGTAAGCTCCGCCCCCTGATCCGTTTCTCACATAGCAGCACAGTTTCTCACATCCCGCCTTTGTTTGTGTGCAGTCACTCCTGGAGAGCACGAGTAATCCGTGGTTGGCGCCCACACCCTTCAGCAGCTCCATCTGGTCAACCAGCACAGATTTAGCATTGCACCCTTTTCCACCACCAACCAGCTCGACTGCTCTGACTCATCTCAACAACCCCGCCCCGTCGTCGCCCGCTTCCACAGAGATGAGTCGTACCTTTAACCCCTGGAGCGCGTGGCGTCCCACACTGAGCCGCCGCAGCTCCGAGCCCTGGCCCAGCTCTTCTGACAAAGACAATTGAGCATTAAACATCAGCACTTAACAGAAGTACCCCGTCTGCTAAAAGATCAAAATCTTTTATCGTCAGAGTTTCTGAGCAGAACTCCACATTCAGTTCTGTGTGGCTTTTTATCCACGAGGGGCAGGAATGCCATCTTTTATTTGAATTTGTTTTAACAGGTGTCCCTGAATCCATTTACAACGTTTGGAACACGACACAAAGTCTCTAATTTTTCATTTTAAAGTTGGAACAAATGTGTTATTTTAAGCCACATGCCAGTTTGGTTCTTATTCGATCAAATTAAAACAATTCTTCTAAAAGTCCAGTTTAAATATGTTGGCAGCCCCTGCACCTGGTTGTGATCTAGCAGCAGTGATCTCTACAAAACTGGAACAAGATTTTTGTTTGTCCACCCCAAAAGACAAATAAAGCTTCAATTGTTCATGTTCCTTTTCTTAAAGTGGAATTTTTTGATCAAGTGATCAAGAACGTTCTTAAGTTTGAGGTTTGAACTGTTCACCAGTCGCCTTTTCGTCTGCAAATTTAATTAAAGGATTTAAGCAAAAAAGTATTTGTCCTTTTTTCATGTCTTACGTTAAACCAGCTTTCAGTTTTATTTTTTTATTTCGTAAGAAGGGAAGTATCTGATGTACGATAAACAACGTGATAGAAATAGGTCGAACATTAAACCTTCCAAAAATATTTGTTTACCTTCAACGACTCCAGCCAGCCTAATCTAGGTCAGTCTTGTGACTCAAGCTTCTACGTGCTATTTGGCTGATTCATGCGATTGCTTTGTTTACATCGAGTGTGGACCCACGTTTTAGAATTGCAATCAGGAAAACTACTAAAGTAAATCTTGTCAAACTGCACCATTAGATATATTTTGAGATAACCTTTGTTTGATTCTATACTTAGCATTGAGTAGCTTTAACATTTGACTTGTCTGCTGGCTTTAATTTGAGTTAATTTTAATGCAAGCAAAGGTTTTCAGGTATTTCAACAGCTGCTTCAGTGTGATTTAGGCACATGTCAAGGAGAAAAAGAATTGAGCGTGTCAAATGATGTCCACGTCTACTGTATCTGTTTACGTCACAAGTACATCACAGGCTATCTGGTTTCACTGATGGTTTATATTTGACCTTTATTCATATTTTTACCTTTATTCATATTTTTACCTTTATTCATAGAAGTATTTTGACAGACACAAGGTCTCCAGTTTTAGGTGAATATTAAAGTTACAAAAGTTGTTTTTCTGCCCAAACCTGGTAAGCCAACATCTAAAGAAGCAACATCTTTCAGATCCATCAGTTTAACATGCTTCCTACTGAAGGGAATGGTGAAGTTGATAGATCGACATACACTGCCTGGCCCACCAAAAAAATGGCCACCTGGATTTAACTAAGCAAGCGAGCCTTCTGTTGGATCATTACTGCATGGGTGATTATCTTTCAGCTGCAACAAGTTCTTTAACCCCAACTGGTGCAATGAGTTGCTTCTCATTTCTTAAACAACCATGTTGAAAGACACATCGCGTGGTCGTGTAAAAGATGTCGGTCTGTTTGAGAAGTGTCAAATCTAGTGATGGCGAGATGAAGCTTCATGAAGCACAGAGGCTTTCTTTCAAATAGCTCGACTCATGATCCGACACGCCATGGTGCTTCATTTGCTCTACTGCACCATCAACTGGACTATAAATGTAAAACCAGTAGATGGATTCTAACTTAACTGGATTGTGAAGCTTTTTTTATTTGCTTGTTTTTTTCATTCAACCTTTATTTAGACAGGTAAATCTCATTGAGCCTCGAGGACTCATTTACAAGAGAGACCTGATTTCAACAAAGAAAGATGACAACAATGGACAACAGCGACAACAATAGACCATTATAAAAAGGCATACAGATTTTTTTTTTTTTTTTTTACAAATAAGATGGCAAAAAAGTAACAAAAAACAGCTAGATTCTAAGGCGAATGTAGAAAACTAAAAACAGGAACATGTCTGCATTGGTCCCTGGAATCCAACATATTTTTAAAGCCTTTCGAGAGCTTCAGATCTTTTTGTAAGATATTCCAGGAAACAGGAGCGGAGTAGGAGAAGGCCCTTTTGCCAAGTTCAGTCCTCACTGAGGGAACACTGCAGGTAATAATGTCCTGAGAGCGCACGCTATAGCTGCACTCACGCAGAGACATGTAGAAGGAGATGTATGAAGGCAACAGACCAAAAGTGATTTAAAGATGAAAATGTACCAGTGAGAGAGTCTGCGTGAAGTTAATGATGAACAGTTAACCAGTGAATACAGGGTGCAGTGGTGGGTACGATAATCACAGCCAGTTATGAATCTTAGTGCACCATGATAGACAGCATCCAACATCTGCAGGGTTCTTGTAGGAGCGTTCATGCAAATAATGTCACCGTAATCAATGGAGGGAAGGAAAGTCACAGACACGAGGCATTTCCTAGCATTCAGAGTTGGACAGGATCTGTTTCTGAAAAAGAAACCCAGTTTAACTTTCAGTTTCTTTACCAAGTTTTCCACATGGAGCTTAAAAGAGAGATGCGAGTCGACCAAAATACCAAATAATTATAGGAATCAACAAACTCAATACGGACACCATTTGAGGATAAAATCGGAGGAAGAACTGATGGGACCGACTTCCTGTTTGAAAAAAGCATCCCTTTGGTTTTGTCGGCATTTAGGACAAGTTTGAAGCGGAACAAATCAGACTGGATGATCTTGAATGCAGATTTCAAAAGCTGGAAAGCCTTATCAACTGTTTTAGCTCGCCATTTAACAACTGTGTCATCAGCATAGAAATGTATGGATGCATCAGGGATGCGCTGACCTACATTACCTACAGTATGTAGATTGTAAAGAGGGTGGGTCCTAAGACTGAGCCTTGTGGTACACCATTGTTGACTGTTAAATAACTGAAGGAAGTACCATTATGTTGAACACATTGCCTCCGGTCTGAGAGATAGTTAGAGAACCAACCAATGGTGTGTTCTGAGAAACCAATTTCTGAGAGCTTATGACACAAGATGTTATGATCCACAGTGTCAAAAGCTTTAGACAGGTCTATGAAAAGTGCAGCACAATAATCCTTAGCATCCAATGCTTCAACAATGTCATTGAGAACCTTCAGTGAAGCAGTGGTTGTGCTGTGTTGTTTCCTGAAACCAGATTGATGTGGAGGTAAGATGTTAAATGAGTCCAGGTAATTTTTGATTTGAGAGTTTATCAGTTTTTCTAGAACCTTGGCTAAAATGCAGAGTTTATAGATTGGCCGATAGTTGTTCAGTGAGGTGGGGTCACCTCCCTTCAGCAAAGGAAGAACAAAGGCTGTTTTCCAAGTGCCTGGGATGGAGTTTTGGTTTATGGAGAGATTGAAGATGTGGGTCACAGGGACTGTGATGATATGAGCAGCCAGCCTTAAGAAATGAAGTGGAAGTTCATCTGGACCTGCAGATTTTTTAGGATTAAGATCTTTTAACAGTTTATTGACCTCACTGACTGAGAATGGAGAAAAAGAGAAAGTGTGATTAACTGAGGATTGACTTGTAGGAGGGATTTGATTTGTAGAAGTTTGATTATTAAGTGAAGTGGCTCATTTTCCATTAGTAACTGTGTCAAATAAAGAACTAGAAGCAACAAAATGTTTGCTGAAACAGTTCAGGATCTCGTGCTTATTTGACACAGGAACAGAGTTAATGAGAAGTTGTGATGGGAGGTCAGATGATTGGGGGGTGCCTGAGAGAGATTTGATGGTTTTCCAGAATCTGTTAGGGTCATTTAGATTTTTGGAGGTCTGAGATAAGAAATAGTTGCATTTTGCGGCTTTGATGTCAGTTGTGCATTTATTCCTCATCTGTTGAAAACTCAACCAATCAGTGTCTGAGTCAGATTTTCTCGCTGTGGCCCAAAGATGATCTCTCCTGTGCAGGAGGTCAAGCTAGCTCTGGAGTAAACCAGGGGCTGTCTCATCCCTTTATTCTGAACTGACGAAAAGGAGCATGTTTGTTCACAAAATAAATGAAACTATTATGAAAATAGTTCCAAGTGGAGTTCACGTCGTCAGTTAGTAGGATACGAAGGCAGTCAAAGTGAAACAGATCCCAGAGGAATGACTGTTCACAAAAACATTTCAGATCCCTTTTTTAATTAATCTGGGCTCATAAGGTGGAAGTTTAATATCTCTGAGAGCCGCTATTACACAATGATCATTCAAAATGTCAGTGAATACACCCTTACCAGGGAATTTGTGAGGCATATTAGTTAGAAACAGGTCTAAGATGGAAGATTTTTCAGCTTTAAGTTGAATAAAAGGAGACAAAAGGAAATAATGTTTTTGAGGACCTCAAATCTTGCAACACATCGTGGCGCAGAGGTTAGAGAGGTGGGCTTGTGATCCGAAGATCGCCGGTTCACACCCCGGCCCCGACAACATCGAAATTGTGGGTGGGGTAGGTGAAACACCCACACTTGCCCCCACCCTCATTTGCCCCACTCTGGGCCCATGAGCAAGGCCCTTAACCCCAACCATCTGCTCCCTAAACAGGTCTCTCTTGAAAATGAGTTCTCGTGGCTCAATGAGACTACCTGGACAAATAAAGGCTAAATGAAAAAAAAAAAAAAAAATCGTCTAAATTTGATCTGCAAATTATTTTAATCTGTCTTTGTGATGATGGTGATGATGGATTTTTCTGTCTGCCCCTTATATTTCGAATCTTGCACATGGAAACAAGCCGTGCAGTTCCTGAATCTGTCACGTGGTATGGCCTGCTAGCCAGGTCTCGAATGTCACTAAATGCGAATACATGCCTCCATACGTGCTCCACATAATCCTCCTGAATTACTCAACACACGTTTCGACGCCTCGACTCAGAAGGACACATCACTAGTCAAATCATTGGGATGTATCAAGCAGAGAAAACATCTAAGGAGATTGCATAAACTATTAAAATTGGGTTAAGAACTGTCCAACGCATTATTCAAAACTGGAAGGATAATGGGGACCCATCGTCTTCGAGGAAGAAATGTGGCCGGAAAAAAATCCTGAATGATCGTGATTGAGCACTTAAACGTTTGGTGAAATCAAATTGAAGAAAAGCAACAGTAGCATTCAGGACTACCACTTCCGGTAAGATGGCGCCCGTGTACATGGCTTGCAATCCACCTCTGCTGATGGTGTTCGGATTATTTGTGTTTTGTTAGTTTTTCATCTGGGACAATAACTCGCTGCTGGTGTACAGTATTACTGACAACAGCTTCTGGATCTTTGTTTTTCTGCCGCCAATGTTGCTTATTTGGATCATAATGAGCATACTGCTGGACCCCCCCCCCCCCCCCTTCCCCCCTGCTGGTGGACGTGCCTGTTTACCTCCACTACGCTCTCCACCTGCCTGCCCGGAGATATCGCTCCAGACGCCGGGGGAAAACGTGCTGGGCGGCTGGTAAAGCTTAAAGCGCTGCACGCTGCATCTTCCTCTCCAGCTGGTGGTCATGGTTTCCATCGCCAGCTTCCCGCGTGCCCGGACCAGGTAAACAACGGGAGTTGTTGGTTGCTAGTGCGTTTGTTGCAATATGGGGATTTTAATTATGCCTCTCTCTTGGTTACACTTCCGACATTCCCACAGTTTGTCAGCTGCTCTACCAGAAAAAGCAAAACGCTGGACTTGTTTTATGCAAATGTCAAGGATTCATACATTGCTAAAGCAAGACCCCCTCTGAGCAAATCAGATCACAATCTTGTGTTTCTCTGCTCAAAATATAAACCCCTTGTTCAGAGGCAACTTGCAATAAAGAGAACAGTGAGAAAATGGTAAACGGAAACTGAAAAGCCCTGAGGGGTTGTTTTGAGGCTACAGACTGGGATGCACTGTGCCAGCCACATGGAGAGGACATGAATGTCATGACTAAGTGTGTGACCGACTATATAAACTTCTGTGTAAACAACACCATCCCCACCAGAACAGTGAGATGCTTCCCCAATAACAAACCCTGGATCACCACTGACCTGAAGGAACTGCTAAACCAGAAAAAAAAGAGCCTTCAGGGAGGGAGACAGGGAATTATTGAGGAGTACACAGAAGCAACTAAAAGTCAAGATAAGAAACAGCAAGTAGGTGTACAAGAAGAAGCTGGAGAGCAAGCTCCAGCAAAACAATATCAGAGAGGTGTGCAGGGATGAAAAAGATCACAGGCTTCAAGCAGGAGGAGGATCAGAAGGATGGAAGCCTGGACAGAGCCAATGAACTGAACACGTTCTTCAATAGGTCCAGTTCAGGAACAAGCTCAACATCCACCTCTCTTGCACACAGCCAAACATACATACCACCCTCCATTCGTCTTTCATCTGAAAGACTTCCTCAGTCTGAGGTGCTGTATTCAGCTCAGTCTCTTAAATATCACCTTCTCAGAGTGGATCAACCACTTTGCTGCTGACAACTAAAACCAGCTGCTCACATGATCAAGAAGGACCATCAGCCTAACAATGGATCATTAGCACACTGATGGCTGTTTACTATTCACAGGGGGTTGAGTGATACTAGCAATAACAGCATTGTAAGGCCCTATTTACACGGACACGATGGGGGGAAACATAGTTTTTTTCGTATGTTAATTAGAGGAAAATATCCGCGTTGACACGTTCGGATTTTGTGTTTACATGCATCTGCAGGAATCCCTCCCGCCCTCCCGAATCCGCTGTAGTTACCATGCCAGGTCATTAGATGGCGCTGTGAATTTTGTACCTTCACCTAATGCGCATGCGTGCTGCCTCGGCACACTGTTTTTCTCTGGGCTAAAACTTCAGCTAACACCAACTTAACAACAAGTTAAAGCTGCTTTTTGGCTGGATTTTAGATAAGAGTCAACAGATTTGACGCCAAGCGGGACTGCTTCGTCTAACAGCTCCACACCGGTCGCTGAGTGGACCAGAACCGAGTCGATGATGTTGGACTTTACTCTGTGATAATCAGTAGCTGATTTACTGCAGGTAAATCAAATGTTCTCAATAATTTTAGTTTATGTTTACTTCGGTCACAAAACAACCAATGGAGTTTTTATTTTTCCTGAAAGAAGAAGAAGCTGTCCTCCCACCAGGCGGACTGGTTCTGAACGAGGCTCAGCCCAAATGCAGTGCAGGAGGACGTCGAAGAGAGAGAGATGTTGGCTGAACTATATATTTAAAATTCCCCTCAGTTCTTTGATTCAGTCCATTTAATGTTTTAAACTGCATTAATCAAAGGAGTGACAGCCTGAACGAGCCTGATGGACAACGTGGGACATCCATACCGGATGAAAACAAGAGTCCAGTTAATTAAGGTTGTTTTCACACCTGATAGTCCGGTAGACTCGGTTTGGTTGGGGACCAATATTCATGACATTTTGTTTACATTTGAGCTGGTGCGTTTGCATTCACACTGCACTGTGCAGTCGAGCCAACTTGTTGAACCAACCTATTCCCCCGCTCGCCTGTGGGGGCGCTGCACCAAGAACTACTGAAAGAAACGACACAAAAACCTCTGAAGACACTTCTTCTTCTGGAAATAAAAACAAACGGAGTGGCATCAAGTTTTAGCAGTTTTAGGAGTTATATTTTGTCATTTTTCAAAAATGGACTCAGCATGAGCAGAAGATGAGGCAGAAGACCATGGAGAATATTGTTTTTCACACAAGGCAGCTGACGGCTCCATATGAGGTAAGAGAAATACGTGTTTGTTTGCCCTGCGCTGTACTCCACTTCATGCTTGTGGAGCAGGGCTCGGTCTGATTACATTCACACTGTACTCAAACCGCGCTGGAGTTCTCTTCTACCGGACCGAGACCTAGGTTTTAGCCCGGGCCAGAGTTCGCCTTTTTGTTTCATGACAGAGTTCGATGGTGCGTTCTCACCTCCCCTTCTAGGAAAACGAGCTAGAGTTCGATTAAAGTGGACTAAACAGGGCTGGTGTGAATGCGCTCCAATGTAGTTTACAGTTAATTTGTTTTAATAGTGTGTTCAGTTAAATTATCAGTGTTTGTGTGACATACAGTTTGTGGTGTTGAATAAATAAATTAAATAAAAATTAAACCTGATGTCCTCATTTTTAACTTTAATAACATGCAATATGTTTAGCATCATTTTAATCACATAATTTGAATTACATAATGTCCAGATAGCTTCATTATATATCTCAAACTTAAGATAAATACTGTTTATTATTATTAAACAGTTATTATTTAGCACATTTAGATGTTATATTGCAGCGCGACGTGTGCGCGTGCCTCGTTCTATAAACAGTGATATTAGAACTGGATCCAACTGGTGTCTCTTCCAACACAGATGTTGGTCACAGCACCTGGAATCTGACGTAAATTAACTATGAGATTAAAAATATATTCCATCAATCATAGTTCAGGAAGCAGTGTATCCGCCGCCATGTTGATAGAAATATAGCATCTGTCCGCGCGTGCGTGTGCGCATGTGGTTTAACACAAAGCCTCAGCGGGAGATGTTTACATTATCAGCGGGCGGTCAGTGAAAAAACTCCACTCTGGACGGTAGGTTCAGACACCTCCGGATTCAAAGAGGGGGGCCACTGGTGTTGCGTAAATGATCAGCAGAACAGCAGAGAGAAAGCTGCGGATTCACTCAAAATACGCGCCGTGTAAACGGCCCCTAAGAGGGGGACAGTTGAACCCGGAGGCCTCCACCCCTGTTTAATGATGGACGGTTTCTTTTCACAAAGATGGCCTCCTTTACTCCTCTCTCAAACTATCGTTCCTCTCTATCCAGGATGTGAACATCTTCATCCTTGAAAGAGTGACCGCTGGCCTGGAGATGAGTGTAGACCGCAGAATCCTGGCCTGATGATGTTGATTTTCTGTGCTGGGCCATCCTTTTGGCCAGTGGCTGTTTAGTTTCCCCAATGTAAGACTGATCACAGCCCTCCTGACACTGAACAGCATACACAATATTACTCTGTTTGTGCCGGGGGACTGGATCTTTGGGACGAACCAGTCTTTGCCGTAATGTATTTTGGGGTTTAAAAGCCACTGGGACGTTATGTTTAGAAAATAAACGTCTCAGTTTCTCTGATACTCCCTCAACATACGGAATGACCACTGGTCTGGGTAGCTCTTTTTCACCTGATGGCTGACTGGAGTCCTGTTTGGGTTTCTTCTCTGCTTTCAGGAAGGTCCAGTTAGGATATCCACATAGCTCTAGAGCCTGTCTTGTGTGGGATTTCTCCTTCTGCCTGGCTCCTGAGTTAATGGGGACGCTGTCTGCTCTGTGATACAGTCCTGATGACTCCTAACTTGTGCTTCAAAGGGTGATGGGAGTCAAACTGCAAATGCAGTTGCGGTTTGCAGTTTGCAGGGTCAGGATAGAGAGGAACGATGGTTTGAGAGGAGAGTAAAGGAGACCATCTTTATGAAAAGAAATTGTCCATCATTAAACAGGGGTGGAGGCCTACGTGTTCAATTGTCCCCCTCTTACAAAGCTGTTATTGCTAGTATCACTCAGCCCTCTGTGAATAGTAAACAGCCATCAGTGTGCTAATGATCCTTTGTTAGGCCGATGGTCCTTCTTGATCATGTGAGCAGCTGGTTTTAGTTGTCAGCAGCAAAACTGGTTGATCCACTCTGAGAAGGTGCTATTTATAAGACTGAGCTGAATACAGCACCTCAGATTGAGGAAGTCTTTCGGGTGAAAGACGAAACGTTTCTACTTTTTTGTTGTTGTTTTGCTTTGTTGTGTTTTTTGAATGTCCAGAGGACCAGATTTAACTTTTTTTTATTTTTCTACCTGGATTATTGAGCATGCATCAGGATACAGGGATATTATGGAGAAAAACTTCTCATTGAGGGAAAATGGTATGGGACTATATGAAAGCAGCAATCATCATGACTACAAAGAGAAGGTGTCTCATCACAGATGATGATCTTAAAAAAGCTAATGAGCTCAACAACTTTTTTATGAAGTTTGAAACACAGGATCTTACTTCAGAGTGTGACAAAGTACTACAGACCATTAATTTAGATGATTCCTGTCCCAGGCTGATAGTTAATCTCTTAAAAATCCAGTCACTTTAAAGTGGGATAAGTAAAAATAAATCTACTGGTCCTGACGGTATTTCTGCTTTTCTCTTAAAAACCTGTGCTTAAGAGCTCACTGCAGTCTGGTGCCCTATTTTTCAGCAATCACTTGATCAACATATGGTTCCTTCTTTTTAGAAAAGGTCAATTATCATTCCAGTCCCCAAGAAATCAAGTCCATCTGATAATAATGACTACAGACCAGTGGCACTAACATCAATAGTAATGAAGTGTTTTGAGAACTATGTTGTGTCCCTCCTGACATCAGAGATAAAAACCCTGGTCTTGATCCTTTCCAGTTCGCTTATGCCCCTTTTCCATTGGTAACAGTACGGTATGGTTCGACTCAGCACAATTCCAAGTCTTTTCCACAAGTAACAGTTCATGGGACCGGTCCCTGTTTCAGTGCCATTTTCTCTGGGGTTCCAAGCGGGGTGAGCTGGCAACAAAACATGATGTCAGAACACTGTCGGTCACTGAATGATCAGGGGGTGGAGTCAAACTGGTTGTTTGAGAAACTTTTTACACCAACTCGATCTGCCATTTGCAATAACTCAAACTCGAGGAACGACTAGATCTATTTAAAAAAAAAACACACACAAAAAACAATAATGACAACACTGTGGTCTAATGCTCAAGTGCAGGCATTTTTTTGTGCTTGGTGGCCGACACCAAAATTCAGAGCAAGCCAGATGGAGCTCAGCTGTTCCCACCTGGTCCTCTCCACCGGAGCCTCGGAGACCCCTCAGACTGGTTAGAGATTCATGAGTCTAACAGCCTCAGGGTAGAAGCTGTTCCTCAGCCTGGTGGTTCTGCACTTAATGCTCCTTAACCTTCTGCCTGAGGGGAGTGGGGCAAAAAGTGTGTGTGCTGGGTGAGTGGGGTCTTTCATGATGCAGGTGGCCCTCTTCCTGCATCTGGAGGTGTAGATGTCTGTGATGGTGGGGAGACTGACTCCAATAGACTTCTGTGCAGCCTTCACTACTCTCTGCAAAGCTTTTCTTTCTGCAGCTGTGCAGCCTCCATGCCACACGTTGATGCTGGAGCACAGGATGCTCTACACTACACACCAGTAGAAGGAGGTGAGGACTGAGCTTCCCAGACCAGCTCACCTCAGTCGTCTGAGGAAGTAGAGTCTCTGATGTGTTTTCTTGATCAGGCTGGTGGTGTTGTTGCTTCAGCTGAGGTCGTCATTCAGGTGCACACCCAAGTACTTGTATCTAGTGACCACTTCCACCGCAGATCCTCTTATGTTCAGGGGTGGTAGGTGTGTTCCTTCTGAAGTCCACGACCATCTCCTTCATCTTATTCACATTGATGTGAAGGTTGTTCTTCCTGCACCAGCTCTCCTGGTGTTCCACCTCCTGCCTGTAGCTCAGTCTTTCTCAAATAGTGGGGCACGCCCCGCTGGGGGGGCAAATTTTTTTGCTGCAGGGAGTAGTTAAAAAATATATATTTTTTAACCATTTTCATTTGGTCTCGTGCGTTCCAGCAGCTGTTTGCTTGTTTCTCCCAGACTTACTATAAAGTTATGAACAAATAACTGCCTTGTTGTTTTGGGAGCCATGCTTGAACCGTGTCGCTCCCCTCTGCGGCTGAGACATAAACTTTGAAACCTCCGCTGCATGTGTTTTATGTCCATGAGCTCTGGATGTCACTCACAGCATGCATGCAACAAAGAATAAACTCAAGTGAGAGCGACACCTGCCCCCACTTTCCTCTTTTGCATGGACAAAATGTTTTAGCTTTATCAATGAGTTTGTCAAAGCACAATTTATAGAAGTACTCTATTCTTTGCTAACAAAATATATTCACCTCCTCAGTTAAGCTGCTGTTTTTATGACGCTCTGGACGCTTGTCACCCACAGCACACAGGCGACAAAGAGTAAACTCAAAGCGAGAGGGTTACCTGTCCCCTCTTTCACGTTGACAAAATGTTTTAGTTTTATCGATGAGTGTGCTCATTGATCCTGACTTCTATCATTTTGATAAAAAAAAATAATCAGCACAAATTGTTTTATTCATTTTTGTTTTTTTAGGTCAAAGTGTTTTATATAACACTTGTGAGTTAAAATGTTGCTTATCAATTTGAATTTCATCCATCCATCCATCCATCCATCCATCCATCCATCCATCCATCCATCCATCCATCCATCCATCCATCCATCCATCCATCCATCCATCCATCCATCCATCCATCCATCCATCCATCCATCCATCCATCCGTCCATCCATCCATCCATCCATCCATCCATCCATCCATCCATCCATCCATCCATCCATCCATCCATTATCTTTACCCGCTTATTCCATTCTGGGTCACGGGGGTCGCTGGTGCCCATGTCCAGCAATCACTGTGCGAGAGGCGGGGTACACCCTGGATGGGTCGCAAGTCCATCACAGGGCCACATAGAGACAAACGAGACAAACAACCATTCACTCTCTCACTCACACCTAGGGACAATTTAGAAATACCAATCAGCCTAACATGCATGTTTTTTGGTCTGTGGGAGGAAACCGGAGTACCCGGAGAAGACCCACGCATGCACGGAGAGAACATGCAAACTCCACCCAGAAAGGCCCCTGGACCGGGGTTTGAATTTGAATCAATTTGAATTTGTTATTATTTATTGATTATATAAAATTGTATTTTTCAGTATCAAATGGTCAAAAATGTTTATAGTTTCAATAAGGATTTAAGGTTTTTATTATCCAGGCAAATTGATGCATATTAATTAGTTTCTGTTACAGACTAAAAATAAAAAAAAGTTATTCTTCATTGTAAGTTGATCTATATTCTTTTTTTTAAAATTTATGTTAATAAGGACACAATGTTATGCAGAGGTGTACTTATAACAATTTTATAGACAAATTATACTATTTACAGTCGCGAAGGAGAGTTGGGGGTGCGCAAAATGTTTACTAATGGGGGCATAACAGAAAATAATTGAGAAGCACTGCTGTAGTTGGACTCATCATTATTTTTGATGCATCCAATCACCACTGTATCGTCGGCAATATTTACATTACGACAGCCTGGATGAGTTGGTACACAGTCATACGTTATTAGAGTGAACAGGAGGGGGCTCAACACACTGCCCTGGGGGGAGCACGTGCTGAGGGTTATGGTGGAGGAGGAGAAGTCGTGGATCTTCACAGATTGTGGTCTGTTGACTAAGAAGTCTATTACCCAGTTGCATAGAGAGGGAGTTAATCCTAGTGTGATTAGTTTGTCCATCAGGGTCTGGGGAATCATGGTGTTGAAGGCAGATGTGAAGTCCACAAAGAGCATATGGACGTAGGATTCCTTCTGCTCCAAATGGGTGAGAGCAGTGTGGACCACAGAAGCGATGGCATCCTCTGTTGATCGATTCTCACAGTATGCGTACTGCTGAGGGTCCACATTGATGTTGATGTTAACTTTTGATGTGGGACATGACTAGTTTTTCAAAGAATTTAGCGACTATTGGGGTGAGGGCTACCGGCCGATAGTCATTCAGTCCAGTCACTGTAGCGCTCTTTGGAACTGGGATAATGGTGGCAGTCTTGAGGCAGGTGGGAACTGTTGTCGGTGAGAGGGAAGAGTTAAATATGTTGGCCAGCACCTCGCAGAGCTGATCGGCACAGTCTTTCAGCACCTTCCCTGGGATGTTGTCCGGGCCAGTTGCCTTGTGAGGATTGATCCTTCTAAAAGCACTCCTTACTTCAGCTGAGGTCATGCTGAAGAACTCTTCTTCTTGTGATAAGGTGAGTCTGGTGCTGGGTGGTCTGTTCAGGTCCTCAAAGCGTGCATAGAATCTATTGAGAGCATCAGGCAGTGATGGATCCCTAGGGCATTGTGCACCTCTGCCTTTATAATCTGTTATGCACTTAATGCCCTTCCACATGTTCTGTGTGTTTTGTGAGGAGAAGTGTCCCTGGATCTTCTGTGTATATACTGCTTTGACCCTTTTAATAGCAGCATCCAGCTCTAACCTTATCTTCCTCAGCTCCTGTGATTTGCCAGACCTGAAGGCAGTGTTCCTGGCTCTCAGCAGGGTGCGAACCTCTGCATTCAACCAGGGCTTTCGGTTCGGATAGCTTTTTATATTCCTGAAGGTGGCGACATCATCAGTACATTTAGAAATGTAACACAGGACTGAGGATGTGTATTCTTCCAAGTCTAGCACCCCTCCCTCCTTGACAGCAGCTTCTCTGAATACCTGCCAGTCCGTGTGTTGAAAGCAGTCCCTTAAAATAGTCACTGTTTCTTACCCACTCCTTTAATATCCTTTTTGTAGGTCTGGAGCATCTCAGCGGGGTCAGGTAAGCAGGAGCAATAAAGTTTGATATGTGATCAGAAAGTCCGAGGTGGGGGCAGGGTACAGCCTTATATGCGTCTTTCACGTTGGTGTAACACGGTCTAATGTGTTATTTCCTCTTGTAGGGATGGTCACATGCTGATAAAAACTTGGCAGTGTCTCCTTCAGATTTATGTGGTGTCGATAAACCTGGTGTCAAGTGATAATGTAGCGGACAACCAGCTTTAATAAAGGTGAAGCCTGATCAAGTTCTCCTCAGCAGCTGAAAACAAAAGGACTGAACTTCTGCTTTAAATGAAGCTAAATATAATAATGTGTAATCAAAAGTATTTTACTAATAATCAATAAGAAATCAACCA